>NW_026860913.1:0-600000 GCF_026571515.1 Ruditapes philippinarum
AGAAAAATTTTGTTCAGTCTAATGAAATATAAACAGATTCACATACTCAGCTTCCAGAAATAAAAAACGTCAACTATAATTACGGTCAATCTTAGAAAATAAGATCAACTTAATTGACATTGATGGATGTGAACACTTCCTACAAAGAACTGGACTACCGTATTTGGGTCCTTTCTGGATCACATTACTGGTCAATAAAGAAGAATGCAAAACATTCACTTCCCATGTGTTTCTTAAATCTTAAGATTCAAAACAAAGTTGAAAACAATAATAGACTCATAACTCATATATGTATTTCTTATTATGACTATCATATGTTTGGCAACACGCCAGTTTCTTGTTGGACTTTGTCGGCAACTTTTATCAAGTTTGTATTTTGGACGAGTATCATGTGTTATGAGCTGGATACATTATCATGTTTGATAAATAACAGGAAGTACGCTGCCTTAACATTAAATATGATGCGATTTTAAGTAAACTTGACGCCGTTTTAAGTCAATCAATTTGAATTTTGAAGCAATTCTCATATCTGAAAAGCTATTCATAAAAAAAACAATAAAACAAGTTCAATGTCAAAAATAAAAGATGCTCAAATGAGACCATACGTAATATGTCTTATCAATACAAATACGAAATAATAATATTATATGTTTTGTACTAGGCACATTACCATTCACAAAGGGAAAGAAGTCTTAGAGACTATATAGAATCAACACGGAAGGGTGGCATTCAATGAGAATTACATTCAAACGATATTCTTTTTCAATGATTATTAAATTTGCACTAAGCCCATCGAAGGATATATAGCGAGTGAATAGGTAAAAGTCAAGTTAAATTCTTACTTTGCCATAATTCCTTTCAATTTCTTTATGATATAATCAACTTCGCATAACTCTCGTGGCCAAAGGAAATGACAGTAAATATCTAGCGGAATTTACCTGTAACTTTTAATATAAAAAATTAAAGTATGGGACAGCTTTTTTATATTTAAACCAAATTTATGTTTTATCCTAAACATATTCCAGTATCATCTGTTGGTAAATCATCACAAGGTTAGCTTTTAAAAAAGCTAGTAGCGACTCGCTTCGTAATTTTTTTTCCAGGGGTGCGTTTAAATGTAAAAATGACAGTTCTGTTAGCTGAAGAGACTTCAGCGAACATCAAAATAAAAGTGACATAAAGTTATGGAAGCCAGTTCTCTCAGTTTAACAAAGAGGAATATGAGTATATATGAAGATGCATGTAAACAGATAGAATGAAGTCCCTATGTCTATGCACTTTTAATTTATGGCCTGTTGACCTTGACCCAAAAATGTTAGATAGGTAGAATTCATAAAGATGTCTCTTTATACGAAAAGACACAAGTCCTAAAGTAAACACAAATTGTCAATCAATTCAGCCAGAAAGGCCGGGATCGTATTTAAAAATATAGGGATCCCGGAAATTGACCTGTCTAAGAAGATGTTTTCAGATAAGCCGGGATCGTATAAAAACATATAGGGATCCCGGGAATTGACCAGTTCAAGAATATAGTTTTAAAAAAAGCAGGGATCGTATTAAAATATAAAGAGATCCCAGGAATTGGCCAGTTCAAGAATATAGTTTTCAGAAAAGCTGGGATCGCATTAAAACATAAAGGGATCCCGGGATTTGACCAATTCAAGAATGTAGTCTTTGATTTTTCCAATTAATTAGGCATATAATTATAAGTATTGTGATTTTCGCATTTTAAGTTTGTTGATAAATAGCTCTAAATATATTTATATCCTAAGTTTAATTAATTTAACGTTCATTACATACAATAAAAAAAAACTTAACGTTTAATGGCCTTTCATTACGACAATAATCAACACAAATATAGTTTATTAGTTTTTCCTCTATATCTTATACGATCCCGGATCCCGGCCAGTCCGGGCGTCCGGATCCGGCCAGTAAATATATACACTAAATACCGGAAAGGATAAAATGACCGGAAAAAAGGAAAAAGAAAAAATGCACAGAACTAGATGTACACTTATGTTAATTAACCAAACAAAAGCTTACTACAGAGGAACCGGTGAGATCGCTAAATCAAAAGTCAGTGTAAATATGATTTATTGAAAAGAATTCATGAAAACAAACATTTTTAATCATCATAATATCTTTGCGCTCAAAGCAATACTTGCTGCTTTTTAAATATGGCGTGAAAATTGAAGGTTTTTTGAAGCTATGTAAGATTAAATTTGATTGGCTAAATAATTTTGGATCCTAGCCCTGATAGATAAATTTTTATAGAAAGCTGGAAGCCAAGCTTCGATTAAATTTTTGGATGGATTCGGAGTTTTAGGTTGTTTCTCAGTAAAATCCTAACGTAATACCGGCTCGCCGTGGCGAGCCGGCATTATAAGAATATCTGGAGTCAATCGTATGCCGTACTGATACATACTAACATAGTCTAGATTTTAGGCACTTCAAAAAACGCCACATGATGTCGTTATCCTTTTTTGAAAGTGATTGACCAATGATTGATAATGAAAAAATGATTAATGGGTACAGTGACACTACATTTATTTGTTTTAGGTTCGTGTGACTCACAAACACGGGTTAATTAATTTCTCGATTTAATGTCACATAAATATGACCTAAGTAAGGTATATCTTATTGTTTCTCAATAATTCTTTTTTATTTATTTATTTATTTATTTATTTATTATTTCTTTTTTACGAAGTCAATAAGTCGCATAACTTAAGTAAGATATAAAATATATATTTTATATGTGAATATTTCATGCATTCTCATTTAGTAAAAATGATTAAGTGCTACTTGAGTTTATTTTCAGACAATTTTAAAACTTTTATATGGAGCTGAATTTTTGCTTTTGTATTAATGCATATCTAAGTGTTGTATCATAGTTTGGGGACCTTTCTGTTGAAAATGTGTCAGAGTTAAATCGTATAAATAATTATACATTCACAGTGCGCGAACTGGAGTGCACGTATTAGTTACCCGCGCTCTAGAGCATATCCATTGATTGGCTCATTTTTGCTGGGGTTTACTTATTGCGACGGCAGGGAAAGGGAAAGCAATAGAAATATCATATTCAGATGCTCGTTTTCATTGGTGACTTTTCTCTGGGGTTTCATATTGTGACAACAAACAGGGAACGTGTTTTTTATGTTTGACTATGATACAAAAGAGAAAGAACATCAAAACACTCGGCAATCTGATTAATTCTCGTGGGCTACGCCCACTCGTACAAATAAGATAGCCTTATGTTTCGATGATCTTTCTATTACTTATTCTATGATTATTTCATTTTTTATGTTTTTATTTTTCGAAATAGTTTACCATGTCAATAAGTCACACGGCACAAGTTAGCTGTAAAACAATTATTTTATATGTGAATATTTTATACAATTAGATTGCAGTTTGGCGCTATGCTTACAGAGGAAAATGAATTTATTTTTGTAGACAATTTCAAACTTTAATACGGCGCTTATTATTATTTTCCAAGAACATTATCTTTAAAAGCAATATCCGCTTCAAAACGACTCAAGAAAACACGCTTAAATTAACTGACGTGACAATCTTATATCGATGAATCTGTCACTTTAGCTATTATATTAGGCTGTAAAAAGTGCTGGATTCCAATAAATAATAATAAAAGTTTAATTTAAAATCCATACTGGAACACTGTTTCTGTTATAATAGTCTGTAAGCTTCATTTACATTTAAATCTTTTCTTTTGAATGAAAGCATAAGCAAAATCAGGGAAATTTGTATTCCAAAAGATAGCAATGAAACCATTGTTTTATTTATGCATTTTCTAGAGTAATTATGAATTAATACACAAAACAGTGTATTATAGTATGTACAGACACATTATCAAAACAGAAAGAAACATTTAAAAGATTAAGATTGTCTCGAAATATGAGATAAACAATTCGTCCACTTGGATATTTAATATTATACGTAAAATTTGGTATTCCGACCATTGAAAAAAATAATATTTATAACATAATTCAAATTTGTGCCGTCGAATGAAAGACATATCTTTTTAAAAACTGTATTAGCGTTCAATAAAATTCAACTATAACCGCTTACTGACCAACAGTTCGCAACCAAGATAAGCTGATGCATGGTTTAACTAATTTCATGACTAAACAAAAATCCAACTTAAATGCTATTATAACTTTGAAGAATGCTTGTTTCGATTATAAGCAATTTAATTGGTTAGCCTGACTAAATATTGCATCGCATCATAGTACCAATCTCTCATGAAAATTCTTAAACAGAAAACAAATTTCAAACGGAAAGAGTTGAAGAACAGATCATTTATCATGATTAAATCATTATTAGATTCCTCCTAGATTCAAAGGGTAATGTGAAGAGTTTAATTTGGTGTCACAATATCAGTATCTTCATCATGGGTCTAATTGTGCTAAGCGAACATATCTCTATAGGTGATATCAGAAACAAAGAAAAACTAATTAGATATTGAACTTACATTTGTGCTCAACAAGGTTTAGGAAGCTGATTATCTGGATTCATCAACAGAGTTTATTTAGAAATAAGAATATCTAGATGTATTCTCCACATGACTATCTGTGAGCTGCACGGGCAAAAGGTCGCGTTTTCTTTTATCACTTATTAAATATTTTGACAGAACAATGTAGATTATTTTGACCCCACTGAATAACTCGTTAATCAATTGTTTAAAGAAAAACTAATTTGTTAAAGCCCTTGATCCTGATTACACCACCGAATATCTCATACATAAATTGGGGGAACATTCACACTGGTAATCATTACGTAACCTTCAGTGTGAAACTAGACGCCTGTTCCCCAAGTTGAAGAGTGTGTTTACCCTAAACAAGGACAAACAATAACTTAAAGGAATTCGGAGAGGTGGAAAGAAGGTAAAAAAACCTTCATTTTTCAAGCAGCTGTCAAAAACCAACTTAACAATCAAAAAGACGTCTTTAGAGTGATTGATCAATACTGGAACAATCTATCATGAAATATATTAAATTGCACTAACTCAACGTACCCAAAATCCACAATAAAGAGCTCATGCGTTATGGTCTTTTTGAATCGTAACTAAAATAAATTAGCTTATTTCACAGGAAGCAGCGTTGGAACAGCGCCTGTATCAGCGTAGTTGTTAAAGCAATATACATTAACATGATTTCTAATAATCTCTTCATAATCCCATGTCGGTATGGTAGGAGAAACCGGCAATTAATTATATATGATGTGTTTAAAAACTATCAAAGTGATTTCATGTATTTAATGCTAAGTTAAAATTAAAACAATTTATATCTAGTTCTCTCTTATCCGATAAAAAGGCGAAGTGTGTCTATTTTTTTTTTACAAATTTGAAAGTATATTGTATCATTATTCCAACATGTATTTGCCTATTTCTTATCCGAAAGTGTTTCTTCAAGTAGTTCCATTTATTGGAACAATAAATGTGTCTGGAAAGAAAAGGCAAACAAGTTGCAAGAGGTTTTAATAAGTTGAGCCATGATACAAAAGTTTAGCTGTGAAAACTATTAGATGTATAAATGACACTTTTTTCAAAAAGCGTTTAACACTTTTTATTGCAAAACTTAACTATATTCTAGACATAACTCCGAAAAGATATTAAAGTTTACCATTTTGTTTGAAAAATATTGACAATTAAGGTTCAAATTTTGTATCGATTTTAAACATAAACAACAACAACAGCACTTATGTTGTCATTATCTGTAGAAAAGTTTCACTTATTTAATATTTTTGTTACTTAAAAAGTGATTAAAGAACTATAGTTTTTAAATAACTTCAAATAAATCAATGTAAAATGTATATGAAAAGATTTATATTTGTTTATGGAGACATGTATCTGTTATTTACAACAAATAATAAGAGGGTGGGGTAAGAAAAACCGTCAGATTTTGTCAAAAGTTATCGGGGCATAAAATATTTTTAATAATGATTATCTACAAACTTTTCTCAACATTTGTGCAAAAGATAACGGAAGTTTACCATGCTGATTTTTAATTATAATCATTTTAATTCGCTATGCTATGAAATTTCAAAGATTTCACAGTAAAAATTATATAATTATAAAACTTCAAAAATCTTAATTAAAAATGTAATATATAAATAAAGAAAAATATAAATAAAGAAAGAAAATAATAAAATAAATAATATATATTAAAAAACCTAGATCGATTAGTTTTTTTTTTTCTAAAAAAAAAACATCTGTAGACATTTGATGAAAATATACTTCGACATTGCCAGGGATTTATGTGAACCTCCGGTGGGTTTTATATAAAAAAACAGCGTTACAGTTAATTGATATTGGTTTAACAACATAATGGCCGTTTCTAGAACGATTAATTTGTTACATGCAATGACTATCTAATTATAATAATTATATAAATGAAATGAATATACTGTATGTAAACAGAATAACATGTTTCACTCTTTTACATCTGTTTGATTTGTTATCTATAATAGTTTTTCACGTCGCCTTGATATATTTTCCTTACAACGCATATTAAATCAAAGATATAAATTATAAAAAACAAAGATGCAATAGAAAGGCCGGCAGTTAGACATTTGTAAAAATTCCTATTATTGAAACTCAAACTGGTTTCAGTAATTAAACAGAAAGAATAAATCCGTTAAATACTAACTAATCCGGACTATTACTAATCGGAAGTTCACATTAACAACATAAATAACATTTCTACTTTCTAAACACAACATATTTTGACCGGGCAATTGACATAAACAAGAATATGTAAACAAATGTAAATAATGCTCATGCACTTGTCTTGAATTATGTATTCAGACTAAAACACTTTCTGTTTTAAACAGATCTGATGAAAAAGGTTATGCATATATCGAAATAAATAAAATATTCTTCATAATTTAATAATATCCAAATTACTTATTCTGTTATACTATAGACATATCCTACGCATTCCTTTTCGGTTCTATATAATTAACTTCAGGGAATGTGGAATTGATTTTCCTGGTTATTAAGATTTTTTTATAATTGGTTAATAAGATAACTTTGTATTTAACTCAAGAAGAAATTGCTTTACTCTAGGCTATATGTAAGATATTGCCAAATTAAATACAGTATCTCGATATCTCGTAATGTCACGAAATAAAATATGTTGTTATAAAACAGTTTACATGTTCTATGACCTTCTGGTGTTTTGAAAATAAAATCTTGATTCTTGAATCTACACATTCCCGAAATAAAAAAAATAAAACAAAACAAACAAATGAAACACTATGATATATTATAACTTATTGTATACGAATCACATGCACTTTTATATGATTCCGTTTAAGGTATCTTTATTGCAGTCGTTCGTGTACTTGAATTACCTTGTTCCTCCATCCAAGTACTGAATGCAATTCAGTCTGATTTGATTAATAAATTAGCTTAATTGATCAGAATCAAGAAACGTTTTTAATGTTCTCAGTATTAACGTTTTCGTCTACATTAAATGTATAGAGCCTAATAAAGACAATACTCTGAACACGACATAAAATTTATGTAAATAATAACGACACTAAAAGTCTTGAAAACGTTTAACAAAAAAGTTAACAGTAGTAACTCATTACATGTATTTTATACCAGTTACGTGTTATCACATTTTATAATAAGGGATATTCCAATAATTTTTCAACTCTTTTACAGTACGTGACTGTACGGGAACACGTAAATTCTTTTAACAATTTTTACAAAAAATATTGTTACAAAGGTTAACCCGTTTGTCATCATCAATCAACGCAGCAAATAATTAGTTTCACGATTTCTTTGAATGACAGACATTTTAATAACTGTAACAAATGAGAATAGTTAGCCAAATACAATGCAGTTGTATTATGATTTATTAACAAGTATTGAATTTAATAAATCAAGACTGACCGTAATACATCAAGAACCCAGGAATATAAAGAAAGCAATAAATTAGTCTACCAAATATATTATAAATATGTCATACCTGATAATACTAAAAGAGGCGAAGACAATATAATAATAAAATAGTGATATTTTCTTGTGAAATAAATGGAAAAAGGGTAAATGGCAGACATGTTTAAGCAACCTTAACAGCATTGTTCATGATAAAAAATTCAATAACAGAATAAATCGAGTCTGAAATAAATATCTTAGAGTAAAGGATAAATTATAAGTTTAGCGCTTGTATTTCATGAACAGTGTACATGCGTGTTTTTTTGGGGGTTTGTCTTTGTCGTTAAATCGATTTTGATCTATTTATATATGCAGCCGTTGGTGAATCTATGTTCAAAATAAAACCATTATAGATGATACATGGCATTCATGAGCATGCTGCAACTACTTAACGACTTACAAATACATAAATTCTTCATTATTCCGTGACAACCAACTTGCTTTTCGTGGGAATAAACATACAATAAAAACTTAAATGTCAGCTAACCGATTAATGAGATGTGCATTGTGACAAAGTGTGACGAGGAGTCATGCTTTCTTTTTGAAAGATCGCAACTACAAAAGACGATATTTATCGTTCAAGTAAGAATTTAAAAAAATGCATTTTTCAAAATTATATGATGTGTTTAACACACTGCAACTTGAAAATAACTGAAGTAAATACATATATGATGAAAGTAAACATACCACTCCTTTGAATTTGTGATGATACTTAAGAAAATCTTGAAACAAAGTGATCCCTCGGAAGCATTTATTACAACAAAATTACAAGAGAATTGCAGACTCGATTTGATTGAGTCTGTACATGAGGGATAATGAATACGTGCAACATCCCTCACGCCCCCTAGCACAGGCTTGAGCGGTTTAATTTTCAACACTTAATAGTGCTGGCATCAATGAAACTTATATATAGATGTGTGAGGGATGTTGAAATAAATTAAGCAAACACATCTTTCTGTTTGAAGGGAAAACTATTATTTGTCTTCAAGCGTAATAAAGTCGCAAAGTACACAAAGTTTTATTATCTTGATGCTATTTTCGTACAAAAGGACAAACGGAAATGTCACTTGTGTTTTCCGCGCTTTAAGTTCTACAAAGATCTGATTGTTTCCGGTCAATTTAATCCCTTTACAATTTGCTTACTATATAACTGTAAAACAAAAACCTTTTTTGCAAATACTGTCATAGTAATGATTTGAAATAATGCAAACATTTCGATGTTTGAATTTCAACTTTAAAATACACAGATATAAAGATACAATAGAACTCCAAATATAAGGTTCGTTGTATTTATTCCAGTTACAATATAGGATTGGTTATTCATTAGGACATCGTCTAGTTTTATTTCAGTACATCATTTCCGTTCAACCTATCTGTCAATGGACGATCAGTTAATACAGTAACAAGTGAAAGGTAATTTATATTGTTGTCACTTTATTATTCACAGCTGCTTCTAACCTGTTGAGAGCAACTGATTTGTCTCTTTTGACATTTAAAATGCTCGCTTCTTCAGAATTGTTTAATAGGGCAAAGTATATCTTCATGTATTTTTTTTGTCTGTATCATGTTTAGAATTAGAAGATTATTGTTACATACAATAAAACGATAACAACACAAATCAAATCAAATTAAAATTCAAACAACAGCAAAATGAATACGAGGGGGTGGTGTCAATATACAGTACAATATGAAGTATTTGAAGCTTATTATCTGATTTAGCTTGTAATTCTTGTGTTTGTGTAAACTATGCTGGATAATGCTCATTTAAAGGTTAATATAAAAATTTCAGCAAAGCTAGGACAATCTTTCATCACCGTACGGGTTATCAAAAGGGTCAACACATATGATTCTGAAGAATCACTTGAAAGCAAGACGAGTAAAATGCGCCTACAAACTACTGAACAAGTTTCCTAAATAAGCTGTTTGCCGTTTCTTAATTATTTTGACTGGTGATGAAAGCTGGTTTCACTATGTAACAGTACGATTTGCGCCACCAATTGTATCCGTCGACCATCCATTGCCAAGTGATTGACAAGAGTAGTGTCAAGAAAGGTATCGCGTTATTTGTTTCAATATTCTTGGAACTCATGTCTAAATTCCTGTTTTTGGGGACCGTTCTGCTATATCTATGTATTATAGAGATCTATAGAGATATCGTGATAAAATAAATCATTTGTGTGGTAAAAAGGCCTGTATTTCCTGCATGAAACAACTACTATATATAAAGGAGCTCCTGTAATTGATTTTCATTTTGAAAAAACACCACATAAACAACGAGTATCTGTCCTTAATAATTCATGTATTTTTCAAACATGGCACCTTGTGACTTTTTCCTCTTTCCTGAGACTGATATAACAATTTGCCGGTCAACGCTCAAGAGTTGATTTTAGTTATTGAAATGTATATAATTATGTATTATATGTAAAGCATTGGAAAGTGGATTAAAAGTCTAAAATTATGTTATTTTAAATAGAAGATCGTAAAATATTTGCTGTTATGTAAAATCTATTGACCATATTTCATTACATATTGACCCACATTCGTTATCAAGGCTGATTCGAACAATTAAACGGCACGTTCTTCACATCTTCTCCCAGGCAAAAAAGGTGACCAACTAATATATGAGATATTTTCTAACGGGTGATCCTGATGACCAAGGCACATGTGGTATTGACATTCTGAATTTTCATGACAATGTCATGGTTTTCTTGGATGTAGTCAGTTACTGTAGATTGAAAATGATTTTCGAATTTGGCGTCTTGCTTCAATATCATTTAACTAAAATTCTAACATGACTCGCGATTAGCCACTATACACAAAGAAGAAAATAACGGATGTAAAACACTGGCTGTTTTTGTTTACATGTGCTCCATCCGATGAAATAGATAAACAACGGCACTATGTATACAACGGCACCAGAATGACGTAATAAAACATACAGGAATGAGAATTAAGATAATCTAGTACCGAGATTTACACTGTAAAATGCAGTGTGTTCATCTATTTACGACAAAGTAAAATGCACCAAAACGATAATTCAGCTCTCCTCACTGACGAAAAGAGTAGAAGGCGTCTATTTATGCTTCTATTTCAAAATAGTGCATTAAATTAAAATATTTCGGACGAAAGTTTTATTTTGCACTTTTGCTTATTTTCTCGAAGCGCTTATTAAAGCGGTTCACAAAGGCGTTACGAAGAGACCACGAAAGAGCTATCTTTGAAGAGGAATCTCCATTTATTGCTACAATTAATGTGTCTAGAACATGTAAATTTAAGACTGTTATACGACACTTTTGCTTAAGCCTTTTTTAAGGTCAGTTATTAACACAAATTACAGATATGAACCATTTTTTCCATTGCTGAATACTGACTCATCTAATCGCTTTGTTCTATACACAAAGTTTGTTGAAATTTCAATAAAAAAAAAACAAAACATTCAATTCAGGTTATGATTAACTGTTAATGATCGATTTCGTAAGCTTGAGCAAATGATTCTTACTAAGAAAGTCATATGAACAAAGCCTTAACTATTTAACATTCTAAAGAAAGCAGTATTTTAGTACCAGCCATGTTAAGATATATGTAATACGGTAAAGTAATATAAATACTAACTGTAACTAAAAGGCTTTCGTTCATTTCAGCGACATTGTCACTATTGTTGATCCATATAATATTTGCTTTTCTTGGAAGTAACGAGAATGTTTGAATACCCGTAGTTGCATTCAAATTAAATTTAACAATCTGGAAAAGCTCTTAATTATGTTAAACTATATTAAATCAACATGTCTTACCTATTTTATAGCGTGAAACCATAACAAAATACACGATATACCATAATTCTTCTCGATATTATAGATTTTAAGTACAATTCCCATGTGAATCTTCTTCGTATCGTTTTATAAACATTTATTTTAGCAATACACGAGTAACTTAAAAAGTCATTACATGCCACACGCTAGATCATTGTAAAGAAGTTACAAGAATCGCATTGATTCTAACATTTCTCTCTTCCACACAGGTTTGACAAGAACAGAGGTTTTCGTTCAGTTTCAAAATGTTATGTCATTTTCAAATAAATGTTAATCTCCCAAATTTCAGGCACTATGATAAAAATCGGTATCAGACTCAAGTTTGACAGTAGCAGACTTTTGTTTTGTTTGTTTGTTTGTTTGTTTCAATTCACGCCTTTTCCCAACAGTATTTCAGTCATATAGGCGGGTAGTTTCCTAACCATCGTTCCTGGAGAGTTACACCAGTACTAGACTACCTTCCTCCGCGCTAAACTACCAAAGCATCTCCCGGGGATCGAACCCACGCCAAAGAGGTAACTGGATTAGAAGTTATCGACTCTAACCCCTCGACCACGGAGGCGGTTGTACAGTAGCAGACGACCTTAGAAATCGACCTTAGAAATCGAATGTATAAAATTGTATATCATCATTTATATTTCGTGTCTTACTGAAGTTAAGCAAATTTAGAGACCTCTTAAAATCGATATAAAGGTATGAAAGCAGACTTTTGGTAAATATTAACGTAGTAATCTTTCATATGTTTAAGTGCACCATAAAAAAAGAACATGACAAAATGTATTATGGATTCCTGTTTAAAATTTGCAATGAAACTGTACCTATGGACTATAACTGTACATGTAAATTTTAATCACCGACAAATAACTGCTTGACGTGCGACAACTCTTTGTACAGAGACAGTACTTTTTTACAACATATTTTCTGAGATGTACATTGTTCAGTCTAATAAAATATATACAGATAACACATAATCAGCTACCAGAAAAAAAAAACATCTACTATAATTGCGGTCAATCTTAGAAAATAAGATCAACTTAATTGGCATTGATGGATGTCAACACTTCTACAAAAAACAGGACTACCTTATTTGAGTCCTTTTTTGGATCACATTACTGGTCAATACAAAATGAATGCCAAGTAATGGCAAAAACAATCACTTCTCCTGTGCTTCTGAAAAAAGGGATATCATGTGTGATGTATATGTCCGGATAAAATAAAGAAATGATAGAATTCAAAACTTTTAGTTTGTATAGAGTTGAAAGAATAGAGTGTACGTAATTGCTTATTGTAATAAGTAATAACGTTATTTTTTACTTTCTCGATAATTGTTGTTTGAAATAATAAAATAATATATATTAAAACACACAATATATTTCGAGTCACCAAACTTATTTGAAAGTTTTGATAGCACAAATCTGCTTATAATTTTTTTATTATAACTTGAGAATTGAGTATTGCTCAAGTCGGGGCTAGCGGGCGTGAGGGATGTTGCACTTATTCATTATACTTCATGTACGGGCTCAATAAAACCGAGTCTGAAATTTTTATATAATTTTGTTGTGATAAATGCGTCCATTTTTATTGTGAACTACTAAAAAAATTAAATCCCTATTGTTGTATATTTTCTTTTTATTCTTAGCGCTGTAAATGCATACATTCATTTTTCTTACAAGTGTAGCGTACAAACGGAGAAAAATCTTATACAATGTACTAAAGAAGGGAAAGAACGGCACATCGGCAATTTACGATTCAAATCACTTTCAAATTGATGAATTGTTTAATCTTAAGATTTAAAACAAAGTTGAAAATTATAATTAGCTCATTACTATATTTCTTAATATGACTATTATATAATTGGCAAATCGCCAGTTTCATGTTAAATTGTATTTTGAACAAGTATCATATTACAGCGTGATACATGATCATGTTTCAAATTGATAAATAACAGGAAATACGTTGCTTTAGCATTAAACTTGATTGCATTTTAATTCAATCATTTTTTTACAAAGCTGTAATGAATTTACAATTTTAGAAACAATTCTCGTATTTGGAAAAAATATTGAATTTCATAAAAACTAGTGCAGTGTCAAAAATACAAGATGCCCAAAT
Source organism: Ruditapes philippinarum (assembly GCF_026571515.1). Classification (NCBI taxonomy): domain Eukaryota; kingdom Metazoa; phylum Mollusca; class Bivalvia; order Venerida; family Veneridae; genus Ruditapes; species Ruditapes philippinarum. The sequence continues at coordinate 13,879 of NW_026860913.1, forward strand.
GCGACCACATCAAATAAACATACATCTTTAAAAGCACACAAAGACTTAAGAAAACACGCTTTAATGATCTGACATGACAATCTAATATCGATGAATCTGTCACTTTTGCTATATTAGTCTGTAAAATGTGCTGGATTCCAATAAATAATAATAAAAGTTTAATTTAAAATCTATACCGGAACACTTTTTCTGTTATAATAGTCTATAAGTGCCTTACATTTAAATCATTTCCTTTGAATGAAGACATAAGCAAAATCAAGGAATTTTGTATTCTAAAAGATAGCAATGACACTATTGTTTTAGTCATGCATTTTTTATAGTAATTATGAAAGAAATACCCCAAAAAGTGTAATATTGTTTGTACAGACAGTTTATTAAAACAGAAAGAAATAATTAAAAGATAAAGATTGTCTCGAAATATGTGATAAGAAGATAAACAATAGGTCCACTTATAATAGGTCCACTTCTACAATTTCGTACGAAAAATTTGGTATTCCGATGAATTGAAATAATAAATTCCATTATATAATTTACTTTTGTGCCGTCGGTTGAAAGACTCATAATTTTTTTAAACTATATAAGCGTTCAGTAAAATTCATCTTTAACCGCATACTAACCAACAGTGCATAACCAAGATGAGCTGATGCATGATTTAAATAATGTTATGACTATACAAAATCCAACTATAATGTTTGTTTGATTGTTTTGGGTTTTACGTCACATCGAACCCACAGCGGTGAGGGGCAAGTGGTTTGCAGTCAACGACCTTAATGCTTTTAATAACTTTGAAGAATGCATGTCCCGAAAAAAAGCAATTTAAATGGTTAGCATGACTAAATATTGGATTGCATCAAAGCAGCAATCTCTCATGAATTCGTAAATAGAAGATAAATTTGAAACGGAAAGAGTTTAAGAACAGATCATTTATCATGATTAAATCATTATTAGATTTCTCCTATTTTCAAAGGGTAATGTGAAGAGTTTAATTTGATGTCACAATATCAGCATCTTCATCATGGGTCTAATTGTGCTATGCGAAGATATCATTATGGGAGATCTCAGAAACAAACTGCTAACGGAAAGAAATAAAGAAAAACTAATTAGATATTGAACTTACATTTGTGCTAAACCAGGTTAAGTAAGTGATTATCTGGATTCATAGATCTTGTTAATTTACAACTTAAAATATCACGTTGCCTTAACCATGTGACTATTTGTGATCTGCACGGGAAGAAAATGAAATCAATAGACCGGTTAAGGTGGTGTTTTCTTTCACAACTTTCTAAATATTTTTTATTCGGTTGGTTATATCTTATGAGACCTACTATATTTCATTATTTTATCTAATTATAAACAAATTCTCCTTGTTATTTTGTGAGAATCACGTGATTACACGTTGTATGTTATTGTTATAAAATCTATTAATAGTAACAGATTGCTGATAAGACATACAGGTAACTTGTGAATAGTTGGCAAAAGGTTTGGCCGCTGATAAGATGCAAATGATAGTAATTTTGTATAAATATTTACAAAGTTATTTTTCATTAATAAGTTTTATATTTTTTATCATTAGAAAAGTCAGTATAATTTACACATTAAAGCATAAATTTTCAAAACCTTGGGTTTAGGTTGAACATCACAAAATAGATTTATGCTAAAGAATCGTTGCCTTCGTTATATTCCGTCGATTTCCGTCGCGCATGTAACCATAACGGTATGACGGTAGGGATCCGGAATCGTATTAGATACATAGAGAAAACTAATAAAATGTCTTTTTGTTGATGTTTTATCAAACTGAAAGGCAATTAAACGTTAACTATATCGTACGTAACGTCAGGAATATTGATTTCAACTAAATTATTTTTTTTTTCGATAGCGCATAAGAATAATTTTTGTTTATGCAGATACCACTTTTACGGTAGAATTGCATTGTTTCATGCAATAATTAAAACATATATATTTTCAGAGTCACTTAAATTTTCCACTAGGCCATTGAGCAATATTAATTGATTTAATATCGATATCTATACTATCAATAAATTGTTCAGCATTAATCATAATAAGTTACGTAAACTAACGAGACACCTTCCGAATATTAATGAGTCTCAGGTCAATATTGCCAAACAATACTTGCTTATTTAATAATCATAGCAGTTCCTTGACAATATTGCTAAGCAAGTTTGCTTCAAATATGATATTTATTGTGAATAAACAGTTACTCAACATATTGTTTCTCTTTTCTTTATACTTGGAACATTAGTTAAACTGATATTTTATAATATTTATGATAATACAATCATTTTACCATCCGGCGACTTGATGCTTTAGCATCAAAACCTCGACTTGTTTGTTATTGACCTTGCATTTGTGCTAAGGGCTTGAACTAAGTGTTGATCCTGATTACACTACTGAATAACTCGTACATAAATTGGGTGACAAAATCCTCACAGGCAATCAATATGTAACATTTAGTGTAAAACTAGGTGTCTGTTTCCCAAGTTGAAGAGTGTGTTTGCTCTAAACAAGGACAAAAAACTTAATTCAGGGAAATTCGGAAAGGAAGAAAGGAGGTAAAAAAAACATTCATTTCACAAGCAGCTGTCAAAAACCAACTTAAAAAGCAAGATTGATGAATACTGGAGCAATCTATCATGAAATACATTAAACTGTATGAATTGAAAATACCAAGAACCACAATAAGGATGTCGTGCGTAATGGTCTTCATGAATCGAAATTATAATATAGCTGGTTTTACAAACAGCATTATCGGAAGAGAAGTTTATCAGCGTTGTTGTTATAGTAATATGCATCAAAATGATAACGTTTTTTCAAGTTGACAGTGTAATGAATCATAATTCCATCTAGTATTTCATTTTGTATTTGCCTATTTTGTCGCCTGAAGTGTTTGTTCAAGAAGTTTACAAATGCAATACCAAGAAACCAAACTAATAGCTATCTTTGGAGAGGAATTTCCATTTATTGCAACAATAAATGTGTCTGAAAAGAGGAGAGTTTACGTTTCAAACAATCAGAGGTTTAATTAGATAAGCCATGATACAAAGGTTTAGCTGTGAAAACTATTTGCAACATTTTATGTATATGCTATACTACCGTTTGTAAATTAAATTTCTTAAATTATAATTTTAAATTGAAAAGTATATTAAGCATACGTAGTGAAAAATCCTAAATTTAGAACTGATCAATGCCTGCAATTTAAACAAATGCTGAAATTATATACCAATGATCAAACTTTTGTTTTGCCATTCATGAACTACCTCTTCAAAAAATATACATAAACATGAAATAAGTAAGTGACAAAACGGAATTTGATACAATAAACATTTACTTGGAAACACATGTGATCATTCGAACGTCTTTACAAAATGAGAACATGTTCAATTTTGAAAGCCCATGAGAAAGCTTGAATACTTACATCAATATTATATTGAACAAACATTATCTTTTCCTTCTGAAATAGCAATAGATAACGATGTGATTTTGGTAATTCGAAAAGTGAATAATAGCATTCAAGTCTAAACAATGTCTACTATTACACTTTTATGTTAACGGGCATGCAAAAGAATGAAAATAACATGTTTCTCATCTCTGAGGTCTATTTTATGTGTCTGTCTTGAAAAAACAGAAGTATGACAAAAGAGTAACCTTAACTTTATTTTTATAGCCAAAACTCATGTCATTTTTAAATAAAGACACGGTATACCGTAAATTCTTCGCATCAATCTAGATAAATTCTGTAGCAACATTACTATCTATTTTCACCATTAGTGTACACCTTAATGAATAATGTGGGGAAATTTTATGTGAAATTACTAAAAGTATAATAATTATAGACGGATACACATCGCAAGAGATGATTTATGAATATTTACAACGGTAATGACTATGTTTACTAATCAATGACTATTGTCACGTCATGCAGGGAAATAAAAGAGATGTGAACAAATGCATATCTAAACAGGGAAGGTCAGATACGACTTTTTACTTTTGATTTTGGTACTCAAACTGATTTTTTATACAAACATAAGTGTGATCCTTTATAAGAACAAATTCAACAAATTGTTGGCTTTTTCAAATAAAGAGTCACCAGGCATTACGCCAAATGTCTTAATTAGGTTGGAATTGAAAAACATATTATACGTGATGAACATGAAAGCATTCGATGCTTCATTGTTTACAATCTGTTAGCATTTAAAACAAAACTACAGGACATAGAGGCAAAACACCACCGCGCATATCCAGTAACGCAGGAATGTGCAAATAACGTAAAAGTAACGCCGGATCTGTGCAACGCAACGCTATTGCCAAAACGAATAACACAGGAAGTTAACGAACCAAAATATGTTATTCTAAATCAAATTTAAAGAAATGAAATAGTGCATACGGCTGCTACGACATTATATTTTAACCAGCATTACATTTTTTTTTCAGGAATATGTTTTCTTCTTTAGATCATCCGTTTTGAAGGTGACCGTTGTGTTTCGTCAAATAAATATGTACATTTAACACATTTAAATCATTATGTTTTCATATTCTGTATACCTAAGACTTTTTTCAAACTACAAGTGTCGTATAACAATAGATAGAAGCTGGTTTAATAGCATTTAGCTACTTTTAATGCGAAAACAGCCGTTGTTCAATGCTTCATTCACGAATTCGGCGATACCTCGTTAAAATGGTCTTATCTTAAGTTTTATCTGCTAAATTAAGTGTAATATGACACGAGTAGATTGGAAAATGTCTCAGGTACACCGAATATAAAAATTCATGAACAAATATTTATGTTATTGTGTTTAAAGATATCAACAAAACTAAAAATAGCTATCATACTCTGGTCAGGTCATCATTTTTACGTATGATGTAGAAACATAAACATTTTCATAGAAATATTTATGATGAGGTTTAAAGTATAATTTCTCAGCAACCGTATCTTCCAATTTGGTGTACAATGAAAATATTGGTCCATTTATTTATTGCGGTGCTCTTTTTAGCCACTAAATTGCACAATTCTGCGTTACTTTTGCACAATTCATGCATTATTTGCACATTCCTGTGTTACTGGATATACACGGTGAACACGGACGAGGTATTATTATAAAAATTATATATATGAAATCATAGAAACCGCATTAATTGACATTGATGGATGTTATTATTTTCACTTAAACAAACTAAAGCGGACAACCTAATTTTAGTAATTTCCGGACCACAGATCTAGTCAATACATACCAATGGGCCTATTCGTAATTGTGTATACATTACACGTGCTAATAAAATCTTAAATAATCTTATCATGTGATTTTGGAAAAGTGACGCATGAATCAGTAGAAATAAATCAGACAATTATTTTAAAATAATCAAAGCATTTTCATTCATAAAAAAGTGTAATACTCTACTTGTCTCAAAGACAAACAAACGCAGTAATTGAAAAAATTGCGTGATTTCAAAATATTGTTTTTAAAGTACGAGGATATTTCAATCCACCTTTTAGTCCCATACGTTATTTCGGTAGCAATTTGTAATTTCCGATGACCGAATGATTTCATTTCAAAGAATATAGCGATTTGGTCTCGTATATTTAACTTGGTTTTGTTTCTGATGCATATTGACAGCGATGAGCAAAGAAGACATACTTTTGTACTTTTTGTAAACATTATATTTTATGTTGTATTAGGAGTTATTTGCTCTTGCTAGATCAACAAGGAAAGGTGGCATGCAACACAGGACCACCGGTATTGGGCCCAACAGAACACAACAGGATAGGTCACACGGGCAAAAACGGAAAGGACTAGTGCTATCCATACTTTGGACCGAACCAAACTGACATTTTTAATCCATTTTGATGCTTGTTAGTGCTTTTATAACCCCAGTGTCGTATATTTGGAGAATTTTAGCTTTAATTTTCTGACAAATTTAAAGACATTTACACTTAGACTCAGTATAAATCAATCTATTTATTTCTATAAGATGGATGAAAATTTTAAATAATTTTATATGAATTTCTTTTATAATGTTTCGTACTTCATTTATTTGCAAAAAGGTGTGATGCCAATAATAAACTGTTCTTAAGAATGTAATACAATAGGTTTAAAAAACTACAGTGGTTGCCATGGAAAAAATTTAAATGTCGTTATATGGTGTTTTGATTAAGTTACGTTTTATGTACAGATTTCAAAATACAGAGGTAAAATAAAATTGAACTTATGACAGATATTTATATTCAAGACAAACTTTTCAAAATATTATATTATCATGTCATTATAATATCCAAAAAATATTTTTTGCGTTTTATGTTTAAATTAAGAAGCATTAGAAAACGCAGAAAAAAACTCATGTGTATTGTTAACTGACTTACAAATTGTATAAACAACTATACTTATAAGTCTAAACCAGCTTATACAAAATGCAAATCTGACGCTTCTTTATTGTTAATAGACTTACATGTACAAGATTTAAAAATCTTAACGGACAAAGTGCAATTTGGACTGCTGTATATTGTTAACTAAGTAAAAGTAACAAAAAGAATTACAGACTCTTGTGTATTGTTCCCTGAGTTATAAATGATTTAGAGACGTTTGATAATTTTTGAACTTTGTAAAATGAAATAACAAAATGTTGAAAATGTTTTGTTTTTCCTGCATGCATGCATTCACTACTCTGAAAAGTGTAGTAACAAATGTAGAAGAGACCGAACTAATTAAATAAAGTTCACTGATGGAAATAAAGAAAAACTATGATGATGTTTGAAATCATTTGATTTAAATGAATGTTGCAAATTATAATTAACTCATCAATCATATTTTTGGAAACACGCCAGTTTCCTGTTTGATTTTACTAATTTCTTTTATCAACTTTGTATATTGAATTGGTATCATGCTGCAGATGGATACATTATCATGTTTGATAAATAACAGGAAATTATTTGCTAAACCAATAAACTTGAATTCCTTATAAGTCAATCAATTTTGCAACGTTGTAATGACTATGTCATTTTATTATTCTATTGAATGGAATTTGTGATAAAATTGTCATTTCTGGTTAAATATTCATAAGAAAATGTATAATTTTAAAATACAAGATGGTAACTTGAGACCATATTTATGTTTCATCAATAAAAACACGTAAGAATATATGTTCGTATTAGGCACATTTCCACTCACCAGGGCAGAGAAGTTTAAATATGAAACTTTGTTTCAAACGATTTGTTTCAAATAGCACAATTATTATTAAAATAACAAAATAATGTCGTACTGATACTACTGCTGAACACATCCTTGATTTAAGGACACTAAAAAACTGCATTATGATGTCGTTAACCTTTTTAATCATATGTATAAGTTTCATATTACTCTCGCATGTACAAATTAATTTCACGGTTTCGTGTAACATAAACGTGACTTTTAATATAGGAATTACTCCATTAAATGTTCAATTGATATATTGATTTTAATGTAAAAAGCAAAACTATGAAGACAATAAGTCAAACGACGTCTTTGAAACAAAACGTATTCCCGCATAAAAGCATTTTTTTCATTCCCTGATTTTTTATACATTCGCATTGAAAAAAAATACATGCTTTTAAACCCCCTTAAGAAAAAAACTCCTAAAAAATGCCCACGTGACAAGGGAATATCTGCGAATCGTCATTTATGCTAAAATTGTCTGCTTTTAATAAAATACCCAACATTTAAATTTTTTTTAAAATTTACACCCAGAAAATGCATGTCTATAAGTCTAAAAGTCGTTTAATTTCCTTTCATAAAGAAACCAATTTTTTTTGAAATTAAAGGCATAAAGCAAAAAAAAATTTTTAAATAAATTAATACCCCATTAAATTTTTAATAAAAATTTTAAAATTCCCTTTCCCCTTTTGGGTTTCCATTTGAAGGCAAAAAATTTATGTCCACAAACCAATTTTAAAAAGTGGTTTTAAATTTGGCCCAATGGTTTTACATTTAGTTTAATTAAAAAAATTTAAATTTGGGGTTGGGTTTTCTTAATAATGGAATTCGTATCCAAAAAAACACACTCTTGAAATTCTTAACAGAAGATAAAATTTTTAAACGGAAAAAGGGGTTTTTGAAAAGAACATTTATCATGATTTAAATATGTTTTGGTTTTTCTTTTTTTTCGTGGGGTTTAAAAAGAAAAAATTCCTTTTATTATGGGTTTAACTGTGCTTATCAAACACATATCTACGGGTGATCTCAGAAACATACTGCTAACGGAAAGAAATAAAGAAAAACTAATTAGATATTGATCTTACATTTGTGCTAAACTATGTTTAGATAGATAATTATTTGGATTCATAGGCCTGGTTTATTTACAAATAAGAATATCACAGTGACTTTTTGTGATCTGCGTGGAACGCGAAAAGGTAGTATGTTCTTCTATAACTTACTCGATGTATAATAATAAAGTGTAGATCCTCTTTACCCAAATACAATTGTTTCCTCGTGGGAAAATTCAATATTTCTTACGTAAAGCAAAATTGCCTACTTTGACATTTAAAATAATTTCCAAAAAAAAGTTTGATTTTTTTCATTTTATTTCTTTAAAAAACACATTTGCTGGGAATGTTTTGGGTTATCTAAGATATCAGAAACGGCCAAATTTTTATATTTAATTAAAAGATATTTCCCAAACTCTTACGCTGAACCGATGCCCGTCCAAATTTACACAATAAAAAAGGAAAAAATTTTTCAAATAGTCGATTTATACCCGTAATAAAAAAAAAAAACCCTTTAAATCTAACATATTTGATTTACCCGTTCCCTAAAATTCATGACTTTTTTAAATTTGTTGCAATGCTGTTTCCCCTTTTTAAACAATTTAAAGCTTTAAGAGGGTTTAATAAATTTTCTAAGCTTTATAATTCTATGTAATCTTACATGTATCACCTTTGATGATGTAATAGCAGAGTATGCAATAAATATTGTATGTAAATTATAAATAATCATCCATAACACTAAATATAAAATTTAATATACTGATTTGATAAATAAGCAAAGCTTCAGCATGTTTAAGTGGAACCATCTAGTTTTATGATAAATAAATCTGTTCAATGAAAGATAAAATGTTTTCCTCATGATGGGTGGGTGTGATAAAGATAAGCCACCGCCAATGTTTTCCATAAACGAAAAAGTTAAGTTCAATAAATAAATGTTTGAAAAACGTGACACCAAAAACAGCAATCATCATGTAACCTATAGTGTGGAACAAGGTATCTGGTGTGCAAGTATGATTGTGTTTGCTTGTCACAAGCAGCTGTCGAAAACAAATCTAAAGAGCAGGCTGCAACACATCTTTAACGTGATAAAATAGAATTCAAGGATGAAAACTGAAAATTTGTAAAAGTAAATAGATTATACTGTATTCATGAAAAAAAAACTGAAAAAAAACAACAAAAAAAACAAGATGTAATGCTCAATGTCTTGATGGATTTAAAATATAGATTACTGGTTTTACAAACAATAATAGCAGAAAACATTCAACAACGTATATGTTATAGCAATATGCCTTAAAATGTTTGTTTGGAATCCATTCATAGTCCCGTTACGGAATAATAACACAAACCGGGATTGGCATTATGTATGATGTGTTTGAAAATTCTCATTCATGGCAGTCAATTGATCTTTTAATTGCGTTTTTTATGGTATCATAATTCCTTCAAGTGTTTTATTTTGTATTTGCTTATTTCTCCTCCGTAAGTGTCTCTCCAAGTAGTGCAAAAGGAATTACCAAGATACCAAATATTTGCTATCTTTGGAGAGGAATTCCCAATTATTGCAACTATAAATGTGAAGAAATTTTTACATGTGAGTCCAAACAAGTTGTAAGAGGTTTTAACAGTTAGCTCTGGGCAAAAGCTTAGCTATGACAATTATTTGCTAAATTTGATGTATCTGCTATATCACCCCTTCTAAAAGTATTTTAAAACAAATGTTGAAAATGTAAAAAGATTTTCAAACTTTATTTTTTATTTCATTCATGAAATACCTCATCGAAATATATCAAAACATAAAATAAAATGCTTTGGTAATACAAACAGTGACTAAAAGCATTCGAGTCTAAAACTAAATAGAATATTAAACTTTCTTATTTGATATGAACTTGCACTTAATGTTTTCATAGTCGAAAATCATGTCATTTGAAAATAAGACACAATAAACTATAAACTCCATGCATCAGTTAAGATAAATACATTTGCATCATTACCAATTTGCTTTCACTTATAGTGTACATCTTAATTAAAATATGATGCGATATTATTTAAAGTATGATAAATGAAGACTGATATACGTTGCGAGAGTCAATATCAGCATTTAGATAATTCATTAATAGTAACAACGGTAATGACGATATGTTACTAATCAATGATTATTGTCACGTCATACACAGAACTAAAAGAGATGTTAACAAATGAATGCGTATGTAAACAGATGAGATAAGAAACGACTTCACGTGTTATCTGGTATTTAATCTGACTTTCAGAAATACTATTATGTTTTTTCTAACATCAGTGTGATCTTTTATGTCAACACTCCCCATGTTGTGACGATCTGTCCTCCGCTGGTTCTGACTGGTATAAGTGTTTTTGTTAAATTTTTAAAATTTTAAAGTTATGCAAAAAACGTTTCATGTTGGTTCTATAGACAAGACGATTTGTCTAGCTTAAAACAAACCGATACTCTTCTCAAATACGACAAACGCAGTTATTGGAAACTGACGTGTTTTAATTATGGCTAATAAAGAACCAGGCAATTTTAAACCGTAATGAATCAATGTTATCAAGCTTTTCATGGCTTACATTTCATTTCCACAATTTACTTCGGACGAATTTGCAATTTCTGAAACTGAATGATTTCATTCGATAGGATGAAAGCGGTATGACCTTACCAAATTAACAGTGTACTTGTAAGATCAATATCTAATTAGTCTTTCCTTATTTCTTTCCGTTAACAGTTTGGATCTCAGATCACCCGTATAAACTTTATATTTTTATATTGAGACATGATTAATAAAACATATGAACATTATGCAATTGGTTTAAAAAAATACAGTTTGTCATAATAGTTTCTCCGTGATTCAAGAAAAACATTTTAAAACATTCTCATAATAATATTACATTTTTTTCATGTTTTAGGAGTCAAGTATTAGAAATCGTAAAACTTGTCCTGAGTATAGAAATATTAACATGGAGATTTCAAACTGAAAAATCGTATGAGGATTTTAAGAAATTTAAAGGTAATAATAATGTTACCTTATACGTAAAACAGTTAAATAATTCATACATTTTTAAAGTTTTTATTTAAATCTAAAAAACATACTGTTGAATAACATTTTAAGAATATTATAGTAAGTATTAATAAGTTGTGAATTACTAAAGGGACTTCACTGAGGCTTTTTGACACAACGGTGGAACCCCACTCCCCCGAGATTTTTGTTCTAATTGATGTAGGTCAAGGCTAATAATCATGTAACCTATAGTGTGAAACAACAACCAACAAGTTCAAGTTTGTGTTCAAATTTTCAGCTCATTCCCTTTCCCCTTGTTCCAGAATAATTATATTTATTTTGAAAAGTGACCTAATAATAAAAAAGCTTTGCAAGGTTTTCCGCTTAAAATCGGCAAGCAACAAAAATAATTCTGCGTTAATTTCTTTGTTATTCTTTTCAGATTATACCATATCACAGGTTTCACTAGATATATGCAATATTTTACAATTTCATGTTTTAGGTCTTTTGACCTAAGTGGAGTTTCTTCATACAACATATGCATGGTTTTGTTTATTATGCGTGGGGGTACTTCAAATGTCAGTAAGAGCCTCTTATAACAACAATTGTATAACGGTATGTTTGCTAAATCAAAATATGTATATTGTCCATAAATAAATATCGTTGAGATATCAACAATAACCATTAAATTAAAGAAAAACTGTAAATGTTAGTTACGATTTCATTAACGATAAAATTTGTATTTAAAAAATATCTTTTAAAGTTTTGCTACATTCTGATAAAGCACTACATGATATAAGCTATCGGTGATAAAGGATACATATCAAAAATCAATACCATTTGCAAGCGTAGTGAATTATGCTCAATGTGTAGAAGTAATTCAAATTATGTGTGGCAGTAACATAATAACAGAACAAAAATAGGCCGACAGAACACTATGCTATCAAATGTAAATAATTGTAAATAATCAAGTATATCAGCACTATTAAGTGATGAGAATTGAGTACCGCTCAAGCCGGTGTTAGGGGGCGTGTGTAATGTTGCACGTTTTCATTATCCCTCATGTTCAGACTCAAGCAAACCGAGTCTGCAATTCCTTTGTAATTTCACGGGGGGGGGGGGGAATCACGTGACTTTGTATAGTAATACCCACGAGAAAATGGCGACTGCTGAGCCCCGGTAAGTACCTTATTATGTTAAATTAAGGTGACAAACGTTTCTTAAATCAAAACAAAACCTAGCGTATCATATGCGCGTTAATTTTCTTCAAATGACAATACAAAGTGCATTATCCTACGTTTTGTGGGTTTTTGAGAACATTGATTGAATTGTGTAAAAATTGCACATTCAGCGATAGTAATTCGCACGAAGCGATATAACTTGGTACCAATATAAAGGAAAATAAGCCTTCTTTTTGCACTTAAGACACCAAATCAATCATTTTATTGACATCTGTTATTGTAGAATTCCATATAAAGTTTTGTTCGAAGGTCTGCAGCCTACAAATGTTCTTTGCAAGTGTTTAGTAAGTAAAACGAACAATTTCTTGATAGTAAGTTACACGAAAACAAAATAGTAAGTTTCACGCACAGTTTCCAATAGCTTACTAAAATGTGACGAAGCTATTTTATAATTATTTGGTGTGTGTTCCGTCTACGGTGACAGAGAAACAAATATCGAGAGAGTATTTTAATAATAATTCATATTATTTCATAATACATGTATTCATATTCATATAATTTCATTAAAGATTACTTAACTTAAAAAAAAACTAAATGAGACATTGAAATTGATACTCAACAATGTACGTTACACTTGGCCCCTTTTCACGTTAGACTGGACCCACATACGTTATCCTTAGAACTAGCTATATAAAGAAATTACTGTACAGAAGGAAATATTACAACACCATCATTTACTTTTCAGTATCTGCAATTTGGACCAAAAACGCAAAGGAGAAGACATTCGCCATATCACATTGATATTTAATGCCATCATACAACTGGTATACCAAGTTTTTATTAAATTTATTCTTTTATACACTGGCAGATTTTATAAATAAACCCAAGAAGTTTTGTTAAAACGTTATGTTTTACTATACGCTTACTTTCTTACCATGTGCAAATGTGTTACGTCGTAAACTCTTCCTTTTTGTTTGTGATAGAGTAAGTAAATAAGATATTCAGGGCGTCCATGGCCGAGTGTTTAATGTCCCTGATTTTTATACACATACTTCTCACCGCTATGGATTCTAGTCCGACCAGAGTCCTTGAATTCTTTCATCAAACTAGCTAACAAAACGTCGGTGCTTTAACTCAGGTGTCCCGACATTGACGGTGTGATTTGAAACCCAGCATCTAAGATTGTTTTATGTAAATATTTTTTTTACTCCACTTGCCTTCACTTTAAAAAGTGTAAATATCTTTGACCGTTTGATTTCAAATATTCGTTTTTCTTTAAAGGTCAATTATGCCTCTTAAATGCTATCATTTTTATTTAAAAAAAAATCTGTTTATTTTTGGTATCTTGTTACAGTTTCCGAAAACATACTCATTTGCTAGATACTCAAACTATCTTTTGCATCTTTGGTTCTGTTGGAAAATGGTATACCTTTAGTGAATAAGTATTTCGTATGGAAGTCAAAATACTACTTTGTTTACATTTTGCTACCTTAACGACACATCACTTAATGTTCAGCGCTACTTTTTTCAGTTGTAATAAAATTCTATCATGCGTTTTATGCATTATTTAAACATTATCAAACACATGTTTGACATTTCTAAAGAATTAAAACAATATGGAATTCTGAGGCACAATGTGCCTTAATCATAACTTGTATCACTGTATCATTGTTGTTTGTTTTGTTTTTGTTTTTTTTGTAAGAAGTTATTTTGTTCTTGCGAATGTTTCAATATATTTTCATAAATTAAGTAGCACAGTGACTAAATGTAACAAATACCGCCATATAAAAACATCAGCATTCAGTTAATAAACATCACCATACCAATTAACAAGCAATTACATTTGTTCATCTTCTTTCTAATTACAGTAAAATGAGGGCCAAGACACACCTGAAACTGCAGAGGTCAAAGAACTACTATCGCAACAGAAAAATAACACTGAGCCGTGTAATATCAAATCCCATCAAAAGTTCATTTGATATATTATGATTAAAACCAATTAAGCATTCGTTCTATAGACAAAAAGTGAAATATTTGATCTTGAATAATTGAAATAAGTATTTTCTATCTCTTTACATATGGCTTTTAACTTTCTTTTAATGTATATGTATGCTAATGGAAACTGTGCGTGAAACTTACTATTTTGTTTTCGTGCGACTTACTATCCAGAAATTGTTCGTTTTACTTACTATACACTTGCAAAGAACATTTGTAGGCTACATACCTTCAAAAATATATTTTATATGGACTTCTACGATAACAGATGTTAATAAAATGATTGATTTTGTGTCTTCAGTGCAGAAAGTAAGCTTATTTTCCTTTATTTTAGTACCAAATTATATCGCTTCGTGCGAATTACTATCGCTGAATGTGCTGTGCAATTTTCAACCAATTCAAACAATGTTCTCAAAACCCACAAAACGTAGGATAATGCACTTTGTATTGTCATTTGAAGAAAATTAACACGCATATGATACGCTAGGTTTTGTTTTGATTTAAGAAACGTTTGTCACCTTAATTTAACATAATAAGGTACTTACCGGGGCTCAGCAGTCGCCATTTTCTCGTGGGTATTACTATACAAAGTCACGTGATTCCCCCCCCCCCCCGTGAATTTTTGTTGTGATTAATGCTTCCGAGGGATCACTTTGCTTCCAGATTTTCATATAATTTACAACTTGATGATGTAATGAAATAGGTCCCAAGTTTTATCTAATAGTATTGGTGAAAATAAGACATATTTTGTGACAGCAAAAACTGTGTTCATACAATTATTTTCTCAAGACACATCAGAATATTTAACATATGTCGCACAAATATGCAAAAAAACAACAAAACATCTCAACTTTCAGTGATAATTTGTGAAAATTGTTTTAACACGAACTATACATGCATTGAACTATTTATTGCAAATAACAACATACAAATAGACATTTAAGAAGTCTAGGTTGTTAACAAGTTTGAAAATCTTAAAAAACTTTTTAATTAGACGTTCTTGCATACGCATGCAGAAATAGCCCAAGAAATTTAAACGCATGAAATTTAAATGATTGTTCTTGCAAACATGTTTAAAATCGTAATGATTTATGAGGAAAACATCCCTTGCTCTTTCAGAGTTTCCTGATTTTCTCTTTCAAAATAACAAAACAGTCTGGCATCTGTCATCGATATCAAAACGCCTTCCTAATTTATTAAATTAAGCAATACATGTTGTCAATACGTGTTTCTAAGGCTTTATAAAACATATTTTCAAGAGTTAAAAGACGGAAATTCTGAAGAACTGTACCACACAAAATCATTTATCTATAGATTACAAGAGCGAAATGATACAGGAACAAAGAAATGAAAAACAGTGTTACAGTAGCATAACTGAAATACATCAATGGACAAATAAACAGAAGCATCAGAAATGTGGTAGCAAATATGTATTTGTTTGTCTGTCATTTCTTATAAATGAGACAACTGATACTATGCACGATTATATCATAAATAACAAACAGAACATAGATATTGTACATTCTTATGTTTAAGATTTGTCTCCAAATATTTAAAACCGTCTTAAATGTCAAGCTTCAAATATATATGCAAATCATATATAATACGCTAAGATATCATAAAAAATTTGTAATTTGTCAAGTAGTGAAAATAATATTACAAAACATGCTAGGACAATGTCTAACAAACAAGTTTTAAAAAAATAAAAATATGTTGCTATGACTCTATCAATACCTTTTAATATGCATTATTATAATATTAAAAAAAAACAAATATCAAAAGATGTGATAACGATTCTTTTATAATAAATTCAGTATTAAAATACAGATAAATAAAGAATCCCTAAAGAACGCACAAAACGACAACATTGAAAATGTTACAGGCTCAGTTTGATTAAACCTGTTCACGAACATGTACACTAAACGAGAAAACAATGGGCGAAACTAAATAAAATGGAATTCTGAAAGGGGATCTGAGGTTTGAATATTTTGGAACGAGATCATTGTTTAATAAATCATTGCACGGTTGTGCCTGGCAATAACCAATACACCGACATAAAATATATTGCAGACGTTGATAATTTGTCTTGAAAATCTAAACGACTTAAGTATGAGAATTTTATATCGTAGAAGAAATGAAAAAAAACCTCATTTGCTAGCATGCAAAACCCCAAAAGTGAAAGTTTATTGGTTTGGGTGTACTACAATATTTGCGCAATCGATGAGTTAGCAGACATGTTGATAAATCCTACTTTTACTATATACCCAACATGTTCACAATTACAAAATATCTTTCCTGTACATTCAAACTTATATAAAAGCAAAAGACGATGTAAATTATGCAAAAGCTTTCCAATAGGGGAAATGTTTATAACATTGTGAAAGCAATACAAGCATTTGTGTGCATGTGACTTGTTTGTTTTCATACAGGATTTTCTCACGATTGTAATTCTTATACTTCTATATGTAACAAACACTGATGTACTTATTTGAGAACTATAAGACATAATAATTAAAAGATACGAAAGGAAATAGATAATAAAATATTTAAAGAAACATGGTAACATTGAGAACAATAAGTAATTCTGCATGCATTTAAATCTTTTGAAACCAAGATTTACATCTCAACAAAATGCATATCTCTATTGGATCTTTCATTAAAAGAAGACAATTCATTACGAAAATGGTTTAGAAGCAGATCATTCATCATCATTAAACTATTTTCAGGTTTGCCATGTTATCGAAATAGGCAGAGTTCAATTTGAAGTCACAATATCATTAATATCACAAGGAATTTCAATTGTGTTCAGAGAAAATACCTCTACGGGTGAATTAAGATATAATCTGGTAAGGAATGGAATAAACAAAAACTAATTAAATATTGATCAAACGTTATTTCCAACTTATGTTTCGTTCTTCTGATTCATTAATTCCTTTATCTCAATTTACTTAAAATAGACTGAATAATTTCCATAGGGAAAAAATCTTTTGTTTTTTGGAATGACTTAAAAATATCACCTTTAACATTTTGAACTAATAGAAAAAACCTGAGAGAAACTAATGAACATCACAAGGAATAGAAGATAAGAAAACAAATATCTAGTATTTTCGTAATAGGTTAAATTTTTCAAAATGAAACGTGTTTCTTATAAATAATTAGTTTGGTAAATGTTCCTTAAAAAAAAACAAGAATCAATTAAAACATATTTTAAAGTTCTTGAACTATTTTAGCTAAATTCCACCAATCCATTAAAGGTCAGACTGTTGGCAGAAGATCATTGTTTTGCAAATTGCTCTTTTATAACATAATATCATAATTAATCAAGAAAACAAAACTTTGTTATCATCAAAAATGCACATCTCTCCATCCTTGGAAATAAATGACGCAATGTTTTAAGGGGTTTTTGTTCTTTCGCACGCACACTTTTCTCAAATTTTGTCTTGGCTTCGGACAAATAAGATAGTTAATAGCATAAAACACACAATAAATTTGGGAAAATATTTAAATTACACTTTTTGCATAACTGTTTTATATCATTGTAAACTTTAAAAAGCATTATATGAATCTGACACTTCCGGGCTTTGATGCAAGTACCTTGTTATTCTAAACAACAAATATTAAGTATTATTATACTTTTAGCTATAGTTTTGTTTACCATCATTCGAACAATTCAGATTTTTTCAAATTTTTCCAAGAAAATAAAAAAAAGGCAGGTTAACAGTAAAAAAAAGAAAACTTAAGATCCAGAAATGTGTGTGTGACGACATTAAAAGCATAAAATTTTTTTTTTGACAAGATTTACATTAATGATATGGACACATAATTTTTTTTAAACAAAATTTTAAATTTTTTTCAACCTTTGAATAACGATATGTTGTGTATGTTTGACAGAATTTTAACAAAAAATTTTTTTGAAATTTTTAATTCAGAATAAACCCTTTGGTTTGAGACATTCAATACTTTAAAAAATTTAAAAATATAAAAGCTATATTTAATTTTGTTTGTTTTTAGGGGCAAAATTTTGTTTTTAACATTTTAAAAATTTTGATGCTACATTTTCTCCTTCATTAATTGAATCAAATTGTTGTCCTTTTTCTTATCGATTTATCTTTGGAGTTCAAAATAAAAATTTAAAGAAAACTTCAGCAGTTTAATTTGTTACAAAACACTTTAAATAACAGTCCTTGCTATTGACGTGACAATCTAATGTCCTTTTCCATGTCACTAGTGATTTATTGGTCTGAAAATAGATTTCAAATTCAATAAAGAATGATATCTAAAGTGTTCTAAATATTCAAATTGAATTGTGTTTCCGATGAAATAATATATTAGTCTGTGACAAAATTTATTGCACCGATCCCGTTATATCATTTATAACATCACCATTTAAAGCAAAAGATTTAACCACTTGATTTTGAAATTTATGATAGCGGTAGCTCGCTGTTGAAATTTAGGTTAAAATACTTCAAAAGAAATTTAGAATTAAACTATTTAAAGTAACGATACAGACTATCCTGTTGTAGTTTTACTTTCAAAATTCTATTATCATTTCTATATGTGCTTTATATATTCTAAATTTGAATATGTATTTAAAGGTCAACAAAGTTAAAAACAATATGAAAATCTCGTGGAAACGTTCTACATGATTTAAAAGCAAAATATTTTTTCCTTCGGAATGACCTTCATTTCTATCACGGTATTTAATCAATTACTATGGCGAAAGGTTGTATCGTTTGTTTCTAAAGAATTTGATCATATGATTGTTTGAGATAACAACAGAAAAGTAAATATACTCTGCAACATAAAATAGTTTGAAGACAACATTCGGGCCTTTTTTCTGTTATACACCAATAACTAAAAATTTACTTTTGAATACCGTAATGACCGTTCACAAAATTCAATGATTTATATTATATATGATGCCTACTTTGTCTTCACATGCGCGTATATTCCTGTTTGTTGTTAGAAATAAAAGCCCTCCAAATGCAATGTGTAAATCATTCGTGTATATAAATCAACACGAGGAAAGCATATTGGCATGTCCATCACTACAGAGTACAGTTACATGTACTGATAATAAGGGAACTCTCATTTTTCGCTTGATTTATTCATAGGAGTTTGACCAATGTCTCAGGTTTGTTGAAATCAGGGAAGTTGTTGGAAGCATTTTGCTTATTTACATATAAATCAACATACTTTTTTACTCCAATATATCAAACGTTTGCGTTTCAACAGAAACTAAGTATGTGCTCTCAAACAAGCATTTACATAGAAAAGAGGGCAAACAAAGATTGCGTAAGTAAAGATCTTAGGATATTTCTGATATATTATTTGGAAATGCTCAACGCATTTTTTATCCATAAAAATAGATACATATCCTTTAATTTGTATTAGTTTTTTTTACTTTTTTTCTTTTAATTGTCGCTGATTCAAAATAAGAAATGCGTAAACATTCATCGTTTTTTCCGCATTTCAACATTTTATTTGGCTCTGGCCGTTACGTATTTTAACGTTAATATTCTAAACCTACTATGTAATTATGCAATAAAGTTTACTCAGTTTTGTTCAGATTTACTACACAAATGTCACAAAGAGGTTCACAATTAAAAAATATGTAACTGTGCTATATTCTGGCGGATTCTATCAATGTCGTTGCGCGTACATATATGAAGTCAGACACAGCCTTTGGGTGTGTGGAAACTCTAGTTACTCATTTGTACATAAAATCATGCAATATTCTCTTTCAGTGTTTACCATTGAAAATCTGGTACGATATTTCATTTTTTGTATGTATACACACACTGAGGCATTGGTCTTCTTCTTAAGACAACAGAAGTAATACAAACAATAAGATCTTCTGATATGAATGTCAATGGGTACTAGGTTTTTATACTTAAGTAATGTCATCTAGTTATAAGACAAACGCTAAAGCTAATTAATCAAGATGTTATTCGTTTTGGACTAACACGCAAAGATAATCTACAGATCTTGAGATGGATCGATGATACAAAAACCAAATCAAACAGAGATGTCTTTAGAAAATTGTGCTTTGCTAGAATTCCTTCGTATAGCATTTCTGTCGCTGCTCATTGTTTCTTTTTGAGCAGGAAAATAAATTCATTGTATCTAATGAAAATTTTGAGAGTTTGATGCTTTAGTTAACAAAATGTATATTTACTCAATTGTTTTTTTCAATAGAATTAAATAACGACTGTGTATTTAATATTTCAAGTAGGAAACCTTAGCCCCTCAAAGCAGCAAAGTTGAAAGCCGTATTGAGTTCGTTTATGGACTATAATTGTAGATGCAATCTACTATCAACTGACCCTATTACAAAATAGTGCAGATCGTCATAATTATGAAATGTAAAGTAATGAATTATGAATATAGTCCTATTAAGAAATAAAATAACTGTTTTTCAAAGCTGAATGTCAAAATGACGTCATTCTAGCGCATCTTAGGAATGAGTGCTATGAGTGACGTCACTGCATTTCCTTTTGCTATAAATGGAAAAGAAAGAAGAAAATTATAATATATATCTATTAATTTAGATAAAGATGAAAATCATAACTTTAGTAAGTGTGAGACGTTATTTTAGAACGACATGAAAAGATATATACGTACAGGACAGGAACGAAAAATATGAAATAGAATCTAATAGGAAGTGGTTTTATTTTTAGCCATTTTCTTTAATTCCGTTGTCGGTTTCTATTATTTCCTGTCCTGCATTATTTAAATTAACACCTGACAGTCAGTACTAACCCTTTTACTCTGTCCCTAATTGCAGACTCGGCTAGTCTTTTGATATGCAGGCTTCATTTTCAAAATTCAATATCATTTAATTCATCCCATTAATTGTTCGTTTAGGAAACACTTATCTTTTACCAGAGTACCATATTAAATGGCTTGAACGTGTCAAATTGAAGGTTCCATGATGACCACCGTATAAAAATCCAGAAAAAGAAGTCATCCCTGAGTCTGTATAAGAAAACAGACATTATAAACACTCTGTAAAAGAGTCCTTATGTTCGATTCAACAAATATGAAAAGCAAGATCAAAAGAGGAGGGGGTTTTCAATAAACTCAACCCCACAAAACCCAGCAACACAACACCAATGGCAAGGAGTCCAACAGGACAAACCTTTAACAGATGTTCTAGACAACAGTTGTAGAAAAAAACTTAACTTATATAACATACGGCTTTTTCAATAATTAAACTTAAATCGATATGGCAGATTTACTAAGAGCAATTAATACTGAATCATCATTAAAATGTTATCTTTTAATGCCGTTGCAAATGTTTCAGTAATTAACGTTAAGAATTATTGACCTGGAAATGGACACAACTCATTAAAGATGCATTATACAACGAAAAATACTTTATATCAAACTGAATTTCAAATCACTTCCTGTTGATGCAATCACTATCTTCAAAACGTCTGCAAATGTAATTAAACTTGATTAACTATTCCCATAAATTATTCATAGACCTTGCACAAAAGCGTTTTACCATGCCATGTCTTGCATTTATACAAAAAGTAAAAGAGAGGCATAGTTAAAGCCGCCTTCAGCTTTTCTTAACGTTAAATATTTTAATTTAGATAAATCGTTTCATATAATTGTCACATCAAAAGAATTAAGGAGGAAAATACAATTTGCCGTGGATAAAATACACATTAAACATTAAAGAACTCAGTCGATACCTCTACTCTACTTGTCTGCTCTCTGTATGTATATTAACAAAGCAGACGATTTGTATCCCGATCTTCTACTGCCGTCACTAATGATTTTAAACCCTCAATAAGTAGACTTATTTCATCTGAATGAAAATTTAAATTGGAAAAAAAGACAAGTATCTAACAAACTTCATAATATCAACCCTTCTCTTGATACATCACCATTTCTATCCCTTCTTAAGCGTCATGATAAAGCTTTTCTTAGAAAAAAAAGAGTTACACATTTTACCTTTTAATACGAGACAGTGCACATAACTTGGTATAGCATAGCTTGCAATGAATAGTTTACTGTTAAATATTTCCTTCTTCAATACCATGATTGTGCACATGTTCATGATAAATTGTATCGAGTCAATGCACATAGCGAACTTTGTGCACGAGTTAAATCCAAAACTTTAAAGTAAATATACTTTATCATATATATTCTAAGATTTAACGAACGCATTTGTACCAACTCATTTTAGGCCTACTTTTGTATTATAGTGATCGGCGCGGTATGACCTGTAATTCATCAATGTCGCCGTTAAACGCAAAAACACTAACAACAATAACAACAAAGCAAATAAATAAACAAGTCTTTGAAAACGAAAAGATGTCTATTTCATGCAGAAAAATATCAACGCGGACGCCACTTCCAATCCACATCGTACACTAGACAATATAAGGCGATTAAAGGCACAACAAAAGTTTATTATAAACACTATCAATGTATCATGTTGTAGATTAAGATTAAAAGAAATAAAATGTGAAGTAAAAATCTAGAGCAGGAACATTTATTGTATTGTTCATCTACGTACAAAATATAAATAAATTACATCTATATCCGTTTTAAAATTAATCAATCAAATAGATAAGGAAAATTAAAACATATTTATTTCGAAAACAGGGAAAGAGGAATCATTGTTGCTTCAAGTAATATATCACGTTCTCGTGATATAATGTATAACGGGATTTTCATGAATATACGTCTATATTCCGTTTGTGCATTTTCAAGACTTTGAAATCTAGTGCCGGGTTTGCAGTGAATGAAAAGTTAAACGCTTTGTAAAAGTTATAGTAGATGAATCGCATGTCATAAATTTGTTTGTACTAGAAATCAGCAAAAACAAAAAAGCACTTCTCGCTCTTGTTATTTCACTTTTGTTTCAAATGGAAACCCCAGATTAAATGAATCAATACAAGCTAATGCTGTCGTAAGCTACCTAAGAAAACAACAACAAAAACAAACAAACAAGAAAAAGGAATAAAACAAGATATACAGCCCTTAAGTTTAAGACGTCCAATGTAAGAGACGGATGGTAAACTTTTACCTTGTGGAGAAAGTAATGTTTATTTAAGATTTAAGGGTGTTTTTCAGTGGAATTAATTCACTCGACTGATGTACCTTTTGATTTTAGCAATTGTATATAAGATAATAAATTTCATTTCATTAATTATCGTTGTTTATATTACTTATTGTATTTATTTATTTTATTATTATTATTTTTTATTATTTTTGTTTTTGTTTTTGCTTCTGGGAATGTTTGTTGACCCTGCCCCATTTGAGACTCTGTTAAAAAAACTACACTGATATATACAAGGTGCGAACAAAACATAAGTTGAGTTTTTTTCCTATATGAATCAATAAAAAACTGATATATATATATATCAATACAGTTTTCAAATGCTTATTGAAAGTGTACCGAGTATGATGGGTTAGTAAAAACAAAGAAAAAGTTCCAAACCATGCGATAATACATAAAATCGATCCAATAATCGCACTAAATTCTAAACTTTGAATTTTGTTCTGTGTGTTTTTCTTTACTATCGTTCGTTTTAAGTGCCCAAGTCAATCTATGCGAGCAGAATTTTAGATTTCTTTCTTTTTATCTATTTCTTTTATTTATTTTTTTCATTTCCATTTTTTAATGATTTTTTTTCTTTTGCATTAAGGTTTTTGGAGCTCAGTTTAACTGTTTTATGCTAAAATGCATTATCTTTTGTAGCAAAAATTGATTACTTTTTGTTCTCAAAATGTTCAATTTACTCACCACAACTTTGTCTTTATATAACAAATACGAACAATTCTTGTTCTAGGTAAAAAAAGAAGCTAATTATAACCAAGAAATGAGAATTGCGTTATAAAACAATTGTAAAGCTAATAAATCAACATGTAATTCCTTCGAGAGTACGCACACACAAATAACTCCGCGTAAATATTGTGATGGGAAAGAAAACACAGAGAGAGTATTTGCTGTATGCAAAAAGTAATCACAAAAGGGTGTACAAATGTCACCTACATTAATGAAAATTTCTTTCATTATAAGATTTTCTAAGAGCAAGCTATGAATAAAGTTTATAAATAATTGGTAATAAAACATGGAAATGCACCAAGAAACGAACACTTTGTCCATCGCCATTGAATTGAATGGATAAAAATGAAACTCTTACGAAGATTTATAAGGGCACATAATAACAAGGGCAAATAACAAGAAAGATAGTAAAGAAATATACTCCGGACGTAATTAGATATCGGTATTTAGTGCAATTCTTGGCCTGATTTGAGTAAAGAGCGTATAAATGTTTTTAATATTCAGCTAATAAATTGCACAATAAAATTTTTCATTCTTGAAAACCGTAGTGAGCAAACAGTTACAAATTATGGTATAAATCCAGTTGTGTTAAAAGACGTCAGTACCGTTTTTTTAAGATTGTACTCAATGATAACTTTTTCTGTTAAATTAGTCCGCAAACCGGGGCTCAAATTCGAGCAATCTAATTAATAATAATTTTAACGAATTCCATACCTTTTTACATACATTTTACAAATTTTAACCATTTAGCACTTGCTGTTATCGATCAAATGCATTGCTTGTTGGGTGTAAAAAATTTGATTAATGTTTCATAATACATGAACATGTTTTCTCAAAAATAACTCCATCACGTCATTTATTGTTGTGCTTTTATTTTACCAAAAAAATATTACAAATAAACACATTTTAATTTATTTTATTTTTTTACATTTTATTACTTTCTGCACTGCCGTTCATTCTGCAAGGAAGGAAACAAAACCTAATATCAGAAATGTTATGTGATATATCTGAAGGTATATTTCTTATTTCTTATTTCATTTATAATTGACAAATGATTGTATCAAAAGTTTTGGAAAAAAAACCTGAGTAATTGCATAAATGGTGTAAACCTATAACACATGATCTCTGAATTAGAAAAAAACCTTTTGGCGCAATGTCTTAAATTAGATGCCGTGAACTTAAAGCGCCGCCCGAGTATCAAACCAACAATTATAGACCAATTGGCAGAGTGCTTTGCACCGATGACAAAACAATTTGTACCGTGTACACAAAAGCGATGTAATTATTTTTATGACTACAATTAACAAACTGCTTGTTTGCTTATAAATTAAAAATCTCAATTCGACATCCATACCAAAATAATACATATTGGCCTTATGAACTGACAATACTTTTGAATGTTTCTTCATAAAAAAATCGTAGAAAAGGAAAGTACTTATTTTAATAATTACACTCCTGTTTGGTTACAAGAAGTCAAAACTAACTAAAAATCTAACGAATGTCTGTATTACAAATGAGCTGAATGTCTTTTTCAATGATACACTGTAAAATATTTGTTTAGTGCATCTTGTCTTTTAGTAAATACATCAAACTTAATTGTGCTAGTTGGTTAGGTCTGAAATACAGGTTTTGTCTTCAACTTCAACTAGCGCCAGCCCAAAAAACTATTACCTTTCAAATAATTGTATACAAGTACTCATAACATTACATGTTTTAATTACACCAACAAATTTTAGTACTTACCACATTCCGTGTTCTTTGTTCTTTTTATAATATGTTTGCTATCTGAAATGAAAAAACGTTTTTAAGTTAATTTTGAACGCTAATTTATAGCAACATACATAAATAAAAAGTTCACTTACAAAATTTAGTTTAGTGTTGATTTTCTTTATTTGAGCCGCGTCATGACAAAACCAACATAGTGCGTTTGCGACCAGCATGGATCCAGGCCAGCCTGCACAGTCTGATCAGGATCCATACTGTTCGCTTACAAACCCTATAGCAAGTAGAGAAACTGATAGCGAACAGCATGGATCCTGATCAGACAACGCGGATGTGCAGGCTGGTCTGGATCCATGCTGGTCGCAAACCCATTATGTTGGTTTTGCCGTGACGCTGCTCATTTGTATCGATCTTACACTAAACTAAACAAATTTTCTTTTTATTATATGCAAAGAAACGTTTTAAGAAGACATTAAACCAAATACTAAATGAAAAGCACGCCAAATAATAATACAACGTGACGTCATTTATGACGTCACGTCATTAAGCTGGTACCCAGTTCTGTGCACGCTAGTATTTCACTGAAACAACGTAAGGGGCTTAAATTCAAAACAGTGAAATTATCAAAGTGGTAATTTCACTGTTTCAAACAGTGAAATTACCAGTTTTAAATCACTGATATATTTCTATAAACCACAGAAAAGCATCTAATAAAAAGCTACAATTTCTTGTACAAGAAACTTTATTTTTGAACTTAAAAAAATAAGATTAATCTTTCTTGACAGTAAGGTTATCTATTATAAGATTAAGTTTAGTATATCTTCAGACACAAAACTTTCGAGATGACTGACTGCATTTATTTGCCACAAAAATCAATATGACTACACATCTAGGAATAATTTATGGTTGAATTATACAGCATAATCATGATTTATGTATTTAGGAATGATCGATGTCAATATCAGGTAATTTAAGGACCTTAAAGACATGTTGATGCACCAATTATGTTTTTTGTGTTATATCTAATACATACACAGACGTAGAAAGAATAATTGCACACAAGATTTTTACTGACTATTATGTCTCGTGTTGTGATAAAGATAAATATTCTTAAAATTAAACATCTGATACAGGACGTAGTTCAGATCATAACTATTTTGTTTAAATGACAGGAATACTTTTTATCAATAAACAAAACTGAGCAACTAAACATTTAACATTATCATTATTCATTGTATAGACTTTACTGTAAACAATATGTTTACGCACATGAATAGCTAGCAAATCTATAATTGTTAAAATAATTATTCGCAATAATTTTATTTCAGAAATCATAAATGTGATTTATATATCCAGTTCAATAAGCAAAGAATTACTTTCATTCTTTGATATAATGTTCCATCTATACTTCACAATGGAAAATACATTAACCACATAAATATCTTTTCAATAATTAAACAAGAATAATTTTAACAAAATGTTTATTAAAATCAAAATGATAATATGCAAGGCAATTTTGGGTGCATTTGCATATTACACATTTTCTAGTTAGTCCCATAAAAGCGGTTTGAAATCTTATACGAAACTAAATGGATATATGACATAATCTGAAAATCATATAGATACTGTATGTTATGACCAAAGTGGTTAACCACATCAAGTGAAATTATATATATGTACTTAAGTATGCAAATAAAACAATTTTCAAACATCGAATAATTATTATATGTAAAATATGTACTGCAACTATTTGTGCATATTATATACATTAAAATATTTGCATTCATTTCTTATTGTAAAATTTGACTTAAACTTTATGGAAAATAAATTTCTACTCACCTCCCTTTATTTAAATGAAATGTAAAGTTCAGTAATATCTCGATAAATAACTCTTTTTGGAACATACAATATTGATAGAACTTAATTTAAGCATCATATTTATGATTTTAAAACCATAAAAAATTTGTGTAACAGGATCTTTAATTAGATATTAAAATTTGTTTTTAAAAAAAATAAAAAAAAATTCTAGTTTGTAAAAAATGAGGTATATAAATATTATTGATATGATAGGACTTCTGTTAGTGCTAGTAGTGAGCATGATAATGAAATACTAAATACTAATTACAAATATGGACGCACTAATTTAAAAAGAAATTGTTGTATAAACGGTCACGCGTCTTGTCACATGCCTAGCGTACTGTGACAAGTATTGCAGCTAGTAGTATAAATGAGCCTCGTCACGACAAAACCAACATAGTGCGTTTGCGACCAGCATGGATCAAGACCAGCCTGCGCATCCGCGCAGTCTAATCAGGATCCATGCTGTTCGCTATCAGTTTCTCTACTTGTTATAGGGTCTGTAAGCGAACAACATGGATCCTGATCAGACTGCGCTGTTGGTTTTATCGTGACGCGGCTCAAATCTTTTACAAATGCTAGTGTACACTGTTACAAGAATTTTTACACTCTGCAAAAATATAATATTCCTGAAACCTAGGAAAGAACATTGAATTCAATATTTCACCAAAACGAAAAATATCCTCTTTGTATTCGGTGGTTGAAAATTTAAAAAACATTTTTCGAATAACCAGAAATGAGTTTTAAATTTAGTTTGAAGTGGTATTTTTAATTTTTTTAAGTAAAACCCTAGAAAGAATATTTTTTCCTTTAACCAAAAGGGTAAACAAACATTTAACCAAAATAAAAATTAAAATTTAAAAAATGGGTCATGGTTTTGGACAGAAATAAAAAGGGGAAATTTAAAAGAATTTCCCTTTTTCCCATTTTTTACATTTTTTCTTCTTCGGGGGGGATTCTCGAATAAAATTTTCCCATAGGCGTTTTAATTTAAATTTTAAACCCCCCCAGGATTTTAATTTAAACATACGAGGGCGGTTTTTTATCAAGCAAACAATACCCGGGTTCTTTCTTAAATATCTTTTTTTAAAAGTAATTGCTTACAATGTATTTTAGTAAACGCATTCTTTTTCAGTTTAAATTTTTCCCTTTTTCTTTTTTAAAATTTTTTCATTGTTCAATTTAGAAGAATATATTTACATATTTTACTATAAGAAGTTTCTATTGTGACTCTTACGAAAGAAATGCTTGGTATTTTCTGGTAAACTAGTATATGTTTTTTACAGACTCACAGAGATAAAAAGTTCACGGAAGCATAGGACTATGTATGAAGGACATAAAAGCTTTCCCAAATGAAATTAATCATGAATTGCAGATTATTTTCTTATCAGCGAGAAGTCCCTGTTCTAAAATTCGCCCATCAAAGAACTAAGAATGAAGTAGTTGATTATATGCCAAACGCAAAGCTAATTAATCAAATTGTCTTTCCTGTTGTTCTTGCACGCATAGATGGTATCTTGTAACAATGCAGAGGTATGAACACATTTTGGTATAGATGAACACATCCTTTTAACAAGAACAGCATTACCATATTCTAGTATTTGTCTCTCACACTCCAGAATAATAATAATAATAATAATAATAATAATAATAATAATAATAATATAATAATAATAAATAATAAATAAATAATAATAAATTATTATAATAATAATGATAATAAAAATAATAATAATAATAATAATAATAATAATAATGATAACAATAATGATAATAATGATAATAATAATATTAATAATAATAATAATAATAATATTAAAATAAAATAAAAACAATATACACACAGAAAAAGATATATTTCGGAAAGCAATTGTGGCGATTATGATTAACCTTGAAACGACTTTAACTTTTTACATTAAGATAACTATAATTTCAATATTATTAAATCCGCGGATAGATATGTATAAAATGACGATGTTAAAAATTTGCATGTCCGGTATCAGATTAGAATAGCTCTTATTATCGAAAACATATCTGATCAAGACAGGTATATTTTACAAGTGTCTTCCCCACAAAAATATATTATTTTTTATAATATAGGAAAAATATATTTGGGATTGGGATGAAAACGCTTTAAATTAAAATTTTCAATTTTTTTAAAGATAAAAGAAAATGAAAGGGCAACCATTTCGTAAAAGGAAACGAATAATTTACAAATTTTACGGGGAAATTTTATCAATGGGTTACAAATTTGAACAAATGTTTAAATATTGTTCATCTTTACAATTTATTTTATTTTAAATTTCAAAATGTTGGGTTAAATTAAAGGAACTTTCCCAAAGGGGGTTTTAAAGGGGCCCAAAAGCCCTAACGTTTTTAAAATTGATAAATTTTTCAGGTGAAGGGACTTTTGAATTTTAAAACTCTGCAAAAGGGTACCAAAACAAATTTTCTCACAATTGAATTGAAACTCGTTCAAAATAATAAGTTTTTCCGGTCTTCATGCATAATTATTTTTATGATTTGTTTAAATCAAAGTATCTTTAATAAACTCTTTTTTGTCTCTTATCAATGTAGGAATATCTAATAACAAAACTATCATATACATGTACAAGGAATTTTAAATTTCGTCCGTAATTTAAAATGTTTAACGTGCCGGACAGAAGGCTATGTGTTTCATACAGAAAATAAAGAATTATAGGAAGATTTAAAATGGAACGGTTCCAACCAGGTTTCGAGCCATCTAGCCGAATTCATTTTGAAATTCATATTAATTAGCATTCGTACTTGCTGCAACGAAGAAGCTGTCTCATAAAATATGATATATTTAACGAACTTGAAATTATTAATTTCACTATAAATTTCTTTCACGTTTAGAAATGACACAAGTTTTGTTTATCGTGCTCGGGTTATGTGTTCATATTGTATTTCAAAAGCAACAGTTAAACCATTTTCTTATTTATACTCTTAAAAAAACAAATCAATGACCTACAGTAATCGTTTTAAAGCAAAAATTCCTTAATACAAATTTCATTCTAGAATATAAGTGTTGAATATTATTTCTTTTTTGAAAGGAAACATTTTTACTTATAAAATTAAGAATATGTATCGCCTCTTGCATGTACATATTCTAAATGACAATATATTTTTTTATGATACTATATGTCTGTTGAGGGTTTGCTCGTAATACAAATATTTGTATGTATAATACATGTAAGAAATAGCTGATCGTTCACATAATCTTGTATATAAAACTCTAAAAAAAGCAAAAGGAAAATAAAGGAAAATTATGAGATATGCAGACTCGAGCCCAATTTTAAAAGATAATACTCTTTGAAATGGTTAAATCAGTCTGACCCAGACAACAGTAACTAGCGTGAAATTATAAAAAAAAGTCAATTTCTGATTATACCTCTCTACATAAATCATAGCAATAACGACATGGTACTTTATAGGTTAATATATTAGAGGAACTATTTAGAACTGGAAAGAAGACATAAAACAATGTTTTCAATACCTCCTCCGTTGATGTAGGTTTTACTATTACTATCAGAAGAAAAGTTGTATTAGAGCAGTTTATTCGTAGACAGATGATTTTTGTACTCAGAAACGAATATCTATAACGTTACATGTGTTTTGTTTTTGTGGAACTATTTTTCAGTGTATTTGTTTCCACTACATGATCATCAATCAAACAACGAAACTGAGCAAAACCATATTTATTGCTTTATGATTTGTAGCTATTGAATATAAACCTTTCATTTTTCACAACAATTTAACTTGTGTTGAAACCCCCACTGGAATATGAACGCAATATTATCCTCATCAATTATAATAAATTCCCATTTCACGACAAGGTATGACCTACTTCTCTACAAAACAATTCGAAAACTCTATTTTCATATTTGTAAGTTTGCGACATATTAAACGATAAGAATGAATTAAAAATATCATGATTGGATAATTATAGGTAAAAATGTTGAAAAATATGTGTTGACAGAATAAAGTCTATAGTTAAAAGTCAACAACACGTTTATAAGAACCAATCTGATCAAAAATTAGTTTAGGTTTAATACGTTAAATAGATAAAACAAGAAATTTATCGTTCTTTTCAATAGCCAAACCGTTTCAAAAATATATACCAAACGTATTACAAGACCAGATTTAACATACATTTATTTGCTTGTGTTAAGCTGTATCGAGCAGTTCATTTCTATATTTCATTGCTTATTATTGTTCTCTATGGCATAATTACAAACATCACCTTATCAAATTAGCTCGGAATTTCTTGCTCGTGTAGGAGTGATGATGTACATATCGATATCAGTGGAACACGTCAGCGGATTTTCTAAATTCAAAATTTCGCCATTTCTATGTTCTGTTTAATTCTGGGACGAGTGCACACGAGTGCTTCAATGTTAAAGTTTGAGATATGTCAAGAATTGTCATATTCAGATCGACATCACTGACATAAAACAGACATAATTTCGACAGACAGTCAATCTAAATTTTCTAAATTCGTACTGCATGTGCATTTTCTTGCCTTTTAAGCACTGAAGGGTCTGTTATGTAACAACTTTCTTTTCTTATATAAATCAAGTACAGTAAGAGCACCAATCATAAGCTGTAACACAACTTGTAATAGATGGTATCAAAACACATCTATCTCTCATTATTGTATTCTTACAAAAAGAATTTATTTTTCTTATTATACTTTTTATCACATTATATAATTTTCTTTCAAGGTGAAATAAAACATCAACAAGATATATGAACAATTGTAATAAAATGTAATGTACGTACCTACATGTGAAATAATGATTTACTTTAAATGTAGCTATATAGTCTTGAAATGATGTTGTCATAAAACAATCGTTATTCTACATTGCCTTCTCTTTATTATACTGAACACACTAACAGGTACATAGGAAAGAAATGTAAAAGAAAATTATTTGAAATGCCAACTAAGAATACATTAGGGTGATATGAAAAGACACTTTAAAGCTACATTAAATAAATTCATATAAAAAAGAGATAGCTACATTTCATTAATTAAATAGGTTTCATGTCGGTTCTCGTTCTTATTTTGGTGTCCAGACAACCAAAATGAGTTTTATAAAAATAAGGAAATAAAGCGATCTCTCGGAAGCATTACACAACAAAATTCCAAGAGAATTGCAGACTCAGTTTGATTGAGTCTGTACATGAGGGATTATAAATACGTGCAGCCTCCCTCATGCCCCCTAGCACCGGCTTGATCGGTACTTAATTCTCAACACTCAATAGTGCTGGTATCAATGATCCCGAGGGACCAGAAAAATATAACAACACTGAAGTGAAGTACGGGGCAACGTTTTACAGCTGCCACACAACACTTGACACCTGCTGTTGTGAAGTATAAAAATCTGGAAACAAAGTGATCCCTCGGAAGCATTAATCACATCAAAATTCCAAGATAATTGCAGGCTCGGTTTGATTGAGTCTGTATATAAGCCATAAATCTACAACCTCGAAATCGGTAGTACAATTTCTGTTTGCATGAGAAACTCCGCCTTTGGGTCATCCGTACATCAATAGAAAATCTAAAAACATTTTAAATAGCAGTCCGAATTTAACGATATATTTCCTCATTTTATAACGGATGTTTTCATACAAATTCTATATTTTTATGAGACCACAGGGCTAATGCACCGTGAAACTAAAACGGTAAAAGTTTGTTTGCACAAGAATATCTCATATTTGCTGTGATCCAAATGGTTACAATTGATTTTACTAATGTGACGTAGCGCATACACGAGTCTTCATTTGCATGTTAAAATTCCCACACGAAATTTAGTGTTACCGTGGGTTTTT
The DNA here is from genome assembly GCF_026571515.1 of Ruditapes philippinarum. Classification (NCBI taxonomy): domain Eukaryota; kingdom Metazoa; phylum Mollusca; class Bivalvia; order Venerida; family Veneridae; genus Ruditapes; species Ruditapes philippinarum. Next base: position 47,551 of record NW_026860913.1, read on the forward strand.
CCTTTTAAAATCATAACTCATGAACAAGTTTTAATATGATTTACAAAAATACTGTCAAAAATGTTAACGAAACTATAGAATGCTTGGTTTTTAAGCCGACGGAAAAAAAACGTTACATATTTTATTTAATGTAGCTTTAAGAATTTTCTAACCTTAAAGTAATCTACTTAATACAAAATATTGAGAGATAGAGAAAGAAATTATCTTCAAATATTAAATAACATTTATACAGACGTCAAAAAAAACGAAACAGCTATATTTGAAAAGAATCTAGATCTGTAATATTATACATGGTTAGATCTTGATGAAAAAGTGACACATGGGAGCTTTGAGACACAAATATTGTACAGAAAAATGTCAATCCTCAATACATCTGATTAAAAGGTTGAGAAGTGTAATATTTCAAAATCTAAGTGAATTTTCCCACACGTTCAACATTCTCACTAGGACTTGTGGTTAAAATTGAACATTTAAACAAACAAATCTGTTAGCATCTATTGCATTTTGTTTTTGTTTATTTGTTTTATAAGTATGCTATCTGAGAGAAAAACAATGACTGAAAAAGGATATTTTAAAGTTATATACTTTATATTTCCCTCTAAAAAGTATGCAAATTTGTTACGAGAGATATATGTGGTTTCAATAGATTTCATTTAATTACATTTTTATGTAAACTATATGAAACTGAGGCCGATGCCACGGAGGGAGGGGGGGGAGGGGCGTAGAAGGTACTAGCCATAACGCACATGCACTGGCCCGATCACACCGAGCGCGCAGCATTTTTAATTGCGCCGTTCGTGGCCGTTCGTGGGGACTATGATTTCCCCTATTTTGTTTTTGGATACTGATATATTGATCAAAACAGTACAGAATTTGATTAATTTCAGTATTTTCTCCGAAGCAAAACATTCATTTATCAGGTTGATTGACTGCAGTTATTTGGCATGCAAATCAATACAAAAACATCTTTGGGGTAATTTATGGTTAAAATGAACAGCAAAATAGCTTGAGTAATTTATAAAGTATCTTGCGATGAACGATGTTAATATCACGTTATTGATGAACCTTACAGGCATGTTTATGCTCGAATTACACATTTTGACACCGGACATATTGACAGAAACAAAGAATGTGTACAAAAGATTTGGATTGACTGAGAAAATAAGTCGTATTATGATAAAAAAAAGAAAAAAATATGTAATAAACTGAACCCCTAAAATATTAAATTATTTTATATAACTTACTAAATGTTTGTTTATGTGATGATAATAAATGTATGGAATACATCATAGCCATTAAAAAATATGCACAACTGAAAATGAAGCCATATATATATGACTAAAATTCTGAAATATTTTGCCAGATGTGGGCGCATATGATAAACTGGCAATTATATTGTTACTTGTACACAAATTTTCGATCATTTCATTTCGGAATGCCATATATTTTCATTTCTTTACGGATGTTCAATTCAACGGACATAATATACCGTACCTTTGTTCCTTCTTTCATGTATTCAAAACGGTTTTGCATGTTTCATTTCAATACCAATATAAAAAACCAGTCAACCATTTGTTTATAAAACACACCAGTGATATTCAAGGCAATTATGTATGCATTTAAACATTATTAAATTATCCAGTAAAGTCGGAAAAGCTTAAGGAAACTTTCAATCTAATGAATATAAAGCGAAATATCAAAATGTATCTGGGACACGATCAACAGACACATATTTTACTTATACCAGGAAGAAATATTTGAATAAATATTTAAAGTGTTATACACTATATATCTCTGCTACCTTACGTTTACATGTTTGTTTTTTTATATGATACAACAATATGAAAGTAATTTGAACAAAGATAAACATTTGTTAAAATATGGCCTGACATAAAGATAGTTAACTTAAATAACAGAAAAGCATTAAGTGAGACAAATAAAATTCTGGATTAATGCATATTCATGTTTGCTGAAATGTAAGCAAATTATTAATCTTCTATATTTCGGATGTCACTACACAAATATAAAACAATTTTAAAAGGCAAATATTTTTTTATTTTTTTCCTATCTATTGCTGTAACAGTATACAGCTGAAAATCGGGAATGATCGTTATTGTAAAATTGAACTTGACAATGACTTGCAATGCGTGAAATGTTTTAAAATTGACTTGTAAAATATGACTGACACATTTCAGACGTTATGTGAAATTAGGTCTGATCGAAATATGTATAAAAGCAGCAAATCATTTCAATATGTTCATACATTGTGCATAACGTTTAATTTGGCCGTTTTCGGCGTTCTTTAGAGATTTTGCTTTTCTCTTTTTAACACCAACTTCGCCAATTAGTGCTAAAATTCAAAATATTTTTTTTTGCAATTTTAATAGATTCTAATTATAATCTCCGCACAAACAATCAATAACAAACTTGAACCCTCAACATTTGTATAACTGTCCGTCGGTCGGACCCTGAGACATTTCTACAAAGATCCGTTGGGCTGTCCTTTGTATCAAATGCAGTTTTTATAGTTTATCCTTAACACCAGTAAATGGATGATAACCGCCATAATAGTCAATCTTTTGAAATAGAAAAGCCATTGACAGCAAAACATGAACATAATGATACTTTAATAGTTTGGTATCAAACTTACGAGAATCGTAGAATGTAATAAAATAAAAGAAAGAATCGCCGAAAAAAGCACAGAACGCCAGAATGACAATGTTGCAAAAAACCTAGATATTGTCTAAAACATTGATAGATTCAAAACAAAGCAAATCATATCATTCATTTACTTTTTTCAAAAGCACATCCCTTTCAATTACGGTGTATGCATAATTTCTGTTATAATGTTTTAACGATGATGATGGTTTTTTTTCGATTTGTTAGATAACAAGCACACTATTTGTTATTTTAAGGTGATTCAAGAAACAAATTAGCGGAAAAATAAGACAAATTTATTGAAAAAAAGACAATGCGAGGAACGCTTTTTACTGTTGTCATTAATATTCTTTATATTCAGTAGTACTAGTTTTGCATGACCTTAGCTGTAACTATGCCCTTTGTATTGTTTTAGTTATAACAAAACTGATTTGCCCTAATGTATTTATAGCTTAAAATAGTTTTGATTACTACTAACTCTTCGATATTCACTTTCCTAAAACCGATCTTGACAAGATTAGTGCGTTCTTAAAGGAACAAGGTGACGAGAAATGACGATGATTTTGCGCCTTTCTAGTGCCACAATAGAAATGCTGACATTTGGTAACAATATCTGACCAAGGCAGATTTATTTTGCAGTCACAAATTTGACAAGTTAGCTATATCTTATGAATATAAAAATATCGTTATCTGATGCCGGTAATGTAATTATTATAAATACAACTTTTTATATCTGTTTACAAACAAAACAAAGAAGCCTAAACAACTCGTTTGGGTCTCGTATATTATTTTATTGAAAGTAAACTTACTTTTAGTAATGAATAGTTAGTCATGTAATACTTTGATTCCCAGACACACTAACTGATAAATATGTAACATGGATGAATGTATGAAATACAAACATTTGAAAAATTAGGTATTTATTATACAAGTGTTAAAATAAAGAGGTTGTACGTCATTTATGTAAGACAAAACTGGTCAAAAACGCTATTGTTTTTAATATCGATATATAATATTAAAGGGCAGTAGTTTTAAACGTAAAATGATGATAATTAAAATACAAAATAAGCTTTTTCCTTTCAGCATATCGAAACGAAAAACCTCAACTATAATTCGATATAAATCCATATGAGCAATGTGAAACGTTCAGCATTATAGGAACAGACCAGGCAGTATAAAAAAACAAAAGCAGTAGTCCAATTAATGTTACTAAAATCTGGAAAAGTGGTGATTTCTAAAAATCAATGAAAGCAACAATATTGTGAAATTACACTCTCGGTTTTGATTGAGATGATTACTATTTTAAATATTATACCGCATGTTACATGTACAACAACATGGCGCGAAAGCATTTGGAGAAAGAAGAACTAATGAATTGTTTTCAAACAACATTTCAAGTATTTTTCGGTAATTAGTAAGTTTTTACACACCCTCTTTGTAAAATTTTAGATTTACAATCTTTTAAAAAGCAACAACAAATATTTGTCTATTGAATTCGAAACCAAGAGCTTGCTAAATTAGATGTCAATTACTGAAAACAAAATCTGATCTGGCTGTCAACATAACGTCACTGTATGTCTGATTTTATATCACTAGAAAGTAGGGATGGCAACGAATACCAAAATCAATACTCGAGTACTCGGTCATTTTTCCGATCGAGTACTCGGTTACTCGGATGATTTCCAATGATATTTAAAGTTTTACCACACAATATCAGCACCGTCTGCATGCTACTTTCGTTTTCAATTTTTATTCATAGAATTCGTAACTATAAATAGGACTGCAAGAAATACATATATAAATATAAACATAAGAAATGCCAATGATATACATTGTACCTACAAATTTTCTCCCTAGAATACACGATGAACTTGAAGCGCAAATACGCTTCAACGGATAGAAAAGTCCTTTTTATGTTAGAGACAAATACGGTACCATATATGGAAGCGCCGGACTATTTTTGACGTTGGTTCCGATCTAAGCTGTGTATAAACGTAGCATTTGGAAACGGACACCAAAATTATAAAAAGGCGTGACAGGTTTTGCAAAAACTACATATTCTCCCGTCGGTCATAGATTTATTTCTTGACAGCTATATTTAATTTTCTGAAATTTCTTATAGAAGTGTAGTATAATGAAAATCATTTATAATTCAAACGAAAAGGTATATAATAAAAGGAAAATTATGTTGTAGTAGCTTTCTGAGCATATGCATTTTCCTACTCGCAATGTAGGAAAATTGAGATATCAATTTTTCCACCGCTGCTCGTAGCAAAATACAAAGCTTCAACATAATATTCCGTATATATATTTACGTTTTTATAATAAACAAGTTTCGGCTACCCAAACTGTCTAATATTTAAAGGTTATTAAATATCGTAAGAGGCCGTATGTAAACGACACAGGACTATGTTCAATCCAATACGCATGTCAAACTGCTAATCGCCTCGTTAAATTTAAGATATCATTTTCACACCTCTGCAAGGATGTTTTTATTGCATTTAACAAGTATTTATACAGATACATGTACATTTCCGAATTTCTGAACTAATCTTTCTAAATCGCAAAAACAGTAGAAAATAAATATTTTTTCCGAGTAATCGAATATCAATTTTGTTAACCGATATTCGGACGTTCGATCGAGTACTCGGTTAACCGGTTACTCGTTGCCATCCCTACTAGAAAGCCTATTACATAACGAATAAATGTCTGCTTCTGCAGCTGGCTTTAATTATAGTTTCAGACTATGGTATTAAAATGGTTGATGCCAACTTTAAGAAAGACGCATTTTTTTGTAGACATGGGTACTTTTGAAACCGGTTTCCTGGCTACTGTAGTATTCATTTTCTTTAAATTCTGATTTATTTAGCATTCCTTTTTTTGTAATAATTACAATGGTAACGAACTCATTCAAATTTATTTGTAAATGAATGAGCAATGCATGTCGTTATCATTTATGGTAATAGGATAAATAGTGATAAAGATACCATACATAAAAATATGGAAAAAGATTGATCCCTCTGAAAACCTTATTTGAACTATCTGAGACATGCATAGAAAGTTGTTGGGTTGGGGGTGGTTAAGAAAAATATTTTGGATGTTAATATGAAAAAACATCAACAACCCATTAATATTTGACTCGTAGAATAAACAAAGATTGATAGAAGGTAACAGTTCATTTCGGAAGGTTATTCTATATTTACTGTATAAAAGGAATTCTCTATATTAATCAGTTAAAGATTTCATTTTGATTATACGTGTATAATATCAATAGTTTACGAAGCACACATTTTTATGATAGAAGCTTGAATATATATTTGAAAGAACATCTACTTTAAAAATTATTTCTAAAAGTCAATATTTTCAATACCATTTTGTTAATGGATTATTTGCATAATAGATTTGTCTAAGGTAATTTTGTTTTAATATTATAAAATTTTATAAATTTAGGTTCTATCATTACAGAATTGTTCAAAGGAATTATGCAATTTAAAAAAAATCCATTTCAGTTTCATATTATAATATTAAGATTTGTACATGTATTATTTTTGTGTTGTTAAAAGCACTCATAAATCAGTTTGAAGGAACCTAGAACTTCAACAATGGAGGTATTTCTCTGAAACGCAACATTTTCTAATCAAAGTTGAAGAAAATTAGTTTGCATTTATTTGGCTTTTCAAATCAATATGGCATCACATGTCAGCATGATTTCATGTAACATCGTAACGTAAAATCATGAAAGTGTTGACAAGAAAATGTCTTTTTATAACTCTGTCGCTTTACTTATTTACAAGATACGAAATAATGAAGAACTTCATCGTCATTGAAATATATAAAAAAAAATATTAATTTAATGCATTATGTGTGATAAGATATGAATGATTTGATATTCTATCCCATTGAATACAGGTAAGTTAATTGCTATTTTCGAAAAACATGTAGTTAACTATGTTTTTTTCCCTTAAATTGTACAAATTAATAGTAACTGAACAAAACAACAACAAAAAACAAATAGCCTTAAACAAATGACACAATCCTGAAACAAAAATTATTTAGTATGATGCCATATATACTACTTAACTATTGATGTGAGCCACTGTTTTGTTTGATGACAGCCTCGCAAATAAGAACACAAATACAGTTTATAGCGTATGTACAAAGAGTTTGCGAATGTGGAACCATTTCAAAATCGAAGGAAAATTAGCACATTTACACTGTGATAGTCGTTCTACGCGTTAGACCGACATAGTGTTGTTCAGTTCATGCTCATCGTTCGAGAACGCTTACTTGTTAAGATACAATACATGTATATGACATCATACTGAATAATTATTGTTTCAGGTTTGTGCCATTTGTTTACAAATCTGGAAACAAAGTGATCCCTCGGAAACATTAATCACAACAAAATTACATAAGAATGGCAGTCTCGGTTTGATTGAGTCTGTACTTGAAGGGTAATGAATTAGTGCAACATCCCTCATGCCTCATAGCATAGGCTTGGGCGGAACTCAATTCTCAACACTGTAAGTGCTGGCATCAATGATCCCGAAGGACCAGAAAAATATAACATTACTGAAGTGAAGTACGGGGCAACTTTTTACAGCTGCCATACAGCACATGACACCTGCTGTTGTGAAGTATAAAAATCTGGAAACAAAGTGATCCATCTGAAGCATTAATCACAACACGTACATAAGAATCGCAGATTCGGCTAAGGCTATTTGTTTGTTTTTTCAGTTACTATTAATGTGTACAATCTTATGGAGAAAATACATAATTAACTATTTTGAAAACAGCAAAGGACCTATATTCAAAGGGATAGGATATCAAATCATTCATATCTCATCACACATAATACATTTAATTAATAATTTTTTTTTATATCTTTCAATGACGATGAAGTTCTTCATTATTTCGTATATTGTAAATAAGTAAAGCGACAGAGTTATGAAGTTATAAATCGTCAACAATTTCTAGTCAACAACTTCATGATTTTATGTTACGATGTTATATCAAATGAGTCACGTCATAACAAAACCAACATAGTGCGTTCGCGACCAGCATGGATCCAGACCACGCAGGCTGATCAGGATCCATGCTGTTCGCTTATAAACTATAATACAAGTAGAGAAACTGATACCGAACAGCATGGATCCTGATCAGACTGCGCAGTCTGGTCTGGATCCATGCTGGCCGCAAACGCATTACGTAGGTTTTGTCATGGCGCGGCTCAAATCATGCTGACATGTGATGCCGTATTTATTTGAAAAGCCAGATAAATGCAAAACTAATTTTCTTCAACTTTGATTTCGTTTCAGGGAAATACCTTCGTTGGTGAGGTTCAAGGGTCTTTCAAACTGATTTATAAGTGCTTTTAACAAAACAAAACTAATACATTTACAAATCTTAATATTATAGTATGAAACTGAGATGGAATTGTTTTAAATTACATTATTTCCTTTGAACAATTATGTAATGATAGAACTTGTATTTATAATACATTATAACCGTAAAACAAAATTATCTAAGACAAATCTATTATGCAAATAATTCATTGACAAAATGGTATTGAAAATATTGACTTTTCTAGAAATGATTGTTGAAGTAGATGTTCTTTCAAATATTTTTATCCTGTCACTTGTATCAATTTCGGCCCGATAACAAGGTGCCGTATATTTTTACTGATCTACGGCACTTGATCACGTGGTTTGCCGGACTTCTTTACAGGCCGTTCCAGTGGTATGAAAAAAACTGTCGTTAAATCTTCTGTGTGTAGAATAACGAATTTTGGAAACGTTGATAAAACTTTGTTTGTTAATTTTATTTCACTCTATAATTTTTCAAGCGAAGTAAAAATTATTGAAAGTGAAATAAATGTAAAACTTAACTCGTTTGCGACATTAAAATAGCGTACTTGATTTGATTGTTTTGCACGTGCTGTTTGGCGCTACATTGTGACGTCACGTAAACAATACTTTAAACGTCTGTACAGCGTTAACGACTGAATAAAAGATATTGGTGTTCGAATTCATTTTCTTAGTTAGAACATTTTCTTTCATTCTAGATAGTTTTCACAACAAAATTCGACAAAAAATTGTTTTTATTTATCATATTTTTCAAACAAAATGGCGCCTTCAATGTGAAAATACACAGGGAGATAATAAGAACGGCGAGTGCATTGTTTAACAAATAAAACATGGGCTTGAGGGCAATATGCAAGTTTACGGACTGGTTGGTCAGACTGAGGAAGGTATGCAGCTTCGGGCCATATTCCTTTCGAGGTCTGACCAACCAGTCCGTAAACTTGCATTTTGCCCTAAGGCCATGTTTTATTTGTTATATTATACCGAATCTAAATCATTTCATCCATTTGTTTTGTGCTGTCATTTTACTATTATTCTCTTTCAAATAATAATTTTACTTGTTCAGTGTGTGAAATATCCAAAACCCTAGTCGGATTTTGTTTTATTATTTTCAAACGATGCAGCAAAAATTCATGTTCTTCTTTTAATATTCCATTTTTGTTAATCAAATTAAATATTTAATGTTACTAGGCCAAAAACCCAAAAACCCGGACTTTAAGAAATTTGACAGTTATCGTCTGTTTGTGTCGTCGTGAAATTCGCACGTCGTGAAAGTTACGTTTAAACGGTCTTCATAAGAATTATGGACCGCCCCCGGTCTGTATACGGTTTATGGACCGGGTGACGTCATATTAAATATAGAAGAGCATATGCAAATGAGGTATAATATTGTAGAATAATGCACGCTTCGGGCCTTCTTTGTTTATATAGAAACAATTTCGAAAGTGTGAGTAAAGGTAGTTTGCCTAATAAAATTCTTTTTAAAAAAAACGGTGACAGGATAAATAGAATAATAGGTTGGTGGCGTGGATGGAGAAAGTTTATCTGGCTCTGCTCTGGAATTTATTGGGTTCGCCTTCGGCTCACCCAATAAATTCCTCCGCCTCGCCAGATAAACTTTCTCCATCCACGGCACCAACCTATTATTCTCTATATTCACGTTTCTATCATAAAAAATGTGCTTCGTAAACTATGGATATTATACACGTATAATCAAAATGAAATCTTTAAATGATAAATATAGAAAATTCTTTTTATACAGTAAATCTAGAATAACCTTCTGAAATGAACTGTTACCTTCTATCAATCTTTTATATTCTACAGAGTCAAATATTAATTAATTGTTGATGTTTTTATATTAACATCCAAAATATTTTTCTTTAAAAAAAACCCCCACAACTTTCTATGCATGTCTCAGATAATTCAAATAAGGTTTTCAGAGATATCTATCTTTTTCAATATTTTTATTTATGGTATCTTTATCACTTTTTATCATACTACCATAAATGCATTGCTCATTTATTTACAAATAAATTTGAAAGAGTTCATTACCATTGTAATTATTACAAACAGGAAATGCTAAATAAATCAGAATTTTAAGAAAATGAATTCCACAGTAGCCAGGAAAACCGGTTATAAAAGTACTTATGTCTACAAAAATAATGCGTCTTTCTTAAAGTTGGCATCCACCATTTTAATACCATAGTCTGAAACTATAATTAAAGCCAGCTGCAGTAGCAGACATTTATTCGTTATGTAATAGGCTTACTAGTGATATAAAATCAGACATACAGTGACGTTATGTTGACAGCCAGTCAGAAGGCCGCCATCAGATTATTTTTAAGTAATTGACATCTAATTTAGCAAGCTCTTGGTTTCAAATTCAATAGACACACATTTATTACGTTATTCAAGTTATTTGTTTTAGCCTTTTTTCCGGGCGCCCAGTAAGGGGTAACCGAAGTTTGGCATGATACGGGTCAAGGGGCATCATCCTACCAGCCTTACAATGATATATGTATACATGAATATGTGAATATAACAAAATAAAATAATAAGAAATAAGAGTTATTTTTCATGTTTTTCAAAGAATTCATTAGCTGAAACTGTTATTGCTTTTTGTAGAAACGTGCTAACTACCGAATAATACTTGAATTCTTGTTTGAAAAACATTACGTTATTTCTTCTTTCTCCGAATGCTTTCGCGCCATGTTGTTGTAACATGCGGTATAATATTGAAAATAGTTATCATCACTTCGAACTTAGACTCAATCAAAACCGAGTCTGTAATTTTCAAATGATATTGTTGTTTCATTGCTCCAGAGGATCACCCCTTTTCCAGAGATGTTGCACTTACAACGTCTCTTATTAATACATTAAATCAATCATCTGCAATTGTCTTAATATTTTGTTGTTTGAATTCATTTTGAGGGTTCACCACATTTCCAGATTATTATGTATATTAACCCGGAACATAAAAAGGATGTTTTTTGGCTGCTTAGTTAGTTCCTATAATTCGGAACGGTTCAAAGTGATCATAGGGATTTATATCAAAGTATTGTTGAGGTTTGTTTTATTTGATTTAACGAAATATAAATGCTTATTTTGTATTTTCATAATCATCATTTTATGTTCTAAAAAATACTGCATTTTAATGTCATATATTAATATGAAATGCAATAGTATTTTTGACCAGTTTTGTCTTAGTACATAAATGACGTACAATCTCTTTATTTAAACACTTGTATGATAAATATCTAATTTTTCAAATGTTAGCATTTTATACAATCGTCCATGTTATATATTTATCAGCTAGTGTGCCTGAGAATCAAAGTATAACATGACTAAATATTCATGACTAAAAGTCAGTTTATTTTCAATAAAATAATATACGGAACCCAAACGAGTTGTCTAGGCTTCTTTGTTTTGTTTGTAAACAGATATAAAAAGTTGGATTTATAACAATTACATTACCGGCATCAGATAACGATAGTTTTATATTCATAAGATATAGCTTACTTGTCAAATTTGTGACAGCAAAATAAATCTGCCTTGGTCAGATATTGTTACCAAATGTCAGCATTTCTATTCTGGCACTAGAAAGGCGCAAAATCATCGTCGTATCTAGTAACATTGTTCCTTTGGGACCACACTTATCTTGTCAAGATCGGATTTAGGAAAGTGAATATCGAAAGTTAGGAGTAATCAGAACTATTTTAAGCTGTAAATACATTAGGGCAATCACTTTTGTGATAACTAAAACAATACAAGAGCATAGCTTTAGCTTAGGTCATGCAAAACTAGTTCTACTACATACAAAAAGTATTAATGACAATAGTAAAAATTGTTCCTCGCCTTGTCTTTTTTTCAATGATCTTGTCTTAATGCCCCGTTAATTAATTTCTTCTTAAATCACCTTTAAATAACAAATAGTTTGCTTGTAAACATACAAATCGAACAAAAGAGCATGAACATCGTTAAAAAACATAATAACAGAAATTGTGCATATAACGTAACTGAAAGGGATGTGCTTTTGAAAAAAGTAAGTTAATGATATGATTCGCTTTGTTTTGAATCTATCGATTTTTGGACAATATCTAGTCTAACGGTCTTTCTGTAAAATTGTAAATTTGGCGTTTTGTGTGTTCTTCTTTTTAGCAAAAAAAACACAATATTTGCCTTTTAAAACTGTTTTATAATGATGTAGTGACATCCGAAATATAGAAGATAAATAATATGCTAACGTTTTAGCAAACATGAATATACATTAATCCAGACCAAATTTGTTTGTCTCGCTTAATGCTTTTCTGTTATTTAAGTTAACTATCTATATTTCAGGCCATATTTCAAGAACACAATAATTTGTTATCTTGTTCAAATTACTTTAATATTGTTGTGTCCTATAAAAAACATATAAACGTTAGGTAGCAGAGATATAATGCATAACACTTTAAATATTTATTCAAATATCTCTTCCTGGTACAAGTAAAATATGTGACATTTGATGCTGTTTCTGTTGATCATGTCCTAGATACATTTTGATATTTCGCTATATATTCATTAGATTTAAAGTTTCCTAAAGCTTTTCCGACTTTACTGGATAATTTGATAATGTTTAAAGGCATATATAATTGCCTTGAATATAATTCGTGTGTTTTGTAAACAAATGGTTGACTGTGTTTTTATATTGTTATTGAAATGAAACATGCAAAACCGTTTTTTATACATGACAGACGGAACAAAGGTACTGTATTTTATGTTCGTTGAATTAAACATCCGTAAAGAAATGAAAATATATGACATTCTGAAATAAAATGATCGGAAATTTGTGAACAAGAAACAATATAATTGCCAGTGTATCATATGCGCACACATCTGACAACATACTTCAGAATCGTATATGGCTTCATTTTCAGTTGTGTACATTTACTAATGGATATGGTGTATTCTCTACATTTATTATCGTCACATAAACAGACATTTAGTTGTTTAAAATAATTTGATATTTAAGGGGTTCAATATAAACTGTGTTGCGCGCGTTTGAAACAAAAGTGTACTGCTAGTAATATAAATGACATGGTTTATGGTGATAAAGTAACTTTAAAATAGTCTTTGAATATTGATTACCGAGAAGAAGTCGTTGAAATAAGGTTCAATAACTGATATGATTAGACAGAATGGATGTCATTGTATCAGTTAAATAGTGCAAACTTATTAACACAGGCCCGATAAATGTTTCAGACACGAGTTTGCTGTAACAATTGTTCAGTTTATGTAGAACACTTCCTGAGATAAAACGTAAGCACGTTCTCTTAATTTATTGGGCCTACAAAAAACAATGGTATATTGAGTCATGTAAAGACAGTATCATAAGAAATGAAATGAGGTACCTAAATCCGTGCCAGTTATAGTGTTTTTTATTAAAGCTGCTGATTTTACCGACTCAAAAAGGTAAACATTCCATTATTTCATATAAAAAGACTCCTTTTCTGCAATATAAATTATTTGTTTTCTAATTAAATTAATTTTTAATGATCTTTTCACTTCAGATTTTGAACAAAATCAAGTGAAAAATATTTTCATTTCACTGTACTTTTAAACTTGATAAATATTGACAGGTGACATTTATAACAGACTAATAGATCACTTTATCAGAAACACTTTAAACTACAAATTTTGGTAACACTTTAGATGTTATTTTATATTAAATTCTAAATATATTTCCAGACCTTCATTAGAATAAAATCTGAACCTACTGTACCTCCATACATGCAGTAAAGTAAATGTACGTCAATATTTTCTGCTGTCAAGGTGCCGATATAAAAAAAAAATTATGTCAAGATTTGCTTTCTTCCACTATATGTATACTGCTTAAAATTTGATATAAGCCACTGTTTTATCTGATGACAGTCTCGCAAATAAGAATACAAATGAAGTTTACAGCGTTATAGCCATGCAAGAGGTTTGCGAATGTGGAACCATTTCAAAATCGAAGGAAATGTAGCTCATTTTCACTGTGATGGTCGTTCTACGCCTACAACACAGCACAAGACCGATATATTGTTGTTCAGGCCCCTCTAATTGTTTCGTGAACCCTAATTTGTAAAGATACAATATAGTGGAAGTTACAGGCAGAAATAAGTGTAAATCGCACAGCGAACCTCGATTTGTTTTATATCGGCACCTTGACAGCGAAACGGTATTGTCGCGAGATTGATTGTTGACGTAAATTAACGAGCATACATGTATGCGTGAATGCGGGTACTGTTGGTCCAGACTTAATTCTAATGCAGGACAACAATATATGATCAATACCTTACACATGAAACATTTGAGCTCTTGTCTTAGCCTGTCAGGCTTTCTTAATTCAATTGAGCATGCTTCAGAGGATTATTTTCTGTCGCCCTGGGAAGGCGACCACTGTTGCAGAACATCGTGGTGCCTTTCAAGACGAGCGAAAGTTAAAAATCAAGCGGCTTATTTACAACATGCTGTGTAATTAATGCGCCTGGACACCATAAGAGATATTAAAACTTGTTCCATGCAGACGTTAGAAAAATAACTACGTTTACAAATGTTCGGAAATTGACGAAAATTCAAATTTTCCTTCTTTATTACTTTTACTCTTGTTTCAATCAACGGGTGTATCTTATAAACAGTACAAACAACGCTAAATGTATCATAAACTATTCAATGTGTCAACTAAACTAAACTAAACAATGATTATTACAAACTCCAAAAGTGGTATCATATTTTTAATTGAATTGATGTTTATAAATTTATTCTAAATATTTTGCAACTAAGTAATACATCCTGTAAGTGTAAACATACACTTTGATTAAAATATGAACAATTGCACATGTATCAGTGCTGGAAATATCACAAACATGTTCCCTTAAATGACTGGGATTTAAAGCTAATGATTTTTTGGACGTCACATGTGTTTTATTGGTCTGAAAATAGATTTGAAATTGAATGTAAAATAACATCTAAAGCGTTATCAAAATTTAGAGTTAAAAGTGTTTCCGATAAAGTGATCTGATATAAATGTCGCCTGCCAATATTAATTAAGTATTTAAGTATTAAAGTACAGTGAAAAGAAAACATTTTCACTTGACCAAGTGGGAGACTCTATGATGGACAGTTCTTAAAGCCCTTTTGGACTGAATTGCCTTAATGTTCGTCTTCTGTCTTGCTTCGTCGGGCCCTTGTAGGTGATGTTCTTGTTGCTCTGTCTTCCTTTAAGACATTGAGTAATTTTGTTATGGTCATTGGGTTTTCTTTTGTATGTTTCTACATGAGCATTTCGATGTTTTACTTATTTCACCTTTTGTAACCATGGCAACTGTTAGAATTTCACTTGGCGGGGATTCATTTTATTTACACTGTCTCGTTTATGAGTGAGGTTTGGTGCACCATTTACCGGTTTAAACTCCCCAGCAGTATTTATGCTGCTGACCGTTCCAAGGCGGCGCCCCTCTGTGTTCCTTAGATGTTTGTCTATGTTGTTTTATACTGTTTTGGTGACACTTTTGTGTCTCTTGTTGTTTTCTCGTCTACGGTAAGTATCTTCCCTTTTGCCCTTAGTTTTTATTTATTCTCTTTATCCCCCCCTCCCCGGGTCTCGTGTCCCCTTCCCCTGTGCCTCTTGACTTCATGGGCCTAATATTCAATCATTTATTTGTTTTCTTTTAGTTCCTTATCAGTTACTAATTATTTATTCTAAGGTAGTGGTTTGCCTGCCCGTGCTCTGCCTTGTGCCCTTTCCTGTTTTTGTTTGGGGTCCTCCTTGGCTCCTTGCCGCTGGCTCTTGTTGCTGGGTCGGGTGGGGGCTGCGTTCATTAAGCGCCGCCTTTCCTTGATGATCTTGTTTATCATATTTTGTACAAACTCTGGAGTGGAAGGATCCTTTTAACAGTTTAATTAGAAAGGATATAATACATATTCGCAGACAAGGAGTCCCTGTTTGTATGAAACAATGGAAAGTGCACCTCTTTGTGCTGGTAACTGTATATTCAATAAAAAAATAAAGAAAAAAAAAACTATAACTGGCACGGGTTTGGTAAATCTGTAATTGTCTTATTGTTTATCTTGTTTATCATATTTTATGCTTTTGTCTTATTCTGTATTTATCTATTTTATATGAATCAATATTCCATTAATTTTTGTAGCGTCGAAATAAAAAGAACGTGCTAATGTTTTATCTCAAGAAGTGTTCTACATAAACTGAACAATTGTAACTGAAACATTTATCGGGCCTGGGTCAATAAGTGTACATTATTCAGCTGATAAAATGACATTTATTCTGTCTAATCATATCAGATATTGAATAGCATTTCAACGACTTCATTTCGGTAATCAATATTCAAAAAATATGATAAACAAGATCAACAAGTTACGGCGGCGTTCAAAGACTTTTTTAAAGTTACTTTATCACCATGAACCATTTACATTACTAGCACATACACTTTTGTTTCAAACGCGTGCAACACAGTTTATATAGCTGTGAAACCAAAATCATTGAAATTTTTCAAATAAAAATTGGTAGCACGGCTTAAACATTTCATTCTAAAATATAATGCAATCAAAACATATAATTTACATATACATTTAAACATGTCATAGCAATATAAGTGATATGAATTATGATTTCAGTATTATGCTTAGACACACACATGTTTAACACACTTACAACAATTTTAGCTCTCTCTAGACATGTCGGTTATAAAATGTTTTACTGCATTATTTTTAAACACATCTGAACACATACCGTAGTTTGCTGTATAATTTGCTATTAAGAGATAAATACACAGCAGAGTGATAAACAGCCTGCACAATGAATAATGGCCCGAGGGCTTCAGCCCGAGTGCATTATTCATTTCAGGGCCGATTATCACCTTCTGGCACATCTATGACGTGTATTTATGTCTTTAATAAACTTAGTACTGGTTTCCTAGCAGTTTCCGGACACTAGCAGTTTTCCGGCCGTTTATCATTTTCGTTCATTTCGGTTTATTTTCAACTATAAAGCATCTAGAAACTTCATCAAATCATACAGACTTTTGTTTTCTAGACAACGCAGAAAATAAATAAGAACAGCGGTCTATTTATTTTGAGAAATTGCCGGTTGTTTGTAGCTACTTTACGGAACTTGTTGCATCACCTATTAACAACACCTGGGGATTTCAAGCTTAAATGCGCATGCGCAATAAGTGAGGCCCCATTCGAGGTAAATTAATATTTACGAACAATTACTTGCAGACGAATCAAGGCTTTCCACTTTCCAGGGCTATGATCAGGTGTTACATACAAGAGATAGTTATACAATCAGGTGTGTTTTTTAATATTAAATGTTCCCCAAGTAAAAGAATGCATATGCCCTAAACGGGAAAACAATGGGCGGAACTAAATAAAATGGAATTTTGAAAGGGGATCTGAGGTTGTGGATCCTGCATATCACAGACAAGACGTCTAAGTATATATTTCTATTTTGACTGCCTACTATAGTTCTTCATAGTCCAATTTCGAACGTTTACTTATTTTTTTTTCATCAGAATTCCTGCATAAAAACAATTAAAGTGATTAACATTCAGTGTGAGAGTAAATCATCTCGTTACATTTGATATTTAACGGGTTGCTATCTGTTTTTATGATAATATTACATTCTGTGAAGGTACATAACACTTTCATACAATTCACACCTTTTGGAAAACAAATAAATTAATGCTAATAATACTATTATTTGCAAATTATGTTTTGATTTATGATAAATTTGCAGCCTTAAAATTAACGTTCTCCATACTTTATTGATGATAAATAATATTATAAAAGAGATAGATAATATATATTAAACAACTTTTCAAGAAAATATTGGACAAAACAATTTAAAAAGTAGCAATACAAAATTGTGTAACAAAACAAAGCTTCTTGTAGGACTTTATGTGCATTTGTAGTATCAAATCTAAATTCCAGTGAGATTTTAAAGTAAACTAAAAATCATTGTAAAGAATGTTTGAAACATTTATTGTTCTACATAATTTAAGGACGAAGTTTCTCTCTTTCGGAAAATCCTGCATTTCTCTTAATGTCTGGCAGTTATCACCGATATTACAAAGCAGTCCGGAAATTTAATTAAATAACTACGTGTTGGCAACAGTTATGTCGGCGTGCTTTTATATAAGAGCTAAATTACATGTTTGCTTAAAAACCCAGAATAACACAACAATGATACGACAAAATTGAAAAGATTTGCACTCAAAATGGGCTAAGAATGGCTCCGTTTATTTATCTTATATTTCTATATTTTATTTATATTTTTTATTTTGTTTTTTTAGTATATTTCTTAATTATCTCTTGCATATCTATCTGTTGTTAGTGCCCCAGTTAATTTTTTGTAAAAAAATTTTAATTTGTTTCTTTTTGGCTTTTATACCTCACATCAAACGGAATGCATCCTGTTAGAGAAGTTTCGAAGACATCGTTTTATACATAAAATTATTTTATAAAAATTACATGACAAACTTATATCTAATACATTTACTTATATGAGACAACTGCAATGATTCATTAAAACACAGAATGATGAAATACCCTTATCTTTGACAATTATATCTTCACAATATAAAGCTTTCAAAGTCATTAAAAAGATATTTGTATTTGTGCATACAACCTGATAACCATATATGTTGTACAAATTGTCACGATTCTAAACTCTCGCCTGTATGGTTAAATTGTGATATCATAATTTCCATCTGCACTTATGCATTGTGATTAGTTGATGCAATGAAATGAGCTGATGTGTTATTATCACAAATGTTATTAACATATTTCATTTTTATAGCGATACCCACGACTTGCATTAAATTAATACACAATTCCAATACTTAAATGAGATATTTATTTGCGTAGTTCCGAATAGAGATTATTGTTAGTGATTTATGAATAATGGAAGCTTGATTAAAATCTCTGATAAATCTTTTATATTCAGGTTCGATTGGTAATAACTAACCCCTTTGTGAGTACATGTACTTCATTACAATGAAAATATAAAAAAACTTATATGTTTGTACTAACATACCTTTATTCTATTGTCTAAGTATATTTTTTGTTATTTCAAACAAGAACTGATATATTGAAAAGACTTGGTTTATCTATAGAATTAGCTTTCAATATCTATGATTACAGTTAAACAATTATAGTCGATCATTGTTAGCTGCAATATTTATGTTGAATTATAATACTGTAAATTCTGCCAGACCTCATCATTTCTAAATTAGCTACTATAAAGAATATTAATGAAATTGACATCAAACGCACCTTTTTATTATGCAGTACTTTCAAACCACCTGAGTCTTGTCCTTTGTTTATAAGAGAACACATTTTGTGTATCTGCTAAATTTTCATCATTCAAACCCGCTTGAACCTTCTGTCTATATCTATTTCAGATATTTATAATCCACGGAAGGCTGCAACACAAAGAATAAGAAAGGACACCTTTTTAATTCAAAGTATCAAATGGACGCCGTTTTCATTATACAATATTGTATAGAATAGGGGTTGGAAACAGAATCACGAACCTGCTGTACGTCTAAAACTGATGTCCAAATAAGAGACACACGAGTTAAAACAAATTGTAAAATTTGAAAAAAAAAAACAACTGTTTGTAATGTATTTATTCCTGTATTTGAGGAGAAAATCTTATATAATCAAATTATATTATCTACGTATAATCATTCTGCATTCTATTATTACCCCGTACTTTGTTCGTAATGTTAATTTCCCATAGTCCTCTGGGAGTTATTCTTACTGTTAATGCAAGTGTACCACGTGACTACGAATTTTGTACTGTTACATAGGTTACAGTATTTTTAACAGTATAAAATCTGGTCACGTGGTCTATTTTCTTAATAAAATGAAATAAAATGGCCGCCATTTTTCTCTCGATTCATTCTTATTTTCGACGATAGGGCCTAGGGCATCACCAAAGTAACTATGACACTCATAAAATTTAGTTCATTGCACCCTAGAGTTCTTTTCGCGTATAAAATATCTTTTTGTTGAAGAGTCAAAAAGTAAACATCACTTTTCAACGGAAGTGATTGTTATGTGAATAATTTTGTGTCAAACTGGAACATGCAGACGATTAAAGCATGCTACAACGGATTATTTAACAATTTTAATCAGTGAACCGTTACAGATAGAGTTGGTGGACAGACATCTGCAGGATATCATAGTTATTTTGTAATTGCTCTTTGTCAAAAACCATGCGAAGAATATTCTGGATTCAGAAGGATCAGATTTCACAGATCATAACCTTATAAATTGGTTAGTATTTTGTTTTCTAAATAAAACAGAGCTTATTATTTGTTTATGACTGGTAGATATCATCACTTGCTTAAAGAATTAAAGAAAAACAGCTTCTCAAGTAGGCCTACAATACACTTAAAACTTGAAAGGTAAGGACAGTTTAGTTATTGCTACTCTTGGTTTATTTTTGTTACAATTAGATTTAGTTTACAAATTCAGATCATCACAGTATTTGTTCGGGGGTAATAAAATAAATAACACATGGGTTTGTGTGTAACAGAATAAATATCATCCCTCGTAAAAATACTGTTACCCGAGGCGTACAGTATTTTCCTCGGGATGATATTTTTACTGTTACCCACAAACCCATGTGTTATTTATATAATATTATTTAAGTATTGTTTATAAGCGATGTTTTTTCACAATCACTACTTCCAGACATATGAGTCATCTCCACGTGAGGAAAGTCTATCGCATTCCTAAAATTAAGCATCTTCCGGTGGCTTCCTTATCAAACCAAATTTGCATTTTCGTGTTATTCATTAGAGGGCTGTAAAATATTGAACACTGATAAAATCCTTTGACAGATTTTTTTGTTGCCAAACATTAAATTAACAAAACATATAATCATTTTCTAAAATTCCTATATCATCACATAATTACAAAGCACTTTTTGAATTTCTTAATTCCCATTCACTAATGATAACAAATAATAAATTTGATAAATGCCAATTTTACTACATACAAATCGAGAGTTTTTTTCCAAATTGTTTGAAATAGAAGCACTCCGAAAGCAATATATAAATCATTCATATATAAATCAATCCATATTGACATTTCAATCACTGGAGAGTATAGTAATACTAACTGTTAATAAGAGAAACCCATTTAATAGACTGATTTATTCATGGAGATTTGATCAACGGCCAAGCATGTTTTGTTGAAATTAGAAGTCTTTGTTACCATTATACTGTTTGAACAACTAACTTCAGTAAATCGTTCATTTGCACCAAGACAGATTAACATATTGTTCACGTCTTATTTGCTCTAAAACGAGCATCAATGAATAGGAAGTACAGTAAATATGTTTCAAATAACGTCTTGTCAAAGGACATAAATGTTCCCTAGAATGATGCCCCCTATTGATTGTTTTTAAATATTTGTTCTGAACAGTAAATTTAAACATATTATCAGAAACAAAATTGCAGCAACGTAATAATGGGAACATTTTCCATATTTGTTTTTAGGTCACCAGAACTGAAGGTTCAGGGTGAGCTATTAGTACCAAAGGGGTATGCTCCGGCGTCCTTAGTCCGTCGTCATACGTCAACATTCATCTTCTTGTCAGATTTACTTCAAATTTGGTCTGTAGCATCCTATGGCAGTCACACTTTAATTTGGTCATATCATTTCAATTGGCTCTTTTCATGGGTTAACAGAGCTAAGATTAGAAAAACCTTTAACATTAACAGTAACAGTAATTTATGGTTGAAATGAACATCAAAATATCTTGTGTAATTTATAAAGTTTCTTGCCATGAGCGCTGTTAATATCACGTAAATGGTGTACCTTACAGACATGTTTATGCTCGAATCATACATTTTTGACATAGGACATATTGACAAAAAATGTTTTGATTGACTATGAAATGTTCGATGTTCCATGATAACCGCCGTATAAACACATCTGCGGATGTTTCTAAATTCGAAATTTTACTATTTCATGTTTAAATGTTGAATTCTGCTTAAGCCGGTGCTAGGGGGCGTGGACGGTAACTTGCACTTTCCAGTACCGTCCATGAACAGGCTCAATCAAACCGAGCCTGCAACATTTTCAATTTTGCCGTGTTGGGCTTTCTTTAGGGATTCTGTATTTATCTATTTTACACGTATAATGATAAAAAAGAAATATGTAATAAACTGAGCCCCTAAAATGTTAAATCATATCATTTCAGAATGTCATATATTTTCATTTCTTTACGGATGTTCAATTGAAAGGACATAAAATACCGTACCTTTGTTCCTTCTGTCATGTATTAAAAACGGCTTTGCATGTTTCATTTCAATAACAATATAAAAACTCAGTCAACCATTTGTTTATAAAACACACCAATTATATTCTAGGCAATTATGTATGCATTTAAACATTATCAAATTATCCAGTTAGTCGGAAAAGCTTAAGGAAACTTTAAATCTAATGAATATAAAGCGAAATGTATCTAAGACACGATCAACAGAAACAAAATAAAATGTCACATATTATACTTGTATCAGGAGGAAATATTTGAATAAATATTTAATGTGTTATACACTATATATCTGCTACCTAACGCTTACATGTTTGCTTTTATAGGACACAACAATATTTAAGTAATTTGAACAAGATAAACATTTGTTTAAATATGGCCTGACATATAGATAGTTAATAACAGAAAAGCATTAAGTGAGACAAAACAAATTCTGGATTAATGTATATTCATGTGTGCTGAAATGTTAGCATATTATTTATCTTCTATATTTCGGATGTCACTACACAAATATAAAACAGTTTAAAAGGCAGATATTGTTTGTTTGTGTTTATTTTTTCTATCTATTGCTAAAAATCTCAAACTGTAACGTCCTAAGGAAATAAATGTGCTTCGTAATGATTGTTATTGTAAAATAATAAATAATAACAATTACTTGCAATGCGTGAAATGTTTTACAATTGACTTGTAAAATATGACTGACACATTTAAGACGTTATGTGATCGAAATATGTATAAAAGCAACAAATCATTTCAATATGTTCATACATTGTACAAAACGTTCGATTTGGCCGTTTTCGGTGTTCTTTTGGGACTTTGTTTTACTCTTTCTTACACCAACTTCACCAATAAGTGCTAAAATTCAAAATATTTTTTTCATTTGCAATAATAGATTCTAATAAGTTTATAATCTTCGCACAAACAATCAATAACCGACTTGAACCCCAAACAATCGTATAAATGTCCGTCGGTCGGACCTTGATACATTTCTACAAAGATCCGTTGGGCTGTCCTTTTTGTATCAAATACATTTTTTTTATAGTTTATCCTTAACACCAGTAAATGGATAATAACCGCCATAATAGTCAATCTTTGAAATTAAAAAGCCATTGAAAGCATAACATGAACATAATGATACTTTAATAGTTTGATATCATACTTACGAGAATCGTAGAATCTAACAAAATAAAAAAGAATCGCAGAAAAACGCACAAAACGCCAAAATGACAATGTTGCAGAAAAACCTAGATTTGTCCAAAAAAGTCGATAGATTCAAAACAAAGCAAATCATTTCATCCATTTACTTTTTTTCAAAAGCAAATCCCTTTCAATTACGTTATATGCACAATTTCTGTTATAATGTTTTTAACGATGATGATGCTTTTTTTTCGTTTTGTTAGTTAACAAGCACACTATTTGTTATTTTAAGGTGATTCAAGAAACAAATTAGCGGGAAAATAAGACAAATTTATTGAAAAACAGACAATGCGAGGAACGCTTTTTTACTGTTTTCATTTATATTCTTTATATTCAGTAGTACTAGTTTTGCATGACCTTAGCTGTAACTATGCCCTTTGTATTGTTTAAGTTATCACAAAAATGATTTTCCCTAATGTATTTATAGCTTAAAATAGTTCTGATTACTACTAACTCTTCGATATTCACTTTCCTAAATCCGATCTTGACAAGATTATCGCGTTCCCACGAGAAATGACGATGATTTTGCGCCTTTCTAGTGCCACAATAGAAATGCTGACATTGGTAACAATATCTGACCAAGGCTGACTTATTTTTCTGACACAAATTTGACAAGTTAGCTATTTCTTATGAATCTGTTTACAATTACAACAAAGAAGCCTAGGCAACCAATTGCACATATACATCGTATTATTAAATTAAAAAAACTGACTTTCAGTTATGTAATATGTAGATACTCAGGCACACTTAATGATAAATATGTAACATGGACGAGTATATATATAGAACAATCATTTGAAAACTAAGATATATGACAAGTGTTTTAATAAAGAACTTGTACGGTCATTGATGTAAGACAAAACTGGTCAAAAATACTATTGTATTTCATATTAATACGATATATATTAAAGGGCAGTAGTTTAAGAACATAAAATGATGATAATGAAAATACAAAAATAAGCATTTTTCTTTCATCATATCAAATAAGAAACCTCAACAATAGATCGATACAAATAACTATGGTCATTATGAATCGAATCGTTTAGTATTATAAGAACTCGCTATACAGTATAAATAAACTAAAGCAGCAGTCCTTTTAATGTTACTAAAAATCTGGAAAAAGTTGTGAACCCTCGAAAGGAATGAAAGTAACCATATATAATGACAATTGCAGATTCGATTGATTGGGTGTATTAATGAGAAATACCTGTATACGTGCAACATCTCTGGAAAAAGGGTGATCATCGGAAGCAATGAAACAAAAACATTACATGAAAATTGAAGACTCGGTTTTAATTGAGTGTAAGTTCGAAGTGATGATAACTTTTTTCAATATTATATAAAATACGAGTATATGGGGTTACCTCTTACCGGGCGCCCGGCAAAAAAGAGCAACAACAAATACTTTGAAGTGAGGTAATAAATTCGTGTCTATTGAATTTGAAACCAAGAGATTTCTAAATGAGATTTTAATTACTGAAAAGAAATCTTGTAGAGGCTTTCAAACTGGCCGTCAACATAACGTCACTGTATGTCTGATCTTAGATCACTAGTAAGCCTATTACATAACGAATAAGTGTCTGCCACTGCTACTGCAGCTGGCTTTAATTATAGTATCAGACTATGGTATTAAAATGGTGGATGCCAACTTAAAGAAAGACACATTATTTTTGTAGACATAAATACTTTTACAACCGGTTTTCCTGGTTACTGTTGAATTAATTTTCTTAAAATTCAGATTTATTTAGCATTTCTTGTTTGTAATAATTACAATGGTAACAAACTCTTTCAAATTTATTTGTAAATAAATGAGCAATGCATGCCGTTTTTATTTATGGTAGTAGGATAGATAGTGATAAAGATACCATTTATAAAAAATATTGAAAAGGTAGATCCCTCTGAAAACCTTATTTGAACAATCTGAGACATGCATAGTATGTTGTGGGGTTGTTGTTTTTTTTTAAGAAATATATTGTGGATGTTAAAATAAAAACATCAACAACCCATTAATATTTGACTATGTAGAATAAACAAAGATTGATAGAAGGTTAACAGTTCATTGCCGATGGTTATTCCAGAATTGCTGTATAAAAAGAATTTTCTATATTTATCAGGTAATTATTTCATTAGGATTGTACGTGTATACTATCCATAGTTTACGGAGCACACATGTTTTATGATAGAAACTTGAACAAATATTTGAAAGAACATCTACTTCAACAAGCATTTCTAAAAAAAGTCAATATTTTCAATACCATTTTTGTCAATGAACCACTTGCATAATAGATTTGTCTTAGGCAATTTTTGTTTTACGATTATAATGTTTTATAAATTTAAATTCTATCATTACATAATTGTTTAAAGGAAATATGCAATTTAATAAAAATCCACCTCAGTTTCATATAATACTACATGTATTATTTTTGTGTTGATAAAAGCACTCATAAATCAGTTTGAAAGAAACTAGAACTTAAGCAATGGAGGTATTTCCCTGAAACGCAACATTTTCTAATCAAAGTTGAAGAAAATTAGTTTGCATGTATCTGGCTTTTCAAATCAATACAGCATCACATCTCAGCATGATTTCATGTTATATAGTAAGTAAACGTAAAATCATGAAGTTGTTGCCTAGATAATGTTGCTGATTTATAACGTTTTATAATTTAATCGCTTTACTTATTTACAAGATACGAAATAATGAAGAACTTCATCGTCATTGAAAGATATAATAAAATTCATTAAGTAAGTATTATATGTGATAAGATGTGAATGATTTAATATTCTATCCCTTTAACTATAAGGTAAGTTAATTGCTATTTTCGAAATACATGTAGTTAATTACGTTTTTTTTTCCATTAGAGTGCACACATTAATAGTAATTGAAAAAAGTAACTCAAAAACAACAAAAGCCTTAAACAAATGACACAAAACTGAAACAATAATTATTCAGTTTGATGTCAAAAATACAACTATACATTTGATATGAGCCACTGTTTTATCTGATGACAGTCTCGCAAATAAGAATACAAAATGAAGTTAGTATCCCCTTAGTATGAACGGAATACAAATAAATGAGGTGACCACTCACAAACATCTTGGAGTAACTTTTTCATCTGAAGGAACTTGGCATACCCATATACTGAATATATCACAAAAGGCATGGCAACGACTTAATATTATGAGGTCTTTAAAATTCATCACTGATCGCAGATCACTGGAAACTATATATCTTTCTTTCATCCGGCCTCTTCTTGAATACTCAGATGTAGTCTGGGATAATATTACTCAACAAGACGAATTCGAGTTAGAAAAAATCCAGCTTGAAGCCTGCAGAATTATAACTGGTACAACGAAACTTGTTTCTTTCTCAAATATGTATGAAGACACTTGTTTTCAACCCCTAAAAGTAAGACGCTATAAACACAACTAATTCTGCTATATAAAATGTTCAATCATCTATCTCCACAATATCTATCTTCCATAGTTCCAAACACAGTAGGACAAACTTCAGTATACAACTTACGAAATGCAAGTAACACTAGAAATATTTTCTGTCAAACTCAACTTTATTCAAATTCATTTTTACCATCTTCGATTAAAGACTGGAATGATCTCCCTGTCGAACTAAGAAATGCACCATCGCTTGCAATTTTCAAAAAAAGACTAAATGAAGATGTCCAAAAAGTTCCAGCTCACTATTATATAGGTGAAAGAAGATATCAAATAATACATACACGATTAAGAACACATTGCAGCTCTCTGAAAGAACATCTGTTTTCAAAAAACATAATAGACAGCCCTTTTTGTATATGTGGTGAAATAGAAAATACAGAACACTATTTCCTCCGCTGCCCCATGTATCAAGATGACCGCACTGTCCTTATAAACAATGTAAGTCAAATCACAACTGTAACATTGAATACTTTACTATACGGCGATAATTCACTTACCGATGCTCAAAACGAAACAATTATATCACATATACATAAATATATACAAAAAACAAAAAGATTTGATACATAATAATATTCGTTTGAAAAGAAAAAGGTCCTCCAACTCCATAGTAGTAAAGTGACTTTCTTTCTTTCTCTTGTTCCTTATCTCTTCTTCTCTTCTATTATTACTTCTCCTCCAATGTGCATGTCTTAATAATTAAAATTCTCAACATATTAGTTTAATTAACCAATCACTAAACTAAGCAATATATCCATTTAAAAATGAATTCATACTCGTGCTTATACCTCTAATCTAACAGCAATGTATCTTAAATTTAGTTCATGAATACTTGACATAAACATATTATGTAAAGTAAGAAAGCAAGAACAAGTCGATATGATATGTATAGTTTAGTTTAGATATTTATATTTTGTTACCATTTATTTGAAATTTGTTAAATACTGATTACGGAGAGAGTTTTCAAAAAAGCTTTACAAGCTTCCTACTCAATCCGAAAATTTTATTTTATGTAATTTATTATGTAAATGTGTGGATTATCAATAAAATATTGTTTAAACTAAAATGTAGTTTACAGCGTTTGTGTTATAGCCATGCAAGGGGTTTTCAAATGTGGAACCATTTCAAAATTGAAGGAAATGTATCACATTTTTACTATGGTTGTCGTTCTACGCATAAAACACATACACAAAACCGATATATTGTTGTTCAGGCCCCTCTAATTGTTTCAAGAACGCTACTTTGTTAAGATACAATATAGTGGAAGTAACGAGAAGGAATAAGGGTAAATTGCCAAACGAACCTCGATATGTTTTATATCGGCACATTGACAGCAAAAAGGTATTGTCGCGAGATTGATTCTTGACGTACATTTACAAACCTACATTTATGCGGGTACAGTGGGTACAGATAAACATTCTTATGCAGGACAATGCTTGACCACACACTGACTGCCTCAACAACAAATACCTTACACATGAAACATTCGAGCTCTTGTCTTAGTCTGTCACATACTAATAAACGGACAATAATCCGATTGAATGTGTATTGGACATGCTATGGAGAGTTATTTGTGGTCGGCCTTCGCAGGTGGTCACTCTTGCAGAACGTCGTGCTACCTTACAAGAGAAGTTGGAATTAATTACCAAGCGGCTCATTTACAGAAGCACTGTCAGGCTGTAGTAAATGCCCGTGGAAAATATAAAATATAGTGAAACCTATTCCATGCAGCTTTTAGAAAAATAACCGTTCTTACAAACTTCGAATTTTCCCGCTTAAATAATTGTAATAATCCATCTGTTTTATCCAATAAACATTAAAAACAAGGATAAATGTATCATAAACAATTCAATTTGTTTACAAAATCTAAAAATGATTATAACAAACTCCAGTAGTGGTATCGTGTTTTAATTTAATTTATTGTGGTTTATTTCTACTTATATTTATATTTTATATTTTACATATACACCTTGTATGTGTAAACATACACTTTGGTTGAGATATGAACATATTGTTAACATTATCACTTGTTTCAGTGCCGGGACAATTACAAAATATATTCCCTTATGTGACTTGAAGTTCAAGCTAATGAATTTTTGTACGTCACATGTGTTTTATTGGTCTGAAAATATATTTAGAATTTAATATAAAATAACATCTAAAGTGTTACCAAATTTGTAGTTTAAAGTATTTCCGATAAAGTGATCTATTAGTCTGTTATAAATTTCACCTGTCGATAAGTTTCAAGTTTAAAAGTACAGTAAAAATAAAAAAAAAACATTTTTCACTTGATTTTGTACAAAGTCTGGAGTGGAAAGATCATTCAAAATCAATCCAGTTAGAAAGCAAATGATTTATTTTCGCAGAGAAGAAGTGCGTCTTTATGAAATATTGGAAAATACCCTTATAATAAAAACAACAACAACTTTAAATGGCATGGATTAGGCAAATCATTTCATTTCTAATGATACTGTCTTTGTATGAATCAATATTCCATTGTTTTTTTGTAGATTAAGAATTAATAGAACGTCGTGCTTACGTTTTATCCCAGGAAGTGTTCTACATAAACTGAACAATTGTTACAGCAAACTCGTGTCTGAAACATTTATCGAGCCTGGGTCAATAAGTGTGCACTATTTAGCTGATAAAATGACATCCATTCTGTCTAATCATATCAGTTATTGAACAACATTTAAACGACTTCATTTCGATGATCAATTTTCAAAGACTATTTTAAAGTTACTTTATCACCATGAAACATGTCATTTACATCACTAGCACGTACAATGTCATTTCAAACGCGTGCATCACAGTTTTCTTTGCTGTGAAACCAAACTCATTGAACTTTAAAATAAAGATTAGCAGCACAACTTTCGAATTAACATTTCTTTCTAAAATATAATTCAATCAAAACATATGCATTCAAAAAAGTCAAAGCAATATTAAGTGAAATTAATTAAGATTTCAGATTGCTTAGACAATGCTTTATATAACTTAAAGAAGTAACTGACAACAATTGTAGCTCCCTTTGGGCATATTTGAAAATAATGTCGGTTATAAAATGTTTTTACTGCATTATAATCAAATCTGAACACATGCCATAGGTTTACTGTATGATTCGCTGTTGACCTATAACGCTTGACGTAAAATTCAATTTGTTTTAAATTACCTTTTTTATACGGATTAAAAAGCTTATGTATTACTATACACACTATCAGGTAAAGAAGTAAAATAACAGTTCGTAAATTAGATTTATTTACTTGAGTTGATTGAAATTTTTGATTTTTAAGAATGAATAAAATAAGTAAATGTTAACCGAATTTTACTTTGGCACATTGTAAAAAATTAAATGATACTTGTAATGAAATATGGTTGACACGTATTAATTTCTATGTTGACTGCCTACCCTTTTTCTTCAGGGTCGAATTTCGAACGTCAGCTTATCAGATTCCTTTCCATCAGAATACATACACAAACAATGGAAGTGATTAAGTAACAATATGAACTCACCTCTTAACTTTTGATATTTAACGGGTTGCTACAATATTACATTCTGTGAAGGTACAAAACACTTTCATACAATTCACACCTTTTGAAAACAAATATATTAATGCTTTAGACAGTATTAATAAACAAAGTTTATCAATCCTTTGGCAAATTCTGTGTTGATTTATGATAAGTTTGCAGCATTGAAATTAACGTTCTCCATTTTGTATTTATGATAAATTATAAATGAGATAGATAATGTCGGTTAAACAACTGTTCAAGAAAATATTGGACAAAACAGTTTAATAAGTAGCAATTCAAAATTGTGTAACAAAACAAAGCATCTTGTAGGACTTTATGTGCATTTGTAGTATCCAGTCTAAAATTCCAGTGATATTTAAAAGTAAACAGAAAATAATTGTAAAGAATGTTTGTAACATTTTATGTTCTGCATGTTTTAAAGACGAAGTATTCTCTCTTTCGGAAAATCCTGCATTTTCTCTTTCAAAACTTCAATAATGTCTGGCAGATATCACCGATATTACAAACCAGTCCGGAAATTTAATTAAATAACTACGTGTGGGCAATAGTTATGTCGACGTGCTTTTATGTAACAACTTGATTACATGTTTGCTTAAAAAACACCAGAATTACACAATATTCCCTTCAGCATGAAAGCATTTGACAAGGTATGTTATCATCAACACAAGTGTTTATAGATGAAAGTTTGGGATCTCCTAGTATGTCATATTCAGGTTGATAGTTTTATATAACTTCATGTTACCTGAATATTTTGCTTTATGTTACCTGAATATTTTGCTTTTTTGGCACAAACAAATTAATCGATTTTTTTTTTCAAATTTTGTCTAAGCCAAAAACAAAGAACAATCCTACAAAACTGAAAACGTTTGCACTCAAACTGGGCTAAGAATGGCTCAGTTTATTTCTGAGTATTATTTTTTAATTATCTTTTGCATATCTTTTTGTTTTCAGTGTCCCAGCTGATCTATTTAAATTAATCATTATTATACTTATTGGTTTTTTTGGGGGGGGGGGGCTTTTATTATAAAATACCGTTATCTTTACAATATCTTAATATATCTTTACAATATCAAGCTTTCAAATTTATCAAAACGTTATTTGTATTTATGTATAGAATCTTAAACATTATACGTTGTACAAATTGTCACGATTCTAAACACTCGCCTGTATGGTTAAATTGTGATATCATAATTTCCATCTGCAAATATGCATTGCGATAAGTTGGTGCAATGAAATGAACCGATGTGTTATTATGACTAATTTTATTAACATATTCCTTTTTTAAAGCGATACATGTACATTACTGCCACGACTTTCATTAAATTAAAACACAATTCCTATACTGAAATGAGATATTTATTTGCGATATTCCGAATACAGATTATTGTTAGTGGTTTATACTGATTAAATCTCTGATAAATCTTTTATATTCAGGTTCGTTTGGTAATAACTAACTCCTTTGTGATTCATGTATTTCATTACAATAAAATAAAAAAATAACTTATATGTTTGTACTTGCATACGTTTATTCTTTTGTCTAAGTATATTTTTGTTATTTCAAACAAGAACTGATTTGTTAAAAATACTTAATTTGTCTATAGAATTAGTTTTGCAATATCTATGATTACAGTTAAACAAGTATAGTTGATCATTTGCTTACTGCAATATTTATGTTAAATTAAAATACTGTAAATTCTGCCAGACCTCATCCTTTCTAGATTAGCTACTATAAAGAATATTAATGAAATTGACATCAAACGCACCTTTTTATCATCCAATACTTTCAAACCACTTGAGTCTTGTCTTTTCTTTATAAGAGAACATATTTTGTGTATTTGCTAAATTTTCTTCATTCAAACCCGGTTGAACCTTTTGTCTATATCTATTTCAGAGATTGATAACCCACGGAAGGTTGCGACACAAAGAAATAGAAAAACAATGACGAGATACACCAACAGCATGAATTAGAGAAACACATTTTGAACAAATAAAACTATTTGTGCAAGTCTAATTCAGTCAAAGGACACATTTTAAATTGAAAGCATCAAACGGAAGCCGTTTTCATATACAATATTGTATAGAAAAGTGAAGTTGGCAACAGAATCACGAAGCTGCTGTACGTCTAAAACTGATGTCCAAGTAAGAGGCACACGAGTAAAAACAAGTTGTAAAATTTGAAAAAAAAACTGTTTGTTAAATATAATAATTTCTGTATTTGCGAAGAAAATCTCATATAATGAAATTATATTATCTATAATCATAACAGTTTTTAATATTATTCAAGTATTGTTTATAATTATCAGCGATGTTTTTTTAATCACTGCTTGTCATCTCCACGTGAGAAAAGTCTATCGCATTCCTAAAAAGACGCTTCTTCCGGTAACTTCCTTATCAAACAAAACGTGCATTGTCGTGTTATTCATTAGATGGCTGTAAAAGTATTGAACACTGATAAAATCCTTTGACTGATCTTTTTTGTTGCCAAACATTAAATTAACAAAAAATATAATCAATTTCTAATATTCTTATATCATCATAACATTACAATGTACTTTTTGAATTTCTTAATTCCCAATCAATGATAATAAGAAAAACAAATTTGATAAATGCCAATTTTATTCCATACAAGCGAGAGTTTTTTTTCCAAATTCTTTAAAATAGAAGCACTCCGAAAGCAATATATAAATCACTCATATATAAATCAAACCATATTGACATTCCAATCACTGGAGAGTATAGTAATACTTATTATTGATAAGAAACTCTAATTAATAGACTTATTCATGGATATTTGATCAACGGCCAAGCTGTCGATATATGTTTTGTTGAAATTGGAAGATTGTGTTACCATTATACTGTTTCAGTATATCGTTCGTTTGAACCAAGACAGGTTAACATTGTGTTCACGTCTTATTTGCTCTAAAATGAGCACCAATGAATAGGAAAGACAGTAAACATGTTTCAAATAACGTCTGTCAAAGGACATAAATGTTCCATAGAATGCAAGCCCTATTGATTGTTTTCAAATATTTGTTCTGAACAGTAAGTTTAATAAGTTAAAATTGCAGAAACGTAATAATGGGAACATTTTCCATATTTGGTTTTAGCTCACCAAAACCTGAAGTTATGGGTGAGCTATTAGTATCAAAAGGGGTATGCTCCGGCGTCCATCGTCCATCGTCATACGCCAACATTCATCTTCTTCTCTGAAACCGCAGAGCAGATTTACTTCAAATTTGGTCTGTAGCATCCTTGTGACAGCCACACTTTAATTGGGTCATATCATTTCAATTGGCCCCTTTTAGTGGTTAACAGAGCTAAGAATAGACAAGAGGGCAAAGATGGTCCTAGATTGCTCACCTGACCAATTGAATTCATCGAGACAAGCATTCTGACAGGTGAATCAAAAAATGATCACTAGAGTGTTAAGAAGGATTTTCCATATTTGAACAGTGTGACCTAGATTTTGACCCCAGGCGACCGATATTCAATCTTGACATAGAAATCATCAAAACAATCTTTCAGACTAATTTCCAGGAAATTTTGATCAAAACAGTAGCCAGTAGAGTGTTAACAAGATTTTTCTATTTTTAGCTCCTGTGACCTAGTTTTTCATTCGATATGACCCATGTTCGAACTTATCCGAGCAATTACCTAGACAAGTATCCTGACCATGTCTGATGACAATTGTGACCGCAAGATAGTTAACAAGATTTTTTCATATCTGGGCGGTGTGACCTAGTTTTTGACCCTAGGTGACCCATACTCGAACTTGACCTAGAAATCAGCAAAACAAACTTTAATTGTATTGTCCACGAACAGACTCGACCAAACCGAGCCAGCAACATTTCTTTCGATATTGCCGTTTGTGCGTTCTTTAGGTATTCTGTTTTTTCTGTTTTAAAGGGATATTCAGGCAAAATAATGACAAAAATATTAAAATGATCTTATGAACTTAAATCACTCTCAAATGACAATTCTTGAAGTTTAAGCATGAATTTTTGTTTAAATTCTAAATATTTTGGGTTTGAAGCGTAAATATATCTAGATATGTTGAACAAAAACTAGACCCGAATAGAATCGCCAAATAGTTTTAAAACAAGTCACATGACTTGAACAAAGCCTTGAAGTTACAATCACAGATATTATGGATATTGTATGATTGAAACAAGTCTAAGTCATTCATTTGACACGTTCTTTAACGTTTCCAGAGTTCACTTTGACAACTATTGTGAAATCCTAGCGCTCTAACCTGACCCACGCGGGTCAAGTTAAGAAACCCCCATTTTATTCTTTATATGGAGAAAAGTTTTGTTCCTTTGACTGTCTAATATATTCATTTTGAAGGCATTTACAGAATAATGACTGAAAAACTCAAAACTAAGAAATGAAAATTTTGCCTGTGTCTCCCTTTAACAAAACTTGGTAAACAAAAGTAATTTTGACTCCGAATGAATAAAATAGGTAAAGGTAAAGGTCTTGTTTATTATAGTGTCACCTCTACTAAAAGGGCCAGCCATTTCTGACTTATGAAACACCGTATAAAGACAGGTATTAAAGTAATTACTAGTATACTCAGTATGTTATATTTCTTTATTGGAGGTCACGTTATATTATAATGTGACTTAAATAAGGCGGGACACAATATTTTGATTATTTATTTGCACAAAGTTTTAATTCTATTATAATATACATGTATATCTTTAGTGTTCGCATTTTATCAGTTACTGATGTTTGAAAATGTAGGTCTGAAAATTGAGTATATTCAATAAAGATTAATTATACAGGAGAAGAAGCAAGAGCCATTTTAATATCCAATTGAATCCCAATCAACTTTCTGCTTCTGCATGCGAAATAGTTTTGCTCATTTCAAAACTTCTGTAAATGAAATTAAACTGGTCTCATAAATTATTCATAGTGCTTACGTAGATGTGCTATATCAATTCTGTACTTCGCATCAACACTGACACTTAAAGAGACGTAGTTATGTATTTGCTAGGATAAAAATTGATGCTATTTTGTATGCAATAAAGTGGCTTATAAAAGTTATTCATTTGAAAAGCAAAATTCGAAGCAAATGCAGGACACTAGGAAAAGAAGAAGAAAACACTTTACAATATTAACCACGTTTACAAAAGAAAATGGCAGCAAGAAAGCCATCTTCGACCATAATTGCATAGCAATCAGTCATATGTTTGTTGTGATTTGACGTTTGGAATAAATAGGATAATATTTAATTATGATATCACATTGAAAAGTATAGGGCCAATTCATTATATCATAAAAATACTGGTACGTCTTTCGACATGAATGATCGATAGAGTATGTAATACAACATGCACATATTAATTTGTATTAAATGCACCAAAGGACAAAATTTGTATTTTTTAATAAACCACATTCTTACAAGAGTCATCTTTAATGTCCAAAATGTATTATTTTGGAGTAACTTTTGAATTCATGAAGCTGAAATCATAAATCAGGGAAGTTGAAGTCGTGAATTCACAAAGATGAAGTGAAGTTCAAAATATGAATTCGAGATGTTGAATTCATGAAGATGAAATCGTGAATTCATGAAGATGAAAAAGTGCATACGTGAAAGTTGAAATTATGAATTCATGAAGTTAAAACCTTGCGTGTGTGTATTCCGCATGCTGAAAACACGAAATTGTGAATTCACGAAGATGAAATTGGGAATTCATGCAGTTGAAACGTCCCCACCGGTCGTTTGTACATTTAATTAAAACATCAATATACTAATGGATATGTTAAACTTATAGCTAATTATGATAACCATGATTTTTACCTTAGAAAAAACAAGATGCATACCTACCCAGCAAAAATATTACCTTCTTTATTTCATACTTCTTTAATCCCATATCGTTTAAATGTTTTCTTTACTTAATCAGACATCCCACAGTGACACATTACATTTAAATTTTGAAAGTTATTATTTTTTAATTTCTTCCATGATAATAACTTTCATAATAATATAAAAAGCGGGATAAAAGAATTCCCTAATGACTTTAATTAACAGAAATTACGTTAACAACGCACATATTCATTATCAAATTGAAAATGGACATATGAATATTAAAAATCTATTATTCCCGTACGAATTGATATTCAAATTCCTAATCTGCCAAACAAAAAATCTAAGATATCTAGACAATTCAATGCTCTATTCTGTTAACAGTACAAATGCATAGGTTTGTGACCTAGTCACACCCTGATTTGACAATAATTAAAGGTAATAATATAACATTCAGGTTCTTGTCCACGAAAAACAGGTGGTAGTCTTACCTTATGTTTTCTTTACAAATAAATAACGTGATCAAATCACATTTCTTCGAGGAAACTTAAAACTGATTGACATAGCTATTTATAATTGAATGAAATGCCTTTTTAGCTTTTCTATGTGTCTTTTTTGTAATTATGCCCATTTATAATTTTAACAAACACTATATTCTTAATTGAGTACCGCTCATTTGCTGTTGTGAGTATTGACGTCTAGAAAGGTGGATAAAGTACCCCAACAGCAAGTTTGATTTCGTTTGGTTCTTAGGCTGAAATGAACTATGGACTCTAATTCAGATGTGTAGCGTATAACTTATTAAAAACCTATACAAAACTTGTAATAATTCATTTTCCTTATGTATAGGCTCAGTCAAACCGAGTCTGCACTTTTAATGAAATTTTGTTGTGAATAATGCTTCCAAGGTATCATTCGTAAATATATTTTTGTGTATGCTTAATATGTTTTACAGACTATTGACTTTTATGTTTGCCTTTGTAATGTCAAATGTTTGTTCGCAGATATTACAGCTTTATCCTCCAACATAATATCGAAGGATTATTATGCCAGGTCTTACAAATGATAACAAAGTTATGAGAATTCAGGGATAAGACAATTGCAATCCCAATAAATCAACATGTAATTCCACCGAGATTACAGATGCACAGATAATTTCTAGTGAACATATGAGAAGGAAGATGGAAGATATATGTGAAAACGTATTACTCGTGCTAATATTATGCTGTTTCACAAAAAGGATATTGCATAAAACAGATACATTGACAAGTTATTTTCATCTTTTCTTTGCTGCTAGGACCGTCCTAATGCATTTTATATAATAATCAAAACAAATCAAAAATAAGTAGTTCTGTTCTGCATTGGATATTTGATAAATCTAATACACATGTCCTCAGCCTTAATACAAGCAACATATACTTTAGACATATGTGTACTGTTTGTTCTCTTGGTAAAATATTGAATTAAATATTTTGCGTTGTTGCAATTAGTGTTGTTGTTTAGCCAAAGATAAAGAGATGTCAATTACATGATATAAGATAAGACTGCCAGAAAAAACCCAGGAAAAGTGAATATACATGTATTTTGTCAAATTCAAAAACCCGTACACTATTTGAATAGAAATAAAAATGCCTTTTACAATTAAGCTATACATAAAAACATTATTCTAACAAAGGCACACTTAATAAATATATTGCTTTAAAAAATGTGCAAAAAGTATGCAGAAATTCAGCCATTTTTTGGCATAATCGGCATGTTTTACAAACGGTCAAATTAAATGTATATTTTCCAATTTCTAAAGGCTTTGCCTCTTGGAAAAAATTCTTTTGCTAATTGCTTAATCAGAAAATAAGACTGTGAAATGTGTGCCTTCGTTGAAGACTGGACAACATTGCTGTGATTCCGTTCGGCTGGCTAATATCTGAATGTATATTTCCGGATTGTATGTATGAGACCACTAATTGTGGCGTTCTCTCAACATTTTCAATTGTAATAAATATAAGATATCGATACGATGCTAATGAATATTGGTCTGTAAAACTGGCAACCAGAAAGTACAAATATATCTAAAAAGGTATTGCCATTAATGACTTTACTGCCTGGCTGTCCAGTTTTCATTAAAAGATGTCGGAACAGAAAATGCCAATAACTGTATAACATAAGAGCGGAATGTCTTTTACTGCAGCTGTCGCTAATCATAGTATTAGTGTAAGGTATTAGAATAGAGTAATACCAACTTGAAACACAGACACATTAATGATTTACTCATGAAAGATGCATGGACAGACGGTTTTAATTTTCATCATAAGTTTCAGGAAACATCTACTGAGAAATAAAGGAGAGATTTGCTCGTTTTTGTAAGCAAGTTTTTTTTGTAGTAAAATCAAGAAGAACGTCCACAAAATGACTCCGCATAGATATTATATTTAAATGATAAA
The DNA here is from genome assembly GCF_026571515.1 of Ruditapes philippinarum. Classification (NCBI taxonomy): domain Eukaryota; kingdom Metazoa; phylum Mollusca; class Bivalvia; order Venerida; family Veneridae; genus Ruditapes; species Ruditapes philippinarum. Next base: position 86,332 of record NW_026860913.1, read on the forward strand.
TATTTTCATAAAAGTAAGGCACTGTATTCTGTTACATCAACTAACGGATCATTTCTATGAAAGAAAAATTGTTAAATTTTACCTTACCCTAACAACTTAAAACTCTTGTTTGACATTTTATCTGCTTTGAGAACCTCATTTAAAATATCCTTAGAGCCCACCGTTTTCAAAGTTTCGAGAGCATATTGATTGCTCTCAAGTATTTAATAGTACTACGTGTTGTTTTGATTTATTTAGTTTTCATGAACAGTTTTGATGCAATTGACAATGTTTACAGCCTATTAAAATACTCTCCAAAGTAGAGATAATGCATTAAAAGTGTTTTACCTTAAATAGACACGTCATGTCATTAATTTGTCATTGAGAAACGAAATTTACAATGACATACTGGAAGTCAATGTGTTTAGGCATTGATTTATAGCGTCAAACACGTAACATGTGAAAACAATATTGGCTTTTACACGTTTAGACCAACGGTATCAAAGTCACGAAATAACTTATAAATATACCTTTTCAATATTTGTGCAGTTGCATTTTTATATATACAAAATATGTTAGCACTTACCGCATTCTGTATTCTTTGATTCTTTTGCTATCTGAAAAATAAAGTAATGAGTGAAGATTTTAAAGCCATTTGTTTAACGTTTAACTCTGCAGAGGTCTAAATGTCTTACTTGCGCGACGATTGAAGTCAATATCAGGTAAAATCAAGACCTAACAGGCAGAGTTATGTACTTATATGCATTTCGGTGGAACAAAAATTCATATCGCACAGAGTTAAAACAACATGAAAAAATCAATTTATATTTTTTGATAACAACATAATTGTCATAATTAAACGTTTTGCATGTATGATTATCTGGTAACACTATTTTTATTTGCACAATTATTCGCAATTTTAGAGAGTCATCAATTCTGATTTGTTTTCTTTATATTACACTTCAAAAGCATATAGTTGTTTTGTCCATTCTAGGTTTTGTCCATTCTTGTTTTTGTATCCATGTAAACTACTAATTATTACAATTTTCAAAGACAAAATATTCCCATTAGGTACTGTAAAGACGTTTAGAAACTAAAAATATAATGAATACCATTTAGAAAATCAAACCAATTAAATCTAGGACATGGTCGAGTCTTAGATTTGTTAGATATTTAAAAATGTCCAAAAGTTGTAGAAGGTAGTGACACGCGAATGTCTTTAAAGGTATCGTTTTGATTGTAACCGTAAAAATGACTACTAACATAAAAAAAACGCTTTTATTTGATCATGATAATTTGAGTATAAAAATCAAATCAAAATTACTTTGTATCACGCACTGTAAAATGCAGTTGTCTTAGTATTATATATTGCTGTAAAGTTTGTTACACAAAAAGTTAAGGAACCAAAGTCAATGCGAATATTTGCTATGCACTTATGATATTGTTGTTTCATTCTACAAATCGTCATAAAAAGTACATACGACTGTATATAACAGTATTTGTTTTTAGAATTTATGGTAATGATAGTTATTCTTCTTGTCAGTTTTCTGTGAGCTTTATACAGTAAATAAAGCTGAATTTTGTTATCTGTAGACAAAACCTTATAACTGTAACATGCATGATCAGTGGGATGGAATAAACGTTAAGCATGCCAATGAATACATAATGTACTATCTGCCGAGAATCCCGTCTTATTTCTGATAGCAGTTATATTAAATGTAAGTTTCTCAAGGGCGTGGGAGAGGTTATTCAACATAAACACAAAAGAAAGATAGTACCTCTACCTTAGGGCTAAATTATTTTTCCAAAGACTACAAAACTTCAAACTAACAGAATCTTAAAAGATGTCATAGACAATTAAAACAAAAAACGCCCATTTTTCCAACAAATTAAAGCAGAATGCCTCAAGATTCATGCTTATTTTCATTAAAATATATTTAAAAAGTAAAATACTGTATTGTAAAGTGAACAAAGTAAATAATTTACACATTGCAAATGGCACAAAGTAAGTAATTTGCACATTGCAAATGGTACTTACAATTCACGTTAATTACCAAAAAGGTCAAATTATCCAAAATTATACCTTGCTGCGTTAGTCATGCAGCAATAATATTATGATTGATAATTCAAAACTAGTCATTAATTGTACAAAGCATGTAAATTATTAATTGAATATTTAATCCTGTTACTTTTTTATCATTTTGTACATTTTTATCTAGTTTTAATATATTTGACTCATCTAGACGCATGCAGCGTTAACAATGACATGCAAATTATATAAACTTTGTAAACAATATGAGAAAGTAACAGTTAGAATCAATGTTATGTGATTATTCTTTTTTATTTGTAACACAATGTTTTATATAAAGTTAAAAGCATAATAACGGTAAAATTGTTTGAAGACAGAGTACTTATATGATTGCCTTAATCAATCAAATTAAGATCAAACGAAGAATCTACAAAACTGTAAAGTGATGTCATTAAAACGACAAATTAATAAAAAAGCAAAACAAAATATTTAATATATATATCGAAAATAGATTAGCGCTATTTCACCTGATATTTACCAGTAGCACCTTTATATGGCCTTTATTGTAGTTATGTCGTCTGAATCGTTTCTGATTACACACACTATTGTCCTTATGTTTCAATAGGATAAAATAGAACTGATCACTTTTTAATCTTCAAAATACATTGTACCCTAGGCTTGTAACTTCTCGGATCAAGACAAAATTAAAGTATTCCTAAATGAATTAGGTGAGCACAAATGAAGATAAGTATGCGCCTCTTAGAAATTTTATTATAATAAGTATTTCGAACAAAGTGATCCCTCGGAAGCATTAAAAACAGCAAAATTACACGAAAGTTGCAAACTCGGTCTCATTGAGTCTGTACATGATGGATATTGAAAAAGTGCAATATCCCCCACGTCCCCTAGCACCGACTTGAGCGTTACTCAATTTCCAACACTTGCCAGTCAGACCAGACATTGTACGCGATATTGACTGACCAAACGTGAGTGACCTATGACACTAAATAAACTACATTTGATATCAACGTAAATAGAAATTCTATCTATGGAGAAAGAAAAAGTGAAATTTTGCAAGGATTTGAGCAAAACAGTTTTAAAAACTATCATTTATTAACAATTTGCCTTTACTGATATGCTACTCATTGGATATGGGGTGTGCTTAATATATTATTTGTTTACTTACTTATACATACATTGTATTTTAATTTCAAGTGAAATTGTTTGTTATATTCGTCACAATACTTTTCGTCGGATGGATGTGTGACATTTTCCAAAAAGTAATCTTATTTTCTTCAGTATGAGTGAAATACAATAATGGTATTAAGTAATGGCTTTCATTATCGTAACATATCTTAAAATGTGTGTACAACATCTTTTTAAGTCAAATGCAACAATACAAACCTTAAGGTAAAATTCCCCTTATGCAGAACTTCCGCATTGAAAAGTATTCAAATAAGGCTAGAACTACTGTCAACTGTCAAAATTTAGGATCGTCGATTCAAACCCCACAAGTGTCAGCCTTTCTTTGTTCTTTTTTTCTTTTATTATTATTTATGTGTATCTTATATCCCTTTTAGAAAAACAAAATGTTTAAGTTTGATAATATCATTATGCATCAGAGACGCATATTACTTTCTACAGATGATGTACATTACAGTTTAAGACAAGATATACAATGTATGCATAGCCATTTCAAACATTGACGCATTTTTATAATATATACAAGACCCTGCTTAACACTTCCAGGGAATATATACGTTTTGATGATGATGATGATGATATACTCATTCAAGTACATGTTATATGAAATGTTAGTGTGTGCCGTTCACTTTGAGGTCACTGTTAGCATAACATATTTAAAAGGTAAAATTGCCTTTTTAAAACATTTTGTCAAAATGTTTATATTACGAATGCATCACCAATTATAATTTCTGATTAAATATATCGTACAACAATATATTCTAGGAAATGCAACTTTACTATACCATTACCACGCTACAGTAACATTCAAATAGATTATTAAATATTCAGTAGTAAGTAATTCCTATAATGTTTACATAAAAACACCCACCATCATGTTCAACAATAGCTTCGTATGATTTGGAACTGTCTGACATCACATAAATAGACAGCTTTGTATACCGGTGTATCATAGAAATTGCAATGAATTGGCTAATTTATAACACTATGTTTAATTGTAAAGGGATCGTTTGACACATTCAAAATTTTCAACAGCAGGAAAAAGTGATCGTAGATTGTGCAGGTTTATCCGTCTCCTGACACAAATAGGATATAATTTCATGTTTTCTAGAAAGGTCATTAATCTACAACGGTTTAATGGAAACACGTGTGACGTATTTTCTTGTGTTTTTTTTTTATCAAAAGCGTATATGATTTTGGTATCATAACTTAAAAAGGCTACAATTAAATCTATCGACATCTCTTTTTGGAATAATATATACAATTAACACATCCTCCACTTTAGTAAGAACAGATATCCGTAAACATAGATGCTACATTCAATGGAAAATGTTTAAATTGTTTTTTTTTTATAAATTTCAGATGGATTTATATCAAAAGGATGCACTTGTTGTGTTTTGATGAGCATTTTTATGAGTGTAAAATGACCTAGAAATAAGACATTGAGATATTTCGTAGAAACACAACATCATCTTATCAAAATCGAAGAAAATTAGTTCGCATTTATCCGTCTTTCCAAATCAATATGCAATTATATTTATGTATAATTCGTCATACTATCGTAAAATCAAAACATCAGCAAATCAACAGAGATTGCATTTATTCATATAAATTGATTTATCAAACACTATAATATTGTTCGTATTTCTAGTGACAGAAACTGAGAATAGAATAAATTAAGACACTCAACAGACTCGACCTTGGTATGTATTCATATTGCAATATGGCATACTGAAATAAATTGTTTTCTAAGTATTGTTTTCTTATTACATAAGTTTTGACAAAATAAGCTTAAACATTTTTTTTTCATAAAACATATTTTGGAAAAACATAAATTTATTTTTTAAAAGAAATATTACGTATTGGTGTAAAGTAACTTTGTTTGAAAGGCCTGTCAATTAAACATTGATAATAAGACAATCAATTGAGATTGTGGGTTTGACTAAGTATTGTAAGTGATTGTTTCCAAAGAGTTTGATGGTGACTTCATTTATCATTTCCAATTAGAGTGTTATTTGTAATATATTGATTTTAATTTTGTATTTAGGTACACAAGTACTTTAAAGATGTTGTAACTTTACAAGGAGTCGCTTTTTCATTTGCGTTTTTTTTTACATATACAGTATACATATCATATAAATGTTGTAATATTTCTGTTTTCTATGTCATTGCGCACTTTGATCTACGACTTCTCACTAAAATAGTTCTACTTAATTTGTCCGACGCCTAGATTATTTCCGGTTCACCTGAAAATATGGCATGACTGAAGCAATACAATGTGCGCTTGCAGGTATTTATTTTTCAATAATTAGCACGTGAGATATGGTGATATAAATAAACTAGTTTTAAAAGATGTATCACTGTGATTTCAAAAAGTTTCCTAAATGTAACGGAATATAGTGTCAAAATGCATTCCAATTATTCATTATGAAATACGATTGTTAGACCATTCGTTGACTTCTGTTCTATTTATTTTCAAATCATATTGCTATTGATTGTTTGTAATGATATATTTAATGCATCTGTAATTATTGAGCACGTTAATTTCATTAAATTAATCAAATGTTTGCTTACGACAAGATCTATCTATTTTGCTTCATAGAAGATTTTTATAAAACACTCTATGAACTATTCACATAAAATATTTTACGATTTTTGTCTGTATACGATGATGAAGGTGGAAATGGTGATTGGATATTTCCAACAACAGGCGTATGTTTTATTTAGGCCGTTTTTATTATGCATTGTGACCTTTTATGCAAGGTTTTACACTTATATTATATTTATTCAGACAAATGTTAAAATATGACTATGAAATTGTGTATATAGGTAATGATATGTAAATCTGGTATAACGCTTTTTACTCATTCTATCAAACATATTCTCGTTTGTTACGCTATTTCAATAATAGAATTTTTATTTAAGTACACTAAAATCCATGGACCACCAATTGAGCGGCCATTACCGTGTATCAAGTATCAAATTATTGATATAATAGACATATATTGTAATAAGATATTATAAAACACTCTGACAACAAACGGTTGTAGGAACTCCACGTGACTTCCTGTGACGGCATTTTATCAGCATTAAATCACTCTAAAACGATTATTTCCATTTGTACACATACACATTCTAAATACTACATTTTAAACTGTTAAGCGACTGGTTAACACAGGACTAGTAAATTAAAATTTATAGACTGAAAACTTAGATGCTTAAGCAAGTATATGTTTGTTGTAAAAGTGGTTATAATCATATATATACTACATTAGTAAATTTTTCTATTAATATTGTTTTCAATTAAATTTCAATTAATAGGAGACACAAAGGTAGCAATTTATACAGATTTTAAATGTAACAAAACCTGGTTGATTAAAGGATTTAATATGGTTATATACAGCAGATATTGACTATCATAGATTTCGGTGATTGCAATTATATCATACCGTTATGCCTCAGCATGAACTTGTTGTTCATTCTTCTATAACTAATCAATTTTCTGGAAAATTAGTTTGCATTTAGTTGACTTCAAAATCAATACACCACAATATGAGAAGATGATATAAACATTGAAGTATGTTGTGGTTTGTGTACATTTCTGGCTTTCGAGTTTGATTTCATGATTGGAAAAGTACAACATCTACTTCATGCTATGGAATTCTTCAAAAACAACTTATTTTGCAATATAAACGTAATTAGGTAAACCTATTATCCCGCATTTTGCCTCAAAAATGTTTTCATTTTTATTTCCCAAAAGCTTTATATTTTGGTATTTTCTTAATGTTTCATATTTTCAAAAAGGTTACTCATTGGACAATAACCAAAAACATCTTTTACATTTGATGCTTTTTGGCAAAAAGTATAGTTATAATGAATTAGTATTTTGTGTTTCGAAGACAAAATACTACTTTGTTTACATGTTCCTTCTTTAATGACAGATTATTTTACATTTATCGCTACTGTTTCAAGCATCTAAAATCGCTCTTAACCCATCATTAAAACATTATAGAATTCATGTTAGCCCTTTCTGAAGAAGAAGAGATTTATTTGTTTCTTGTATAATGTGCCTTTAACAATAAAATGACATGTTATCTACTAGTTTTCCAACGAAAGTACAGACCCCTTACTTAATTAAGAATTATGATGATACGGCTTGTGTATCTTTAAACAATGTTTTGATTGTATTTGGAAAATCATTGTTTCCATAAGGATTTTTGTCAAGGAATGTTAAGAGCAGATTTGATATGAACTCCGCTTTCTGTGATAATAATCAATTAATTACTAAAACAAACAAAGGTGTACATTGTTCGTTTCTTACAAACTCATATTTCTGTTGTCAGAATCTGAAGAATTTATTTTTGATTTATTATTTCTGTAAACATTAGTGACACTGACATAATTGTTATATCCATTAAACTATTCAAACTATACCAGCGTAATTTGAATGAAAATAATTTATTTTACTAAGACGTTAGCATACATTCTATTGCCACAACGACAAGTACGCTATGCCACAAGTACTCTGTTCCGTCAGGTTGATGATCTAGACTGATCATTACTTAGAAGAAGTAAATGTGTCATTGTATATATGCAATTAACATTGTTTAAATTTCATGAAAAGCACGTTGATTTGGAATCATCAAAATTATTGTCATACATTTTGATCTTCTAATACATAAATAACCTTCGTATATAATAATAAATTATTATTATTGTCTGAAACAAAATAGGCTTATTTCAAATAACAAACCAAGCAGTAAGAAGTGTTTATGTACATGTAATGAGCTATGGCTTTAATCTTAAGGTGTTTCAAAAAAATTTCTTTGAAATAGTTACTTGGATGTCAGAAATTAAGCCTTATAAAGCTAAATATCTATATCAGACTTGTTCATATTGCATTTTGACAAGTTACATTAATCATTATAACATTAATGCATATAACAGCGATCAGACCTGTCTATGATCAGACAACACTGGTTGACCGGTTGATCTTGGTCTGCACCGGTCACATACGTAAAACTGGCTGCCATATAAAGAATATAAATTCAACATTTGCAACAATGCAAACAAAATATCAAAGCAGTCACGATAAATTTAAATAACATATTAACATTTATCATTGTATTTGTTGTGTTAGAAATATCTTAACCTTATTACAGGACATTCCAAATATGTCACTCATTAGAAGATGACTTTTATGATATAAAAGTTTTATACCAGATTATTTAATCAAAGCTACATTACAGCACCCTTTTATCTTGACAACAACACTTTGACCATAGAGATACCATAGACACAGGGGATATTCAATCAGTTTTTCTTGATAGTCATCACAATTGCAATGGTTACAGTATAAAAGGTGACATAAATGGATGATACTTCAGTATCTGAAGGTCACGTGTCATATATTATTTGGTGACATTTAATACAATTATAAACTATTCTATTGATGTCAATAGCTTTTTAAGCTAAACATACCGTTCTTTCAATGAAGAATCAATATATTATATAGTTAAGGATATTATCACAAATGAGACTTTATTTTAATGTTTCAAAACAATAATATATCAAGATTTATTTTTTACACAGTGAGTAAGAAGAAAGGATTGAAATATATTTGAAATTATACAGATTATTTTAATCAATGTTTCAAATGGTATACCTTTAAAATAAAGACTCACAAATGCATTTTGAGATTGAGTGAGGCTAAAAACATGTGTAGGAGCACCAAACTAAATATCGTATTCCGTTATATACCGGACAAGGTGCTTGAATAAATAAATGCCAACATCTCGCGGTAATGCAATTGAAGACATTTAACCTTTCCCTGATATAGGTGTGCTTTTGATGGCTCCCCCCTTTTTGAGGCCTCAAACAGTGAAAAAAAGCCATATTTAGGCCCAAACACTGTTTTTCGTTAGAGAAATGTTTTTTAAAAAAGTGACCAATTTTTCGGCGCCGCCCCAATCCAAATGTTACAAGAAACTTATGAACATGTGACAGGCTAAAAATGACCTCAGGTCGATCTTAAGGTAACAAGTAACCGACACTGAAAAGCCTTTTATATTATCTCAATTCATTGAGAAGTTGCAGCACTTTGAAATTAGTTTTGATTAAAAAAACAATGCAAACATAGTGATTTTTGGCAATTTTGAGACGACCCCCGTTGCCATGGTAACAGGAAATTTACGATTGAGCATGCTGTTACAGAGGCTATTTCCAGTCAACATTTGAGCCAAGTTTCATCAGTATTGAAGCATTTTTCATAGTTTCATAGCAGTTTTAACTTGTTACAGGAGGCTTTTCAATGACAACGGCCATTTTTCGCAATATGCTTATAGGGTAAAAGGTTAAATCATCTATTTACATCATGTTCTTTGTGAACTAACCCTACAATTATATTGGAGTTAAGATTGAATTCGATGTAGGCACAAACACCACATAACTAGCTACTGTGTTGAGACTATGACACAGACAAGAGACGAGAGTTATAATAGGTATGCATTCAATTGATTGAAATGGTGATACACATGTATACACAGGCGCAAAGAAAAAATGAGAATAATACAATCAAACAAACAGAACATGCAGAAATAAGGAGGTATTGCTGATGTGCCAATTCTATAGCTAATCAATCAAATAAGAGTGGAAATAAGTAACTGAATGAATGTATTATTAACATTTTTCTGAATTTATCAAAAGGAATAAATATCTGGAAGCAAAATGATCCCTCGGAAGCATCACAAAAGGCAAAATTACATAAAAATTGCTGCCTCGGTCTAATTGAGTATGTAGATGAGGCATACTGAAAATGTGCAACAACCCTCACGCCCCCTAAGTTTTTAGTTTATACATATTGTTAATGTTTCAAAACCCGATAGATTAAAAGATTCCAACAATTATGTTTATGTTTATTATCATTGTTTTCTTTGATTACCAATTATATCAAATGCTTCAGTATGAATAAACCGGTTGCTTATTCGTATATAACTAATAACTTCACTGGAAAATTGGTTTGCATCTCGTTGGCTTCAACATCAATACGTTTCATTACAGGAGATTGTATAAATATCAACATATAAATGTTTCGGCGTGGTACAGTAGTTGTGAAATTTAAGTTCTACTTGGAAATTAATCAAACTTATTTGAGATCATTTTACGGAATTTATTCATTTAAAAAAAACGTTTGAAATGTAGACACAACGATTGAGGACATCATAATATATTTCTATTTCAATATAAAGGTCTAAACCTTTTCTCATAAGAAGCAAAATGTTATCTTCTACAAGCTGTAAGATTGTTTTTGGTTTAAACATTGTTTTTCCTTCCAGCAATGTGAAGAGTATTTTATATTGACATCGTCTTCTGTGTGAAGAACAATTCATTCCTAAAATAAACATTTCAGAATTTATCCTGTTCTGTATCGTTCGTGTCGGACTTATACAGGATTGGATCATATGAACAGTCAGCATTTGATGAATTAAATTGTGATTTGCTTCTTTGTAAACATACCCATTTGCAAATGGCCAAAGACAAATGTATTGCTGATTAATAAATGAAACTGAAACTGTTAAAGATTCGAAAATGAAAATTACAATTGACAATCGAATGAGACAATGTTGACGTATTGGGCAATTGTTAGGGACGGTCTTTTCTATTTGAATGTGGAACAGAAATGTGCACCATGTCCCCAATTATTTTAACTGATATATACAACTATGTACATATATCATTACCTTGTACTTACTGGAACTAAAAGTAAGTATCTATATTATTTTAGAGCACTTTCATATAGAATGCAAACAAATAAATTGAATATTTCATAATTATAAGACTGCATTCAATTTTCATTCATTGCTCTATTTAATTTCAAAAACGAAATCAATTAAAACAAAAAGTCCCTTTGACTATATATTTATACATTTTTAGTACTTTGTCTCGAAAAAAATTATAACAATAATGATTAATCTGAAGTACGGATATATCAAGTTAATAAAAAAAAACCATAAATTGATAATATCCTTTTACTGTTTTAAAACTTATAATGGGAATGTAGAAATGGAAAACATAGCTTAAGCATTTCTAACGGAGACGATCGTGCCCATGATATGATCAAGGCTAAAGCAAAATTATTGGTAAAAAATGGTAAAAAACTTTATTTTTCAGAAGCTTATTTAAATAACATTGCATTTGTTTTCAAACAAACGAACAATAAATTTCTTAGACATTTCTTTCCGGTGAAATAGATTTGAACGACACGGATGCATGTAATGAAATGATGGAAATTTTTTATTAATATACAGGCAGGAAAACACTTACTAACTGAAAAAAACCATCGATCAACGAGAAGATAATTGGTTATTCTTGATTTGTCATTTTTTGGATATATCAATCAAGTTATCTACCATCAATCAAACAAATAGTTTTCCATGTAGGATTATGTTACTGAAATATTAATGTCTTTTTCTAGATATTGCAAACACAACAAATGAAGTTTCATATTAAGATATTAGTTTCACACTTAATGGCAAATTTGAAATGATTAAAAAAAGTACAATAGAAAGATAATCTGCCTAACGAAGAAAGCCCTTTTATAAATGTAAATAACCGATGAATTTATTGATTCCTTTGAATAAATCCAGTATTCGAGTTGAATCTGTATAATTTTTCGCGGGATTAAAGAAATATTAATTCTTCATATTGGTATTTTTCAAGATCTGTGGTTTTAGTATTCCTGTTTGAATATTATATACAAGTAATCACCCTCAGGATAAATTGTCAGCTTATTAGATATTTCTTTTGACGTTTTGTCTGTGATATGTCGACTTCATCAACTCTGGTGCCCTATCAAAATTTCATTTGATTTAATTTCGTCAATAGCAAATTGAAGGTTACATGATCACTGCCGTATGAACACATCTGTGGCTGTTTCTTAATCACAATTTTACCATTTTCAGTTATAAATGTTGAATACTGCTTAAGCCGGAGCCAGAGGGCTTGAACAATTATTTGCACTTACAAGTTCCCTCCACATACCTTTAGACATTTATTTTCTTAGCTTTCGAAGAATCTCTTTTCAGACACGTCCCAGACAAACTATCGTAAATCAAAACATTAGCAATGTAACAGAGATTGCATTTTTTCATATAAATTGATTAATCAAACACTATTATATCGTTCGCATTTCTAGTGACAGAAGCAGAGAATAGAATAAATTAATACAATCAACAAACTCGACCTTGGTTTGTTTTGATAGGGCAATATGGCATACTGAAACAATTTATTTATTAAGCTTTGTTTTCTTATTGCATAAGTTTTGACAAAATCAGCTTAAACCTTTTTTTTCAAAGATGCAACATATTTCTAAAACACATAAGACTAAAAGAAATTTAAATATTTTAAAAAAGATATCTTATCTATTGGTGTAAAGTAAATTTGGTTTGAATGGACTGTCAATTAAATATACATAATAAGACAGTCAATCGCGAAGTTTGGTTCGATTAAGTCATTCCAATTAGAGTTTTATTAAATTTTGCATTTAAGGTACACACGTGTTGTAAAGATGTTGGTAACTTTACAAAGGAGTGGCATTGTTTTTTGTGTGTTTTGTTACGTTTTGAATATATATAAATATATATATATAATATGCATACTATATAAATGTAGTGATATTTCTGTTTTCTATGTCATTGCGCACTTTGATCTACGACTTTTCACTCAAATAGATCTACTTAATTTGTCCGACGCCTAGATTATTTCCGGTTTAGCTGAAAACTTGAAAACATAGCATGACTGAAGCAATACAATGTGCGCTTGAAGGTATCTATCTTTCAATAATTAGCACGTGAGATATTGTGATATGAATGAACTAGTTTTAAAAGATGTATCACCGTTATTTTAAAAATCTTGCTAAAACTAACTGAGGATTGTGTCTAAAGGCATTCTAATAATTCATTATGAAATGCAATTGATCATTTGTTGACTTCTGATGCTATATGTATTTTCAAATCACTTTGGTATCAATTTTATGTAAGAATACATTCAATTCGTATGCAATGATTTAACAAGTTTCCTTATTACTAGGACATTAGATTAATCCAACGTTTGCTTATGTGCTTCAGAAAAAAATGATGAAGGTTCTTCGGACTGTTTACCTTCATTATTTTACGATTTTGTTTTGTATTATGATACAGGAAATAATTCGGAAAATAATGTAAGTGAAGGCGATGAACATACTGCACGGATGTTGCCAAGCTAAAAGTACCTTTTTCATATAATTCACCTCTTTCTAATGCATTGTGACCTTTTATGCAATGAAACAAGTTCAACTACTGGGGTTTACATGTATATTATGTTACACAAATGCTAAAATATGACTATGAAATTGTGTTTATATAGGTAATGATAAGCAAATCAGGTATAACGCTTTTTACTTATTCTATCAAACATATTCTCGTTTGTGACGCTATTTCAATAATAGAATTTTTATTTAAGTACACTAAAATTCATGGACCACCAATTGAGCGGCCATTACCGTGTATCAAGTATCAAATTATTGATATATTAGACATATATTGTAATAAGATATTATAAAACACTCTGACAACAAATGGTTGTAGGAACTCCACGTGACTTCCTGTGACGGCATTTTATCAGCATTAAATCACTCTAAAACGATTATTTCGATTTGTACACATACACATTCTAAATACTACATTTTAAACTGTTAAGTGACTGGTTAACACAGGACTAGTAAATTAAAATTCATAGACTGAAAACTTAGATGCTTAAGCAAGTATATGTTTGTTGTAAAAGTGGTTATAATCATATATATACTTATACTTAATTAATAGTAAATTATTAATTAGTAAATTTTTTTATTAATATTATTATCAATTAAATTTCAATTAATAGTAGACACTAAGGTAACAATTTATACAGATTTTAAATGTAACAAAACCTGGTTGATTAAAAGATTTAATATGTTAATGTACAACAGTTACTGTTTATCATAGATTTCCGTGATATATATAGTCATTTCTTGATTTATTTCAGTGGTATAATATGCCTTTACTCATTAAATGACTTTGTTAACTTTACTATTCTGACGATAGTACAGACCCCTTACTTAATAAAGAATTATGATGTAACGGCTCCGTGTATCGTTAACCAAAGTTTTGATTGTATTTGAAAAATCATTGTTTACATTAGGACTTTGTTACAGGAATGTTAAGAGCAGTTTTGATAATGAACAACAAACCAAGCAGCAAGATGTGTTTATGTACATGAGATGAGCTATGGCTTTAATCATAAGGTATTCCAAAAACCTTTTCCTGTTAAATAGTTACTTGGATGTCAGCTTTTAAACCTTACCAAGCTAAACATCTTAAACAGATTTGTTTATCGTTCATTTTGGGCAGTACCACGAATCATTAAATAGAAAATGTTATAACATGAATGCATATAATAGAGATCAAACCAGTCTATGATCAGACGACACTGATTGGCCTGTTGATCTTGGTCTGCACCGGTCACATACGTAAAACCGGCTGCCATCTAAAGAATATAAATTCAACATTTGCAACAATGCAAACAAAATGTTAAAGCAGTCACGATATATTGAAATAACATATTTACATTAATCATTGTATTTGTTGTGTTAGAAATATCTTAACCTTTTTACAGGACATTCCAAATGTATCACTCATTAGAAGATGACTTTAATGATATAAAAGTTTTATACCAGATTATTTAATCAAAGCTGCATTACAGCACCCCTTTATCTTCACAACAACACTTTGACAATGGAGATACCATAGTCACAGGGAATATTCAATCAGTTTTCTTGATAGCCATCACAATTGCAATGGTTACAATATAATCAGAAACATTAATGGATGATACTTCAGTATCTGAAGGTCACGTGTTATACTTTATCTGACGACATTTAATACTATTATAAACAACTCTATTGACGTCAATAACTTTTTAAACTAAACATACCGTTATCTCAATGAAGAGTCAATAGATTATATACAGTCATGTATTTTAGGATATTTACACAATTGAGACCTTATTTTGTTGTTTCAAAACAATAAAATAATTATCAAGATTGATTTTACAAAGTGAGTAAGAAGCTAAAGTTGAAATATATCTTAAATACAATTATACATACAATATCAAAAAGATTGTGTTAATCAAATTTAAAATGGTATACATATAAAATAAAGACTAACAAAGCATTTGATATTGTGTAAGACTATAAAAGGTGTAAGAGCACCAAACAAAATATCGTTTTCCTTATATACCGGACAGTGTGCTGAAATAGATAAATGCTAAAATATCGCGGAAATGCTTTTTACGACATTTAAATCATCTACTCACACCAATTTTGTTACGGACATGAATGAAAAACGTAAGAAATTGTGAAAAAAGCGATATTTTTCTACTTTGTGAGTATGACTTCTGCAAGCGTCTAGAGGTACTGCTCCATCACTGTAGTGAGTTAAATCCTTTAATATTACACGAATGTATTATTTTAGTGTACATACACAAAAGATGTAAACAAAATGTGAACTAACCCTTATAATTACATTTCTATGGTTGTTAAGATTACATCGATATAGGCATGAACACAAAATAACTAGCTACTGTATAGAGACAATGACAAGAGACAAGAGTTATAAAAGGAAAACATTCAATTGATTGGAATGGTAATATACATGTATACATAGGCAGAAAGAAAAAGAAGAGTAATACAAACAATCAAACAAACAGAAATAATGAGGTATTGCTGATGTGTCAATTCTATAGGTAATCAATCAAATAAGAGTCCATGTGGGAATAAGTAACTTGATTGTTTTTGTTTTATTCGTAAATTATGTTATGAAAAAGAGCCAACCTGCAACAAATTTGCATACTATATTCAATATACGGTATTTCAATTCTAAGCTTAAGTGTATTATTCCGTGTACGAGGGTTGTTCGGAAAGTTTTGAGACAATATGATTTTCTCTGTTTCTAATTACAGCTGCGAATATTATTTAATACAAATTATAGCTTAATATGTTATTTATCCGAGTTATGTCTTTAAAACGTTGTAACGTTACTATACGGCATATAATCGTTTCCATAGCAACACCTGTCTACGCATCCTGGCGCACGGACTATTTTCTTGTTATAAGTTTTCTTACTGAATAAATAGAGCCCCTAAAATTGCGCCAAACGTCACGAAAATTTTATGACGTCACTTCCAACTTAAGGACGTCATTTCCGCTAGTTGTTTAAGCCGTTACCGCAGATCATTATAGCAATACGTGCGCGACAAAAGAGGAACAGCGTGTTTTTATTAAGTTTTGCGTTAATCTTGGGAAAACGCCAACAGAAACTAAGCAACTTCTAGAACAGGCAAACAACGGACGTACTGTTAGTCGACCATTGGTATTTAGATGGCATAAAGAGTTTCGGGATGGCAGAAAGTCAACAAAAGACAAGGAAAGGAGCGACCTGGCCCCAATGGACTTTTCCGTTTTTCCGGCCATCAAATCCGAACTACGAGGAATCCGGTTTGAGGACTTAGTTGAACTGCGCTCTAGAGTTATGAGCATTATTGCAACATTTAAATCTGACTGGTATAGAAATGTATTCGCCAAGTGGGTTACGAGGCATGAGAAATGTGTACGTTGTGAAGGAAGATACTTTGAAAAGGAGTAGCAGTTAACTTTTCTACGGTGACGTGAAACTCTGGAAATAACAGCAACGTCGGATAACGTCGTTGCGTGCGCCGGGTCACCGGTAGTGTCTGTGCCTAACGCTTTGTAGCTTTTGTATACATGAAGCTATTGTTATGAAATTTTACACTATAATAGATGAGGTATTAAAGTAATACATAGTAAACTCTTGTTTGATTTTATCTTTTCCAACGCTAAATATTGACCCAGTCTCAAAACTTTCCGAACAACCCTCGTATGTGTGGTTTTGAGCCATTTGCTGTGTTAACAAAGGGTTACTTTCTTTATATCACGACTGTTTAATATTGTCACACAATATTATTTATTTTTTATATCAAACATATCCCTAAATCTATAGATGCTACAAAGTATCCTACAGACATCATTCTGTTCTTGCTGTAAACTAAGATTAATCTACTAAATTATTGTTTCGTCATGAAACAAATCACATTCAAAGTTGATAAACTTTCCACCATATATGCAAATATTATTCAATTGAAGGGCTTTTAAAATGTTCGCCCTTATCGTTTAAAAAAAGCTCAAACTTTCGTAGGACCAGTTGTAAAGAACTGTGCCAGAGATGCATACTAGTTGGTTTTATTCCTCGGGTTTCCCGTTAATAAATTTCTCGATAACGCCTCTTCGAATTGTTCGCTCACGTATTTTATGAGCTATTTCTTTTTGTATTTTAGTGACGGTTTGCCGCATGAAATATCAATGAAGTTAATAAAGCTCCAGCATTATAAATGAAATATTCTAAAATGCATCTTAGCGAAATCAGAAAATATGAAATGTAAGAATAAAGATGACTTTATTCTATATCCCTTACTACTGAAACAAAGATAATCGTTAATAGTTCAAACATAAATAATCTTGTGATAGTTAATGGATTTTGATAAGTCTGAAAACGGTCAATTTGATCATTTGAAAAGTCTATAACAAAGTGGCATAAAAGGTGAAGATAGTTTGTTCAAAACCAGCAGTAATAGTTAACTAAAAAAGTCTTAAATATTTTATATAATGTTTGATATAACAGTATAAATCTATTATGCTCTCTTTAACAATTGCATTTGGTTTGCTTTAAATATTATTTAACTGTTTAAAAAATATAACAATAAAACTCATAATCGTAGACAATATTTCATAAAATAACATAAGCCGTCAGGTGAGTTATTGTTAAATATTTAAATTCAATTCAATCTTCAAAATGTTGAAGCCAATTTTTATATATGTTACATTTACGCTTTAATCTAATAACTTCATGTATGCGTTAAATAAAAACGCACAGCATAATGAAAATTCATTGATTATAATTGAAGAAATCGGACGAAATTTGTAAGAAAGGGTATGGATGACATAAAACGTTGTAGAAAAGTTGTTGGGTTTTTTGCACGTACTTTCAAACTTTTGTTTTCGTTCAAGAATATGATCGTCATCTATATAACTGTAGCACTATCTTCATTCATATCATGCAATAGTGTGTTAAAGTTTCATCTGTAAATAATTCACTTACGTCATCAGTGCCAAATGTGAAATTGTACAAATTGAGAATATAAATGAGCCGCGTCACGACAAAACCAACATAATGTGTTTGCGACCAGCATGGATCTAGACCAGCCTGCGCATCCGCGCAGTCTGATCAGGATCCATGCTGTTCGCTATCAGTTTTTTTACTTGCTATAGGGTATGTAAGCGAACAACATGGATCCTGATCAGACTGCGCGGATGTGCAGGCTGGTCTGGATCCATGCTGGTCGCAAACACATTATGTTGGTTTTGTCGTGACGCGGCTCAAATGTAAAACACTAAAAGAGGAAACATAAAATTAAATAGAAATGTATGAGAAACATTCCTTTCGTGCTGTCACGTTCAGATGATAAAACTAAATTATCTGATTGTTTCATTTATTTATACAGAAAAAAAAGATTCTTGAATAGATACATTATTCGATTTATCCGCTAGAGGATTAAATCTTTTATTCAAATCTTACAACTTAACATTTTTTATTATAACACCCCAGTAGGGCCTCAAAAAGAGTTGTCAGGGGAGACAACTTACACTTGAATATGTCATATATAAGGCAGAGCAAATTCTGGGAACGGTCTTTCAATCGTGGCTCACCATAGAAGAGGTAGACTAGTTTATCTTCGTTAAAAAAATCTAAAATTTACATTTCAAATCTTGAATATCAACGAATATTATTTAGAATCGCACAGGAGATTAAGATACATTTTATATTTCTGCTCATTATTATTTGTTTTAATATTTGGGGTTTATTAGATAAGAACTTTGACCAGATCTAATAACCACGTGGTGATGACCAGCTGTTGTTCTCTTCAAGGAAAGTAGTCTAAAAAAAAAAAAATCAATTTTGGATGCCTTAATTACACTAAATATATGTCAAAGTCAATCCGTTTCTTTGAAATATTTAGTAAATAAATAAAAAATTGGATTTAAATCTAGATCTTGAGTTTAAAACCTATAGATTCTATATTTATATGATGTTTCAGCACGTGATCTATACTTAAAATCTAGAGCATTATCTTATGAATGAATAAATGAGCATAGCTATAAAACGGTTAAAAATACAATATTGATAATATGGCTCGATTATGACCGGTCATGTTTTCCAACGGGAAAATTATCAGTCTCATTGAATCCACGCGCGTGACATCATACCTATGACGTCATTTCATCGAGGCTAAGA
Source organism: Ruditapes philippinarum (assembly GCF_026571515.1). Classification (NCBI taxonomy): domain Eukaryota; kingdom Metazoa; phylum Mollusca; class Bivalvia; order Venerida; family Veneridae; genus Ruditapes; species Ruditapes philippinarum. The sequence goes on from NW_026860913.1 coordinate 105,982, forward strand.
AAATAAAGATAAGAGTAATTAGAATCTAAATATATAAAGTAGGAAATAAATAAAATACACCAAAAGAAAAATTGATGATAATAATAATAATAATAATTTATTTATTTTATTTATTTATATTATTTTATTTTTCGACAATGTTAAAACATCGACAACAACGTGGCCATACACGAGACACGCTCCAACAGCAAGTCAATAAGAGGAGGAACATTCGGACGTCTGTTTCTACAGCCATGCCTCCAGCTGACAGACCTGTAAGGGAGCCCTGTGAAGAAAACGAAATGGATGGCCAATCCGGACCTCCGGTAGATGTTGTTCATCATCATCAAGAGGCTAATAAAGGTGAAGTTAAAAAATATCATGATAAATACTTGTTCCGGTACAATGCTAGATGCACATGTATCTGTCAGTAGACTACTAGAGATAAAATATGGAACAATCAATTTGTAGAGTTTAGTTACACACTTTGTTGCCAAAGAAAAATATGTTAGAAAATATAAAATAAACAAAAGATTCAACTTGTTGACGGGGAACTTATAATGAGTACCCAAGAGCAAATTCCGAAACAAATAAAAAAAAATTTTTTTTAGAAATTTGGTCAGATGCATTAGTGGTATACATGTAACATGCGTATTTTCATTATGAAACATCCAGAATAAGTCAATAACCTATTACAATATTTTGCAAACATTCGTTTAGCGGCATCAACTTGATCAAGAAATGTCGGATGGTTTGAGTATGATAGGTAATTTAGGCTTAAAAAATTAATCGATTTGGGTATAAAGTGGCAAAATATTGACTCAGAATTGTGGATGATATATATGCAGACTATACAGTCCTTGAACCAGCCGGCACTTCTGAATATTTAAAAAATGTTACGACTTTAATAACAAAGGCTTTTGTACAAATATATCATGTACTTACAAACACGTTTGCATCAAATGCTTTGGTAACCACCCTTCAATACACTGTTATGCAAATAAACAAACAGCGCAATTCACACCGCGTTATGTATTTATATTGCCAGCTCAAAGAGTGCCTATGGGACCTGGGGTTTTCACCAATTAATACCTAGTTTCTCGCTGATAAACTCTTTCAATGCCCAAATAAGGATGATGCCAATAACATTTTACAAGGATCAGCACTGGTTTTAAACTCGAATATACGGGACCAAGAATACCTATTTTTTCCCAAAAATCTCACATCGGCAATTGATCAAAAATGCTTATTAAGTAAAAAGCTTCACGACGAATTTATTCTTGGGCGAATCCTAGGACCGTTCAAAAAATTACTAATCAATTACTAATCTGAGAATAAATCCCGTAGGTCTCGTACCAAAACAAAACGGTGCTTTCAGCTTTCATACCCACCAGGCAAAGTATAAATGAATTTATCGATCCTGAATTTTGCCATGTTCAATATTCACAATTCGAAAATGCAGTAAGAATAGTTCAAGAAATAGGGGGTTCTGCTTTTATGGCAAAAGCTGACATTTCTTCTGCATTTAATTTATGCCCTATATGGCTAGGTGATTTTGATTTATTAGGTATAAAAACCGAGGAGGGATATTGAATTCAAAAAATGCTGCCACAAGGCGCATCATGTTCATGTTTTATTTTTGAAATTTTTTCAAAGTTTTTTACAATGGCTTGTGTCTAAAGAATCAAAATCATACTACATTGACCACCTACAGTACTAGATGATTTTTTATGGCAGAAAAATCTTTTGAAAAATCATAAATGCTTGAATTTAATGCGAACATTTGATAAAATTTGCAATGAACTTGGTGTCCCCCTAAGTGTCGAAAAATGGATGGGACCTGTTATAACTATAACATACCTGGGTCTTGAAATTGGTTCAATCAACCAAATGGTTAAGGTGCCTTTAGAAAAAATAAGGAAAGCGAAAACAGTCTCGTTTGGGTGAGAAACGCTAAAAAGATCAGACCCAAAGACTTGTAATCAGTCATTGGTCTATTCCCAGTGGCCGTGCTTTTAAAAGACGTTTTTATGGCGCCATGTCGTATGTAAAGAATCCATTCCATTTCAGTCAACCAAGGCATGAAAGAAGATGCAAATATTTGGCTAACTTTTTTTTTGAAAAATTCAATGGTTATGTAATGTTTACAAAGAAAATTGGGTAGATAACTGACATTTAGAACTATATATAACGGAATATATTGCATACATGTCTTTACGTCAATACTCATTTTCAACAGTAGCTGTTCACTTTTCAACAATAAGTTATTTTATGAAATAAACAATTTGGTTGACAATACAAAACAATTCATAGTCAATAGTATGCTAGAAGGGTTCCGTAGATTATCGAAAAGGCATGACACAAGACACCCGATAACACAAAATGTACTGATACAGCTTTTATCAGCCCTACCTAACGCTTGCAGATCACAATATGAGTGTTTAATTTTTCTGATGCTTTCTGTCTTGCCTACATAGGTCTGTTAAGAATAAGCGAATTTGCATTGCCTTCAAAGAAATCAAAAAAGGTATTTTTAAATGTAGATGATGTAACGATCAATCAAAATCTCATAAGACTGTATTTTAGATGTCCAAAAACGACCAGAGATATGTCGGATGTTTCTATTGATATTCCGATAACTGACCAAACTCTGTTATGAAAAACTGAAAGAGTTCTTACATTTTAGAAGTAACGTGCAAGGGCCGTTATTCTGCCATTTCGATGGAAGTCCCTTAACATCCTTTCAATTCAATTCAGTATTAAAAAGAACTTTGAACTTGATAGGTCAGAGAGAAAAAAAAATAAAAAAATAAAAAATTAAAGCACACTCTTTTCGAATCGGCGGGGCTTCTAATTTCTAATATGTTCCGTGAGGTTTGTGCTATCAATGATATAAAATACAGAGTCCGTTGGCGATCTTACGCTTATAAATCCTACATCCGATAATTTTATAGTATTTCATGGAAAAAACTTATTTTTTTAGGATCTGCCAAAATGGCTGTAATGTGAATGCCGGCGATCCGAAATTTGGCTATTTAAATAAAGTACGTATTTGTATTAAGAAACCGTTACCGGGTCTTAATACACATTAATGTATTAAGAAGAGCAATTTATGCTGTTGTAATAAAAAGATGTTATATATATTGGCATTATGTGCCTGGCATTATGTGCCTGATATTGTTTTTTGAATGTGTTAATGTATAACAAGCAGTTGGCATTATGTGCCTGACATTATGTGTCTTTTATAATTTATAACACCAAATTGGCATTATGTGCCTGACATTATGTGTCTTTTATAATTATAACACCCAGTTGGCATTATGTGCCTGACACTATGTGTCTTTAATAATCTATAACACCCAGTTGGCATTATGTGCCTGATATAATGTGTCTTTAATAATTTATAACACCTAGTTGGCATTATGTGCCTGACATGTGTTTTGATAACATTAATATTAAATGGATAGGTAATATATAATCAAACTTATTTCAGCATGTAAAATGTCGGATGTTTGGATTATAGGCTCTTCATTTATTAGGGATGCCTTTCAAACAGCATGCCGCAGAAGTGAGGACTTAAATTTCTAGGTTATAATGTTATATGGGAATATCAGGGGGGCATGGAAGTTTCTGATTTAAAACCTTCGATAGAATACTTGCTTGAGTTTAAAAATGCGCCAAAATTTTTTGATATTACACTGTGGCGCGAACGATTTAGGAAATCGACCTTCAGTTGAAATCATATGGGACATCAAAAACTTTATAACAGGGACTTTACTGGAAAAAAATGCCTGTTACTATAGATATTACCAAGAAGGTCATGGAGATATGTCCAATGTAACGAAACTGCAAATAAAACCCGCATGCGTATAAATAGTTGTATCAGTACATTTGTTATTTAACTCGGGGGTTATTATATTCGTTACCCTGATTGACCTTTTCGAGGACCTAGCTGGGCGCCGTTTTCCGGTACGTTGCCGTTTTAGCTCTGGGGAATTACACGAAGTACATAACACAGTTACGAGATATTTCTTTATTTTTCTATCATTATTTAACCATTTAACGTGAAAAAAATTGATGTTTTTAATAAAAAAAAAAAAAAAAAGGCCGAAAACATTGAGTTCGCTATTACACTTCATTAGGTGAATTCCCCGGGGCTGTGTACGGAGAGTGCCGGGGGCGGCGTTTGGCTGGGTTTTTCGAATTCGTGAATATTACGGAAAACCCTAGGTTGTATAGGCCGGATGGCACACATCTGTCGGACTTTGGTAACCACGTTTTATTGAATACAATATCGGGCGCTCTCAACACATTCACGTCCATGGCTGGGTAGGGCAAAATTGTTGCTGTGGTAGCCCGCTTTGGCGGAAGCCCACAGTCAAATGTTTCACTTTGCTTGTGGGCTTTTTGGCATGTGCTACCACGTTTTTGCAACCGTTGCCGGGGCAAAAACAGTTATAGTAAAGACATTTAGTAGTCTTAAATCGAAACACATAGACATTTCAATAGGTTAAATAATTAAAATGCTTTTATCCAGCCATGGCCATTTTCATGCCAACACGTTTTTGTTAATAAATACCAGTACGTTTTTTTAGACTGATTTCTCTTTTCTTTTATTCCCAAGTTGTAATGTTTGAATAATATTCGATTTATCCGCTAGAGGATTAAATCTTTTATTCAAATCTTACAACTTAACATTTTTATTATAACACCCCAGTAGGGCCTCAAAAAGAGTTGTCAGGGGAGACAACTTACACTTGAATATGTCATATATAAGGCAGAGCAAATTCTGGGAACGGTCTTTCAATCGTGGCTCACCATAGAAGAGGTAGACTAGTTTATCTTCGTTTAAAAAATCTAAAATTTACATTTCAAATCTTGAATCCCACCACAAACCCACCCGTTCAATTTCATTGTTTTTCTTTGTTTTTGCTTTTTTCCCTTTATATTTTCAGATAACACTATATTAGCACGTCATGGCTGGAACAGAAAGATATAGAAAAAGGAGAATGCTTATAATTCTCAGCGACCGTTATCGGAGCTGATCAATTTGTAAAACAGCTTGTAAAGTGATTTCATCATCTGTACCTGTGTACCCTGAGTTGAAGCATGTGCTACCACGTTTTTGCAACCGTTGCCGGGGCAAAAACAGTTATAGTAAAGACATTTAGTAGTCTTAAATCGAAACACATAGACATTTCAATAGGTTAAATAATTAAAATGCTTTTATCCAGCCATGGCCATTTTCATGCCAACACGTTTTTGTTAATAAATACCAGTACGTTTTTTTTTAGACTGATTTCTCTTTTCTTTTATTCCCAAGTTGTAATGTTTGAATAATAAGCATTATCAACATAATCAGCGACGTTGTTTCGGGAATACATTTCATTTTTTAACATCTGTCAACAAGCATTGATAAAATTTACGTTTCTCTTTTTTCTTATCCTCACATGCGCAAATCTGAAACAAATGCTTCCAAAATGATTGTATCAAATCAACATGTTTAAATGTTATAAATAAGTTTCCTTAAAAGCGAATGACCCATGCACGAAGTCATTTATATACGAATAAAACACTACTTATAATAGAAGAATGCTATTTTGTTCCAGAACATTTTATTCTGTGAGCGTGCATTATTCGTGTGTGTTAAATAACAGTTACATTCTACGCTACAAATTTTCCAAGAATCGAGCATAAGATTATGAAACCAACAAAATTTTATGTTGATAAGTGCTACGAAAATATTTCAAAAGATATGGTTTCATAACCGTTCATCTGCAAAATAACACAATGTTCGTAATGTTGTAAAGTTCTTGAACGATTTTCGTGAAACGTATAATGGACACAATTTTTATTATACGGAATACCAAAGAAAATTGAAATATCAAAGTTAAACAATATTATGTTAAGAATGCAAAAAGTCCTATACAATGCCGTTTTTATGCTCTAATATAAATGTATTTGAACATTTAACTTTTATAACGAGCTGAATTCTCAAGATTAAGAAAAATATATTTGTATATAAACCGTCCGGAATATCTATCACGCAACAAAATGATAGTTCATTGAAGAATAAATAAATCACTTATATAAACAGACAATGTGAAGAGACATTTAAGGAAGTATTATTAATTGCGGCACTGACTGATGACTAATAGTGCTGCAAATTCATAGGGTAAAATGACACCGAAGTGGTCTATGTCAGCCAACAGCAAGTTTTATATATCAAATTGTTCGTCTTGGTCTGTAGTTTCCGGAATGAATATTCATTTGGTTCAAGTCCGATGCGAAGCTTAAAAATCCAAGATGGCGTCAAAGATGGCCGCCAAATCCCTAAATAATCTAGAATATTAATATTTGCTCATATTTGTTTCCGCTTTTGTATTTCAAGTGAAATTTTTGCAAGGAAGATATCATTTAAAGCGTTTTATACGAAGAGATTTAATTTTATTTGAGAAAACAGATTGCTTTTTGCTTTTTTATACGTAATTAAGCAAAATAATGCTAAACTTATGGGTTTTTGCTATGATACTCTTGTCTTAGCTTAAACAGAGAAATATTTATTACTTATTTTGTTATTCCACTATTGTTATGTATTCATGAGAGTTATGCTTTAATGCATTCATATCATATCTAAAGAAATCTTTCTTTGTAATTATGCAGTAAGACATATAAAATGAGAGGCGGTACATTAAAATAGTTTTTCAATGTAAGGTTGTAACTGGTACTTATTTGTTCTATATCAATTATTTCCCCAAATTTTGTGTTTCTGTCAAATAATAGCTTCTTTAGTGCAGTCCATGTAACTGATTAACATAATAAACCAGGAATATGACAATTTGCTTCTGGTTATTTAATGAATTATTGTTCAAATCGTACCCCACCCACTATGAATAAAAATCTAAAGAAAATCTGACCCCTCGATTATACTGATTATATGGAATGACAATATTTACGTAAGTTAATAAACATAAGGTGATTTTCAAAGTGTGATACTATTACAGGTATCCTGTCAGATCTAAAAATCTGTTCAAAAATGTGTTACCAATTTAATAAGCGTGATTTTGTTGTAATTTCACCTAAGGATTTGAAAAGTACAATGTATGCAAAAAAAAACTCTGCTCATTTATTTATATGTTACACACCTTTTTAATGTCAAATGAAATGTTATTTATTTTTTTAAAGTTTCTAAAATTGACAAAATAGTCATTTAAAAAGTTTGATATTTTATCTACATAGATCATTACTCTGTTGACCTTCGGTTTCATGAAACATGCATAGTAGTCGGATAAAACATAATGTTTATATGAAAATCGTTCTTGGCATTATATTTGTGTTTGTGCTATTTTAATCCCTTCTATTTGACTTTTTTCGAGTTGTGTGGTTCTAGTATTTCTTTTTAAATAGTGTATAATAACCCTTTGGATAAATAGTGTATAATAAGCCTTTGAATATGTTACCTGCTTTTAAAGATTATATTTTGACCTTTGATCCCGTTATATAAATCCATTTTATTTAGTTTCGCCCATTGTTCTCTATTTCTTGTGGACAATATGTTGTATGTCGTGAAATTGCACGAACATTTTACATTGAAGATACCATGATCACTTTCGTATGAATACATCTGTGGACGTGTCTTCACTTCTTTTAAAAGTGTACCAGTTTATGTAAAATTGGGAATTCTGCTTAAGCCGGTGCTAGAGGGTGTGGATGGAAGGTAACTTGCAATTACCACTACCGGTATGTTCCTATATGACGAAACAGTGTAAATAAAATAAATCCCCGCCAAGTAAAATTCTAACAATTGTTATGGTCACATTAGACGAAATAAATAAAATACATACATGATCGTGTAAATATGTATAATTAAGGTACAGCCTAATTACCATAACCAAAGTACTCGATGCCTTAAAGGAAGGCAGAACAACAAGAACATCACTTACCAAGACAGAAGACGAAATTAAAACAATTAAGAACGCAAATGTTGCAGACTCGGTTTGATTGAGCCTGTTCATGAACGGCACTGTCAAGTGCAAACTACAGTACACGCCCCCTAGCACCGAATTAAGCAGAATTCAACATTTAATCATGGTTACGGTGAACGTTTGGATTTAGAAACAACCGCAGACGCGCTTATAATGTGGTTATCATGGAACACGTTAGTGTCATTCCATTAAAAGCGGTGTATGGTCCCCAAGTACAAGAATGTGTGTGCCCTTAACAAGAAAACAACGAGCGAACTAAATAAAATGGAACTTTGAAAGGGGATCAGAGGTTATGAAGCCTGCATGCCACAGATAAGCTGTCATCTCCACATAAATCAGGCCTGCTTATACCTAGACGTAAAAGAGTTTTTAAAGTACAATCAAATTTCAAATATATCTGAATTACGACGACAGGACTTTGTAAAATATTTACGTAATTTATGATAGCGATAGCCTTGTTTACGTTCACCTAGATATATTTAAGATTTCACTTGATCAAATTTGATTATTCATGTTAAGGATATCATCTAGGTAGCGATAAGTGCTATTTAATGCAACGTATAGCTTCCGGTTGTGAAATAGGAGAGAGACTTAACATAAAATCCCTCTAGTAAGAATATAAAAGTAAATAAAGTAAACTAACATGTCATTGACATTATGATTGTAAAAATCAGGAAAAGAGAAGATCCTTTGAGAGCAATTAAACATGGCAAAGTTGATAATTCAAACTCAGTTTGATGGGGTCTGTTCATGAGACACCATATTTCAAGTCTCTTAGAACCGACTAAGTAGTATCCAATCCTCAACTATAAAAGTTTTGCAATCAATGATCCCGAAAGACCAAGTCGTCCGGTTAGCTCAAGTAGAGCGTTGAACTGTGAATCGGGCAACCCGTGTTTGATTCCCGGACGGGGCAGGTCACTTTCGTTGTGATTGATCATGAAATAGTTTCTACAATTATTCGCACTGTACCACTGCTCTGCTATGTACAGAAGTTTCAGTTTCTTGCGAAAGTTGAGGGCAACTAGAACTGGTAAACTGCTTGACAGCCTGCCCAGGAACGATTCAGTGGCTGAACTGTGCTCTGGTAAATTCAATGTGGTTTCTGCCGTGATCCGGATTGAAAACTACCGACACAAACATCACCATCCCGAAGGACCTATTAATATAACACTGTTAACCTGCTGTTGCAGACTCGGTTTGATTGAGCCTGTTCATGGACGGTACTGGAAAGTGCATGTTACTCTACGCCCCCTAGCACATAGTATTACTATCAAGTACCCGCCAGGGAAAAGATTAGCTATTTTCATCCAAGTGAAAGCTCTTCTTAATTCCTCCCATGAAGTTAACAACACACTTGAAACAAAATGCTCAAAATCATACACAGGAGCTGTCAGTAGGACAGCGTGCTCGACTATTCTCAGTGCTTGATAGTAAAAAAATGGGACATAATATTGTAAAAAAAGCTTGATACAAAGACCTCCTCTGTACACAGGTTGAGATTATGATGGTGAACAAGTGTGCAAGGTCCCAAAGCGATATGTCGATGGAATTTTGAAATTATCTGAGTACGTGGTACTGTAAATTCAAAGTTGAAAAAAGGGGCATAATTCTGTCAAAATGCTTGATAAACCTCGTGGAGGGCATGATGGTAAACAAGTGTGCAAGTTTCAATGTCATATGTCAATGGACTATGAGATAGTACGCAAACTTTAACGCCGACGCTCGGGCGACTAGGATAGTTGTCCTTAATCGTCGAATAGTTGAGCTAAAAAGAAAATGCCCTCATAATATATATTTTTAATTCACTCAATATATATATATATATATATATATATATATATATATATATATATATATATATATATATATATATATATATATATATATATTTATTTATATATATTTATATTTATATTTATATAATATTTTATTCATAATTCAGATCCAGTCTAGCAGAAAAGTCTCTTACTGTAAACTGAATAACTTACCCATTTTAAATGTTCTAGCAAATTACATTTTACATTTTAATGTATATATTATATCCGTCATCAATACTGACACAACTCCAAATATGGTTCAATTGCAGATTATCATATGTTAAGCCAATGCTTTAAAACAAGAGCTGCATGTCAGACAGCACGCTCGAATATTTAAAATCAACAGCCTGCATAATAAAGAAATTCTCTTATTCATAAAGTAGTATAACTCTTTGAAATAAAAACATGTTAGAGGGAAGTAACCTACAATAATGATGGTTGTGGAGATTAATCTTGTCCGAAAAAATCTGTATGTTAATAAATAGATATTATTATTTCCTACTAAATGCTTAGCTTATGGGTCTTGAACAGTGACCTACAAGTATAATCAAAATCACATTTGAAGACTAACTGTTTATGGCTAAGGAGAAACAAACTTGCAAACAAATCCTTAACAAAAGGCAAGCACAAGGTCAACGCAAATACCGAATTGCAGGTCAGTAAATTAGTTCCTTATTGTGTGCATAAAACAAATAAAAGAGATATTTCAACATTTAGACGCACATGCAGGACATTTTCTATGAAAGGTAAGATGTCTCATCACTAACCAATTAAATAAAATTGTTAATATTTTTAATACCACTATCATAATATAAAACAAAAAAGTATTTAAATTAAAGTTGACTCCCCGTTCGTAATACCCCACCCACTTTGTATATGAATTTAGCTCAATAAAACACATTTATGGCATAGTTCGCTTATTCTAACTTATTCTAAACATGTGTAGATATAGTTTTAAAGCTGTATTAAACGAAATCATGAAATCAATGTTATTCAGTTTAAACAAGAATAAAACTAATAAGTTACATAAATTCAGAAAGCACACCCAGTTTGCAACATATTTTTTCTTCTTTCGTTTAAATTAGGCGATGAAAACTAGAAAAAAATCAAAAGTCAAAATTTATAGCATAAGTAAGTTGAAAATAAGAAATTTTATGCAAAATTGCAATTGATGTACAAAACTGAAAAAGGAAATAAGCCAACGTTAATATACTAAAATATTTAGGGATTTGGCGGCCATCTTTGACGCCATCTTGGATATCTTAGCTTCGCATCGGGGTTGGGCCAAATGAATATCCATTCCAGAAACTACAGATCCAGACGAACATTTTGGTATATGAAACTTGCTGTTGGCTGACATAGACCAATTACCCCTCTAAATAGGCTAGTAAAATGGGCTGATTTGCAGCACTATAAGTAAAACATGCTTTACTTCTGAATTTTGATCGTGAAAGAATTTAGAGGAAAAAGTAACACATCAACTGAATAAACTGAAAGTTAAATTTAAACGTCAGTCGGACTTATTAGATGTATATAGATAGACGAAAGCAACAAATATGAAGGAACGTGGTATTGTTTAGAAAATATAAAAGGGATGCAATATGCTTTAATGCCAGCTGGAAACACGATTCATTTATCACAATAACACATTCATGTAATTATGTTGACATCCTTTTTATGGCAGGTTCATAAGAATTGTTCAATATCAGAAGATGATTAAATATTTTTTTTATTAGTATTGTTCTTGATTTATCTAAAGGAAAACAATAAGGTGACATTTGATGCATAGTGTTCATGTCACAAGAAATATAGCAACATTTTATTTATGTTTATTATCATAGACTTCTTTAATTGCCAATTATATCAAATGCGTCAGTATACATGAACTGGTTGTGTATTCGTATATAACTTATCACTTCACTGGAAAATTGGTTTGCATTGAGTTGGCTTCAACATCAATACGCCATAAAAATTATGAGGAGATTGTATAAAATTATAAACATATAAAATGTTCGACATGTTATTTGTACAGTTAAAGTCACGGTTGGAAATGAAGAAGGATAATTTGTGATCCTTTTACGTAATTTATTCATATTTTTGAAAACCAATTGAGCAGTTTGGAATGTAGACATGAAGATTTGATGAAAAATATATATTTCTATTTCAATAAGGGTCTAAACCTTTTATCATATGAAGCAAAATGATATCTTTTACCAGCTGTACGATTATATTTGTAAATACATTGTTTTTTCTTCTTCCAGGAATGTGAATAATATTGACTTTGTCTTCTGTGTTAAGTACGATTCATTCCTAAAATAAATACTTCTGATTTTATCCAGTTCTATATTGTTCGTTACGGACTTATAAAGGATTTGGTCATACAGTGTCAGCCTTTGATGAATTAATTCGAGTTGTAAACATACCCCTTACAACAGTTTAAACAATTTACTAAAAGTTAGACGACACGATAATGTTTTCATTACAATGCGTGGAAGGTCATTTTGAGCAAAGTTGTTATAGTCTTGAAAGTATAATCAAAGCACAGAAGGAGCTGAATTTGTTTGGGTCTCAGAATGTCAGAAAGGTGAAGGTTGTGAAATTATAAACCAATTTGTTTGTATAGTGTCACCAATGTTGTTTCCAGTGTTATAACTATAGTACATTGGCTATAAGACTCATTGCAACACTGATTTAATGTTTATTTGGCTTAAACGATTGTAATAACAAAAATGAGATGCCTAAACTGGGATTTGAACTCCAGACGTCACGCTTCCAAAGCGAGCGTGTAAACCCCTCGACCATGGGGAGTTTTAAGATAACAGCCTTAAGAATACCATATTATTGTAAATTAGAGTTTGTAACCTTTATTAATTTCGATATATTTTGTTCACGGTAAACCTGTTGTTTATTACTGAAGTAAATAATCATGGAGCTGAATATAAGCATGTATATCTGTAAGAATAACACAATATTAGAAAATTTCGACCAATCGGCAACTTTTATTTCGTTACAAAAATTAATGCGCCTGTCATATGACAATCTTTACGCAGTGATCTCCCCTTAATTGTTCGGCGTTAATGTACATATGAAGGGAAGTAACCGCTTCGGGGAGTTTGGAGTACTTTCGGTATTTGCAAATAAGAATATCAGGGTCTGAAATTTCGCTATCATTATTTGTTTGGTCTGACGACCCACACAAATAAAAAACATACACACTAAATGAAATGAAAATAAACAGTAATTTTTAAAAGTTAGAAATAGAAAAAAGACAGTTGACAATCGAATTAAGGCATGAATCGAGCCTGCGACATTTTCAATTTTGCCGTTTTGGACAATCGTTAAGGACTGTTTTTTCTGATTGACGAAATGCGCACGCCATGCCACTAGTCACCTTTTACCTCTTCAGGATAATTTTGATATATACAACTACCGCTTAAGGCTTCATTTAATTTTCATTCAATGTTCAGTTTCAAATATTTTATCCAAAAAAAAATCAGTTAAAGCAGAAAGTTCCTTTGATTAAAAACATTTTATTCAAACATTCTTAATTTTTAGTATTGTAATAAAATATCAACAAAATTGATAAATTTGAAGTTAGGACCTATCAAGGTTATCGAATAAAATACCACAATATTTATTTACTGTTTTATAACTTATAAAGGGAATGTAAAGATGATTAGCTTAAGTGATTATAACGGAGATAGTCGTGTCAATGATATAAATAAAGGCTAAAGCAAAATCATAGTAATTTGGTAAAAATGAAATAAAAACTTTATTTTTCAGAAGCTTATTGAAATAGCATTTCATTTGTTTTCAAACAAACGAACGATAAAGTTTTAAGACATTTCTTTCAAGTGAATTAGAATTGAACGCCACTGATGCATGTAATGAAATGGTGGAAATTTTGTATTAATATACAGGCGGGAAAACACATATTAACTGGAAAGAAACAAACAATCGATCAACGAAAGAATAATTGGTTATTCTTGATTTGTCAATTTTATGATATATCAATCAAGTTATCTTCATCAATCAATCCAATAGTTTTCCATGTTGGAAAAAGTAACTGAAATATTAATGCTTCTTGTTTATATTGCGGAAACAAATGAAGTTTCACATTAAAATATAAGTTTCACATGTAATCGCAAATTTGAAATTATTAAAATAAATAGAAAGTGTATAATAGAAAAGTAATCTGTATAGAAAATAAACCCTTTTATAAATGTGAATAAACGATGAATTCATTTGATTATTTTGAATAAATGCAGTACTCCAGATGCATCTGTATAATTTTTCAAGGGATTTTAGAAATATTTATTCTTATATTTAGCTTTTCAAGTTGTGGTGGTAATAGTACTCCTTCTTGAATATTGCATAATAACCTTTAGGATATCTTGTCTGCTTTTAAAATATGTCTGATGCCAGTTGGCCTGTGACACGCCGCCTTCATAACATCTTTTGTCTTTTCAAAAATCCATTTTATTTAGTTTCATTTATTGTTTTCTTCTTTAGGACACGCGGGACATACCGCTGCTTTTTATGGAATGGCACTGGTATGTGAAATTTAGGGTGTCATGATTACTGCCAAATGAATGATGTATGGTTGTTGTTTTAATCCAATTTCACAATGTTCAAGTATAAATTTTGAATACTGCTTAAGCCGGTGTCAGGGGGGGGGAGGTTGTCGGCATCTTGCACTTACAAGTACCGTCCATAAACAGGCTCAAACCGAGCCTTGAAAAATATATTTATAGATGTTTAGTCTTTTGTGATTCTATTTCTTGTCATGTTAATGTAAAAATCCTCATCGATTCGAAGATCTGAAGAGTACTGTATGAGTTGATATTTTAAAGTTTACCAAAAAAAAAAGAAAAATTCATAGGTCTATACAATGATAGTTGTGAAAGTGATAATATATATCATAAATGCTTACATTCGCCAAATATTTTGAATATATAATAGAGATGTAATAAAATGCTTTATCTGTTCTATAAACATGCTACTTTCTTAAGTTTAAATCATATTTAATTTTTGTATCTTCCTATTTTTTTCCTTGCCTCTGATAATGAAAACTACATCACCAATGGATTACTGCATACTTGCCTCGTCAATCCTATGCACCATACATAAATATTATTCTTTTAGAATTTATGATAATGCACGCAAAGCTTCAATTTTCGATATTGTATTTTTGATCCGTGTGCATCAATGACTTCAATATTTGATTGTGTTGAGTTTTGAATACCATTTAGCTGATGCTTGGGGACATGGGGGATGCTGCATTCTAAATTATCTCTCAGTTATAACCTGTCTGCTATATCTACCTTTAGACATTTATATTCCTAGCTTTTGAAGAATCTCTTCTCAGGCACGTTCCAGACAATAACACAATGAGATGTATTTATGTTATGAGGTATTGCAATGTCCACAAGGCATTCCTAATATTTTCCCTGGATAATAAGTTAAGTGGTAGATGTA
The DNA here is from genome assembly GCF_026571515.1 of Ruditapes philippinarum. Classification (NCBI taxonomy): domain Eukaryota; kingdom Metazoa; phylum Mollusca; class Bivalvia; order Venerida; family Veneridae; genus Ruditapes; species Ruditapes philippinarum. The sequence goes on from NW_026860913.1 coordinate 121,244, forward strand.
AAGCTATTATATATAAATTTATCATTTGCTATAATACAAAAAAGAAGTAAAAAGCGGTTACGTTGAACTGAAAAAAAAAACATTTCAATAAAATACCATGTTTTTGTGTTCACATAAGTGCGATAGACACCCTGTTATGAGACCATTCCAAAGGTGTCATTAAAGATGGCCTTTTTGAAATAAAATTATACCAACTCATTTGATTAAAACTATATTTCATCATTTCAGCACAACTTTTTGATAACCTTTCAAAATTCCATATTATTCAGTTCTACCTATTGTTTTCTCGTTTAGGACACACGCATTTTTTTTTACTTGGGGATCATATGCCGCTTTTCATGGAATGGAACTTACGTGTCACAATGAAGGTTCTATAATAACCGCCATATGAGCACATTTGCAGATGTTTCAATATTCAAAATTGTACCAGTTCATGTTAAATGTTGAATTCTGATTAAGCCGGTGCTAAATGGGCGAGCACGGTAGTTTGCACTTGACTGTACCGTACATGAACAGGCTCAATCAAACCGAGCCTGCAACATTTTCAAGTTTGCCGTGTTGGGTTTTCTTTAGGGATTAATATTTTCTCTATTTGATTAACGGGGAATATCAACGGGTATCACTCAATCATTTTTTTTCTTGATAATCATCGCATGTATTACCTTTGCAATGTTGGATTACAAAAGCCAACATTAATGGATGTGACATTTAAAATTATCACCAATTGTATTAAAGTCAATACCTTTTACGTAAACAAACTATAATGTCAATGAAGAATCAATATATCACATTTTAGGATAAGACACTTGAGACATTTGATTGTTAATTCAAAACAATCACATTTTATGAAGATATTCTTTACACAACAACCTTAAATATCTATATAACAAGATATTATGCTTGCGTCAAATAGCACTATAGTTTGTAAAGATTTTCAATACAAGAAACACATAGACATATTTCAAGTAAACATATATGTCGCCTACATCATAGAATGTTTCTATCATGTCATCTTAAACGATATTTCTTATTTAAAAAAAAAAACTAAAAATGCATTAAATATACCTTTTAATAATATTTTAACAAATTAAATGTTTTAACTACCCCTTAATAGTTACATATAAAATTTAAAAAAAATATTATGATTATAACATTCAATATAGACAAAAACATAACGAAAAAACCTATCACATTAGCCTTGCATGAAAATAGGCGATGTTTGTGAATAGAAATGGTAATATATAAAGGCAGAAAGTATCGCAAGAGAAACACAAGCACTCCAACAAAAGAAAATAATGAGATATTGTTGATTTGTCAGTTGTATAGCTTATCAATCAAATTATTGTCCATGTGGGGATATATAACTGAATTATTTCTGTTTCTTCCGAGTATGATGTTGTGAAAACTAGCGAGAACGTAAAGGTTTTACAGTACGTTCATCGTAAGAAGCATGTTTATGCTTAGAAAAAAAGTTAAATTATACCACATATTCAAATAACAAAATCGGAGATAGGTAGAGTTAAAGACATATTCAAAAATGTATTTTAACAAATAAAATATCTACATGTATTCAACTTTGATAACCGATGATTTATTAAGTCATTACAGCTGTAACATGAATCTGCAGCGATTGTTTTTATCATATATTTTGGAACTTTTAGTTCGTTTATACATTTTGTCTGATTGTCACATTTGAAGAAGCTTATTTGTCTTATATGTATCTTAATATCATCTATAAAACACAACCACTAGATAGGATACATACCTCTCACACCAGTTTAAACAATGTTCTGAATAAATTACATTTATATACTTCTACAATATACTGATTGCGGAGGGGGGTATTTTGTAAACGGCACACAAACACGACAATAAAAAGGATTTCAGAATCCTATTCCTGCTGTGTACTTAAATGCAATGATAAGCAAATTTGTAGTCATGTCATTCAACATATTTCATATTTACGTTGAAATTTAAATTTCAGGCAGTGATAAAACTTACATCATGTAATATTCAACAATAGGACATAATGTTTTACCCTTATCATAACAGTATATATACTTAAAACAAGAACAAAATAATACTGATGGTATTATATGACCCCGTAGGAGCAATTGCTTATATAACGATACAAAAACTTTGCCAGAGATGCATGGCAGTTGTGTCTTTTAATTCTCTAAACATTTCCGTAGGGTTTCCCGTTAATAAATTTCACGATAACGCCTCTTCAAATTGTTCGCTCACGTATTTTATGAGCACTTTTTTTCCGTATTTAAGTGACGGTTTGTCGCATAAAATGTCAATGAAGTTGATAAAGCTCCAGTATAATAACATAAATGTAATATTCCAACATGCATCTTAGTAAAATAATAAAATTATGAAATACAAGAATAAAAATGACTTTATTGCATATTTCGGGATAACAAAACAATGATGACCTTTCACAGTTCATACATAAATAATTTATTGCATTAAATAAAAAGAAAAAAGAATACATAAGAGACACAGTTGTAATGTTCAAATAATGAATGAATTTCAACATTTATATGTAACTCGAGAAGTAAGTTATACTATTTTTGTATGTTTCTTCAGCGTTAAAAATTATAATAACTATATTTATTTTATGGTTTGATACTAACCGATGAAATACATTTTTCATAAAATCAAATGATAAAGTGTTTGGTTCGGTGGATGATGTTGAAATTAAACGTTTAAAAATTATTTGGCTATCGACATGCAAAATGCCGATATTTGCAAAATACAAATATGGCAAAGACAGACATATATAATATAAGCAAAAGTGTACAAACATCATATAAAGTATAAAATATCACATATCAAAGATAGAAAACATCCACATTTTACACGCTCCTGAAAATATTACAATTTTCTCACTTCTCACAGCATAGCATATTTATCTAAAACAAACACATATTCTATCTGTATATGATTTATTGACATCAACCTCCAGGCATATTTATCACGCGACAAAATGTTAGTTCGTTGTGGAAACGATAAATCACAGATGAGAAAAAGGAAATGTGAAGAGGCGTTGTCGAAAGCATAATATATTGCAATAGAGACAGACTTGTTAGTCATACATAAAATACATACATATTTCAAATTTGATCGTGAAAGGCCACAATCTATGTAGTTAAGAACAAACGAAAAATGCACACAATAAATATTGAACTACATCAAAATATTTTCACATAAGTATTACAGGGAAATATACACGAAATCAATATACGTTTTAATTTATTGTATGAGAACGAGATTCATAAATGTGCTTAAAATGCCCGAAATATATAAGTCTTTTTTAAGGCTTTTAGGGGTGTGATTGGTGCAGGTTTAAATGACGTTTATGATAATTTTTTTTGCAAAAGAAATGGTTTCATACATTCGCTTCCTAATTATATTGTCAATCCTTCTTTAACTTATTTATCACTTACGTAACCTATATATTGTTAGAACTATCGATAAACTGTTAATATGTAATTGCTTTCCTGTTGTTGAAAAGGAAAAAAAAATATTATATGTTAACAATAAATTATATATGCATCGATAACAAATATAGATTAAAGCACCAATGCCCTGTAGTTAGTTACATGCATCCCATGAAATATTCACGTTTTTATTTGTTAATATAATTACAAAAAATACTTCGGATGTTCTACAATAATGTTTTTATTAAAATCGCATGACTGTGTCTTTTCTATCCACAATACTTTGGAGGCAAAATATTCGAGGAATTAATTTATAACAAAACTTTTGTAACTGTGATTTGAAATATTTTAGAATACGCCTCCGAAAAATATTCTATAATTTAGTTACTCCACGCCTTATTGACGTTTTTTCTTGGAAAAATAGGGATTTTAATGTCAGCAATAGGATACATCAATGTGTATTATACTTCCAGACAATGATAAAGCTTAAGCTTGGTAGACATAAATCACAAACACTCGAAAAACGACAACTGGTTGTGTTGAATTTATAGAAGTTAGGTGATCCTTATTTCGTCTGTATATTTAACACTTAAATGATCAATAAGAAATACGTTTATACTTTTTCATGTCTGTTGGGAATGTAGAGAGATTGCTGTTATGGCCTCATATACTCATCTTGTTTTGACAAATGAAATCTGAAACTTTTCATCTATCAAAACAATATTATTTTAATTGGTAAACATTTGTTGGCGTAGTCTTATTTGTTTAATCTAGTACATATAGCTCCCAAAACAATATCAGAGAAATCAAATCAAGCTAAAGAATTTTATCAATTATATTATCAATTTATCAAATAGTAATTGATGATGTATCTTAAGTCATTCACTTTGGAATGATAAAACATAGCCGTGTGTTGTATAATGTAACGTTTGTACATAAAATAAAGAAATACAGAATCCCTTAAGAACGTTCAAAACTACAAAATTGAAAATGTTGCAGGATAAGATTTTTTTTACCCCCAACAAATTGTCGTTACGACATATGTAGCTACTATAGCATATCTGTTATATCTGTATTTCTATTTGCTACGTCTTCTCTAATTGGAGACAACGACTTTGATTAAGGATAGTCTTGTATTTCATTAATCATTATATTAACGCCGTGACTCTTGATATCATGTCGTATTTTCTCCAGCTTCTTTCTCTTTCTTAAGACGTTAAACAATAGGAATCAGTGTCAAATGTCTGACATGAATTAGGCTAAAACACGGTGTGAGTTGAACTTAAATGGAACTTAAAAAAATAAGAAACAATTATCTATATTAGACTCCATTAATTTGATGCATTAGGAAGGTACACCCGTAGTTAAATAACAATACAGAAGTTGCAGAAAGTAAGTGACAATTTAATTTAACCACCCGGCGTTTAACTGACTTCTACATTTCTGTTGAGTTGTGAAGCGTCGTTTCTAGTGATAGTTATTGATCAGTTCAAGCTCATGAGTACCTCCGTTACCAATATCAGCCTACCAAGACGCATTCCGGAAATGACTTAAGACATGCTGTTCCCACTATGGGGATTATTTTCATACATGTTTTCATTAGTTTAGTGTATGTAGCATAATACACAGTTACTACAACCGCTTATAATTTAACCAGACTGAAGCAAAAGTAGCCATAGTAGAAATATTCTAATTGATCTTGATTTTAAACAGAAACTATGATTAACAACAAACATTGTAGGGTTGTTAATATATGGTTACCTAAAATATTGTATTTTTGCACATGTTGTATTGCTTTTGAAACAGAAATGTTCCTTTTCACGACATGTAAAATTATTGAAATTAGCAGCCACATTCATCATATAACAACAATTCAGGTAATTAAAGAACTGAATTTGAAGTAAAGAAAAACAAGTTGGTTTGTAAGATGTATTTATAACAGAGTAAAACAAATGACAATCGTTTCTTCGAAAACCTTTTAAGTGGTTATTAAATGTTAATTCCTATAATATCAAATAGTTAGATATTGTAGAAGAACTTCAGATACAACTGTGACAAATGTTTGGAAATGCACATTAAAATTAATACAAATAATTGTCAGCAATTTAAACAATTATAGTGAATATTAAAGGAAGTAAATATATCGTCAAAGTATTCATGTTAAATGAATAGACATATTTGGGCTTCTCTTGTTTTTACTTATTAAACAGGTAGTTTTTGATATTCCCAACTCGGCCCGAGATTACCCAAACTTTTAAATTTTCCAGGAATTGCATGATACACTTCAATAAAAGTAATTAAATTGTAAACAATACAATACTTATAACTGTAGGAACAAAAACACTGACATGAAAATCTTGATAAGAAACACAACATTATTAACTAAAAGACATCACTTTTAATACACATAGTCTCAAAGAAATATTATGAAAGATTGCATGGATTATTACGTCAAAAGCATTATATTAAAAAACAAGAGATCATATGAAGCAACGTTCAGGGAATACAGCACCAACAATTTTCAGCAATACAGTCACGGAAATTACAAGACAAACATCGCTCGGCGTGCACAAATAATCTGATTGTCAATATACTTAATGACATATTCTTGATGAATAAAATCAATCCAGAGCGACAGTACCATATAAAACACTGGCTAGTTAGTGACAACAGTACTAAATAATATTAAAGGCATTGTTCTTTTGTCGCTTAATGATCACATCGTACCTTACATTACGAGTATGTCATAAAGCTTCCCTTTCACCAATAAAAACAACAACAACAACACAGTGTTGTAGTATTAACTGCAACTGTAGTGTTTTCTGTTGATGGTATATTATTTACTTACTAATTAATTAATTCATTGACTGACTGTGACCTGACGACTGATGACTGATTTGACTGACTGATGATGACGACTGACTGACTGCTGACTGGACTGTGATGCGACTGCTGACTGTGACTGACGGACTGCTGACTGCTGCTGGCTGACTGACTGACTGCTGCTGACTGACTGACTGACTGGCTGACTGACTGACTGATTGATTGTTTGATTGATTGAGTGATTGACTGATGAGTGATCGATTGATTGGTAACACATTTCAAAACTTTTAAAAATACACAATATTAAGATAAAAAACACAATGATTTATTCAGTAATATTACAACATTAAGTTTGACTACATATGCCTACATAGTATGAGAACATGACTTAATTTACATAGCAGATAACAAAGTGACATGTTTTGATGCTAAACATGTTATTATAAAGTCTCATATCAATATTGCATATAAACCTGTCAATCAAGATAATGCAAAAACAACCTTATTGATGTTTGTTATTGTTATAGAAGAACAAATTCACCATGGACATGTTCCTGATACAATCAACAAAATTATGTCCCTGCAAACCTACGTTACAATGTTCTTTTAGATAGTCTTATATAATAAATATGATTATACCTATGGGTATAGCAGTCATTTTTACTATCAACATTCTAGGATCAGTGCAGTTTAATCTCTTATCTTTTACCGTTAGAAACAATTTATAGGTCAATTGATTAAATACAAATGAGCATTCCTTATTTCCTATATATCATACTTCTCACCATTCTTGTTAGCACATCTTAAGATTATCTCATTCAAAAAATAAGCTAGGTTGGAAAATTATATTTGTGCAATAAGAGGCATTTTTACGTGTGAAATAAAATACCCGGAACGGCCATTTATAAAGCCACCATTGAATAGTAACAATAACATTTTGCTATAATAACTGTTAAGAGAAAACATACGTATGTATATAAACTACAAATAAAGAAATTCAAAGAAATAGAAACTAAATCGGTATGTATTTCCGCGTATTATCAAAAAAGTATCCTTGTATCTTTAAGGCTGCAAAGCTCGTCAAGACCATCGTCGGATACCCACGGCCGAACCATTAACATTGATTGCATGTTATGTAACATGTTTATCAATCGTGGGTATCCGACGATGATCAAAACTAGAAAAAAAGATTTGTAAACTTGTAGACTTGGTTTAGTTATTTTTGTTTATAAATTGATTTATAAAAAATACATTGATATAAGGAACTATAGTAGTATTAATATGATGTCAGTCATCTATCTAAAGCATTGTATTAGTTTGACAACTAAATTCCGATCAAAGAGTAAAGCTATAATTAACAACAACAGATTGTATGGTTGCCATGCATGCTTAAAACGTGATCAATACGTGTGCGCAGGTTTCAAAAGATTCACTTGAATAAAACTTTGTAGAAACACCAATGCCTTCTTAATGACGTTTACAATATGAAATAGTTCCTTTTGACGAAATTCCATGATATTAACATTTAAAACAAGGTCAACAGCGTCGATTAATGACGTGATGTCTAGTTAAAGGAACACTGACTAGGAACTGAATAACGAAATGAAGATAACATTCCTTTGTCTTGACAAAATATTATCGGTGTTTTCATTCACAGGCATATATGAGTTTAAAATATTTTCATAAAAAACATAAAAAATAAATCCTGTTATCTTTTTATAAAATATGAAATGCAAAAACTAGTGATTTGTTATATATTGCGATATGAAAGACGGTCACATCATATAATCTTATAAAACTCTTTTAATAAATACAGTTTGGAACTTATATTCGTTCGATTTTCTGCATTAAAACAACACTTGTTCGACTTATCTGGAAAGGTCGTATTTCTCAATAATTAGATAAATCAAAATAAAAATACAACGGTATTTAAATAACGATGACATGCATATAAAACAGTTTAACAATACAATCACAGTAATATAAGAAAATAGTTAGTTAGTGATGGTTTGTCACTTCTAAAGTTATTGATATCTTATTCCCTGACAGTGTAATACATTCTTTGGATAACAGAGAGGATGGAAAAGACAATAGCATTATTTTTACACGAGCAAAAATAGAGAGACAGTAAGCTTATGTGTCCTAGGACAGGCAGACCAATTTTAAAAATGACGCAAATGAAATTATCCCACATCCACCTTCAAGTAATTACACCAAGTCAGCTTCGAAATAATTATATAAATTTATCTCTTGAATTATCACATACATAAAATAGCCTCAGTTGTAAGTCTTGTCTTTTTACACGTTTTCTCATGAACAGACTCAATAAAACCGAGTCGACAATTCTCGACTTTTTTATTTTGTTTTCATTGCTCTAAGGAGATACGCTGAACCATTGTAAATCACAATACGATCAAAACAAATGGCTATGAAAGCTGTTTCGTATGTATTTAGAAACAAAATAGCAATATAAAATAAACACAAATGCTTGTTTAATGATTATCTTTATTAATTATTATTGAATGATAATTTGAAATATGTAGTACTTGTTCATGCTTTTGAACCATAGGAATAAAGTGGTGGACACAGCGGGTATGAGAATGTGTTACTTCTCTACAATCTACAGATGTTATTGCCTCAAGTGACATTAATTGTTGCTTGCATGCCTTTTCAAAACAATATGACACACAAATGACACAGAAACTGTTGTTATGCATTTATAATAAACCATTTCCTTATCGAAGCAATTGCTATTCATTCGTAATTGCCCAATACCTGTTATAAATTAGGAATATAATAATGATTTCCTATCATTCTCATATTGATTGATGTTGTACTACATTGTATTTTCTTTTTGATAGATAGATATGCTTTTATCTGATTTAGAGTGTATGTTTGAATTGTATTTTCGCATGTGCGAATAGATAGTTTTTACCTTCTATTCCCCTTTTAAACTTTTTGACATATATCATAATTAAAACACACATAATTAAATTAGTCTTATATTTTAAATATTTTTGAAAAATGAATGATACACAATACTTGATATTTAATCATATGAACGTAATATAATGAAAGCGTATATTTAATTTCTTAGATATCGTTTCATTAATTTATCGTCAGTTGTTTTATTTAATCATTCCATTGCCACCAGAACTCTCTGATTTCTCGAAATTTATTTTTGTAATATGGTTACAACGTCATCAATATGAACTGTCTTTTTGTGCAAAATGAGACAATAAATGTATTAATATTACAACAGGGAGCATAATTTGATTCGAACGCAATTCAAACAGCGTATAGAATTCAATATTCACATGATCCAATTAGAGTTCTTATTTCAAAAATAGAAGTATTCTTCCTGATATAACCTAATACGTTTGTTTGAACAAGACTATACCCTATGGTTCAAATTACTTTCTGATATAAAATATTCTATTCATAAACACGTCCAGCGTTGATAATTTTGTTACAAAATATTTCTATACTTCGAAAAAAAGCTTTGATACTTAATTACTGGTATTCTGACTACCTCTGCTTTTTATTTAAACAAAATATATTTCGTGATAGATCAAATACAAATGATATCTTCTATTTACTCACACCCCTGCTAGGGACCTAGACTTCCTGCGTCACTTGTATGAAGGATTAAACATAGGCTTAAAAATGAGATAGATAAAAACAAGGCAGGTGTGTATTTAGGGTTAGACATGCTCAATCTGACTTTATTGAACATGGATTGGAACAAGTTGACAACATCTAGGGACAAGGCATTCCAATGAAAAATGGTTTTGTGTTCTTATGATAATGGTTCTTATTTCACTTATTAATATAAAATTATGAATTCTCACTAGTTCAGTATATCTAAGTTCTAACTTCAGCAAACACTATCTTAACCTTCATTTGCAATGTCTATCATTTATAAATCTTCAAAATTTTATTTAACTGCCACTGTCAATAACTTCATCCGAATAATCAACTTAATATGAGGACAAATAAAATTTGTGTCCAGTTAAATTATGAAAATAAAAAACGTTATCAATCAAAATCAGAAGAATGGATATCGTCGGTATGTTAATCTTAACATTTTTCTTGCATATATGAATTCAAATGTTTTAAAAGATAGCGCAAATAATCCCTTGTTTATAAGAAAAAATACTGACATTAAAAATCAAGAAAGCTTCTATCTATCACACCAACGTTTTCTGCGGATGTCTCGTAATTCAGAATTTCATGATTCGGCTTAATCCAGTGCTAGGGCGTATTGCCCTTTCCAATATCGTGCATGAGAGTCAACATCATTTTCAATTTTGTCATATTGGGCGTTTTTTTCTCCATTTTATAAAATTATTAGTTTCCTGAAATATTGTAGTTGTTTGAAGATTACAGAGATTACAGAGTAAGGATATAATTGCCAACATGAAAACACATGTCTGTCTTTTACTTTTCAAACATAATTAATACTTTTGTGCGCAAATCTCAAAAACAGCTACTTGCGTAAAGTATAAAAAGGCAAAGTTGTTTTAAAAAATAAATCATGTTTTTTTCAATGATATCATGCTTCATGATCTCAACTGTTTCTGTTGTCAATATTTGTTATGCCTTTTGCATTTATAACAACGTGAACAACATTGATATATCACGCAATATCCTTTCAAATTTTTGTATTGTCACTGCAAATCTTATACACTATCACTCAATATAAAAATCAAAATATTAGGCAGAACATACAAAAATATCAACACACTGAATATTGTTTCGAGATATCTCCAGTGTTATTGCTTGAGAATCAGAGTAATAAGATAGATTTTATAGCCGTCAAAGTAAAGATGCTACGAAGCAAAGTCTAGCAATACAAACAATAATGAGATATTGGTAGTTTGTTTCTTCTAATGCCTATTATTCATTTGTTCTCTTGTATGGAGAAAAAAACTCCCTCTAGAGAAAATACAGAAAATGACAAATATCGGATATGATTTGACAATAATCAAACAAGGTTACGCTAAGAATGTTATCTAAATCTAGAACAATTTTTTAAGTAATGAAAGTAATTTGGTACGACAAATACATAAAAACAAAGTGATCACTGCAATGGAGTTTTAATTCATTTTTTATTTTATTTTATTTTCTTTGTTTATTTATATTTTATTGTTTTTTTTATATTTTTCATTTTCTTTTTTGAAAATAAAAGATTTTAATCAAAAGGGTATCCTTGTTTACTGCATGTTGTACACTGATTAGACAATTTAGGATAAGATTATGAATGTTATAAAAATATTGCTTGTCACTTAAAGGCACATTATGCCTCAGAAACAAATAAAATTTTACTTCTTTAGAAAAGGAAAACATTACTTTTTATAATGTTTAAATAATGGTTTTAAATAAATCTTAGATGCTTGTTACCTGCAAAAGAAGCAATAAATGTGAAATAATTTGTGATAAAACAAGCAAAATGTAAACACAGTAGTATTTTGACTTCCATTCAAAATACTAATTCACTATTACTGTACTTATTGCCAAAGAGCAAAAAATGAAAAAGATGGTCCTAGAAATTAGCCAAATTGTGACTTATTGGGTACTATAAGAGTACGCCAACATTAAAAAAATGAGATATAAAATAAAAGCATTTCTGAGGAATAATTGGATTTTTAAGATATATTGTTAATACCACAACTAAACATGATACTTGTGATAATTGTAACAAGTTTAAAGATGGACACTGTAAAATATGTTTTAGTAAAACTGTCAAGTTTCGGTTTAGACTACTGTTTCTTACACTAACCTTATTAATAAATGCTTCATTAATATGCAAAGATATATTTTAATCATGCAGTTGATTCAATTAAAAACTAAATAATATCACGAACTCTGGATATAAGCTACTGAGTGTAGCGGAATAATCCAGGGTTAACTTTTGCGCCTTCTGGTGTTTTCTTTATTTTGTGTCTTTAAGAATTTCCTTGCATGTAAGTTTCCGGAAAATACAAAAATCAAAATTAAGGCAGAACATACAAAAATATCAACACACTGAATATTGTTTCGAGATATCTCCAGTGTTATTGCTTGAGAATCAGAGTAATAAGATAGATTTTATAGCCGTCGAAGTAAAGATGCTACGAAGCAAAGTCTAGCAATACAAACAATAATGAGATATTGGTAGTTTGTTTCTTCTAATGCCTATTATTCATTTGTTCTCTTATATGGAGAAAAAAACTCCCTCTAGAGAAAGTACAGAAAATGACAAATATCGGATATGATTTGACAATAATCAAACAAGGTTACGCTAAGAATGTTATCTAAATCTAGAACAATTTTTTAAGTAATGAAAGTAATTTGGTACGACAAATACACAAAAACAAAGTTTTTATTCATTTTTTATTTTATTTTATTTTCTTTGTTTATTTATATTTTATTGTTTTTTTATATTTTTCATTTTTTTTTTGAAAATAAAAGATTTTAATCAAAAGGGTATCCTTGTTTACTGCATGTTGTACACTGATTAGACAATTTAGGATAAGATTATGAATGTTATAAAAATATTGCTTGTCACTTAAAGGCACATTATGCCTCAGAAACAAATAAAATTTTACTTCTTTAGAAAAGGAAAACATTACTTTTTATAATGTTTAAATAATGGTTTTAAATAAATCTTAGATGCTTGTTACCTGCAAAAGAAGCAATAAATGTGAAATAATTTGTGATAAAAGAAGCAAAATGTAAACAAAGTAGTATTTTGACTTCCATTCAAAATACTAATTCACTATTACTGTACTTATTGCGAAAGAGCAAAAAATGAAAAAGATGGTCCTAGAAATTAGCCAAATTGTGACTTATTGGGTACTATAAGAGTACGCCAACATTAAAAAAATGAGATATAAAATAAAAGCATTTCTGAGGAATAATTGGATTTTTAAGATATATTGTTAATACCACAACTAAACATGATACTGGTGATAATTGTAACAAGTTTAAAGATGGACACTGTAAAATATGTTTTAGTAAAACTGTCAAGTTTCGGTTTAGACTACTGTTTCTTACACTAACCATATTAATAAATGCTTCATTAATATGCAAAGATATATTTTAATCATGCAGTTGATTCAATTAAAAACTAAATAATATCACGAACTCTGGATATAAGCTACTGAGTGTAGCGGAATAATCCAGGGTTAACTTTTGCGCCTTCTGGTGTTTTCTTTATTTTGTGTCTTTAAGAATTTCCTTGCATGTAAGTTTCCGGAATCGTGACCGTTATTGGTTGTCTAGTAACTTGGACAAACCGGACAAAATACCTGTTGAATATGAATTTCACTGGAGATAAAATGAAATTTTATAAGCAGTGTGAACTGTCGTGAAATGTTTAAACTAGCGGAAGGATTCAAGTTTCACACATCTCCAATATCCGAGAAATTTAAATTTCTTTCTGATACGTCTTTACATTATTTAATAATTTAAACCTGTATACGTTTCAGATATCCGTTTATATTATTTTTTCTAACTGAGAGTCCCTGATTTCAGTTTGTATTTTAGTTGATATGTATTCATATCTTCCATGTATATTTTACAGGAAATCAAACTGTTTTCAGACGGACTTCATGATTTGATTACAGTAATATTTATATACATTGATAAGATAACTATTAGATGTTTTTATGGGAGCAATGACAATTTTTATTTATACTGATTAACAATATGCTGTGTCCAAAACTTGTCGTATGAAATACTGTTTTGATCATGTTCGAATGTTAAATTCCGCATGGTTAGAAATACTTGAAGTACAGACACATCCTTTTATTGAGAAGAAACTAAAACCTGTCATAATAATTATCATGGCTGATAGAAATTTCACGGGGACGACAAACCAATCAACATAACATATAAGATAGCAGACAGTGCATACAAAGGCATAAACTTGCAAATATTCTTTTGTAAAACCCGCCTGTCACATTGTCTACAAAATTATCATATTATAATAACTATTCAGGAAAGAGAACAATTTTCGTCTAGAGGCTCAATATCGCGGACAAACACTTATATTTTTCTTTTCTTCTGATTCCTTTAATGATAATTTCAACCTTTATGCTTAGAGTCACAAAAATTTGCAGACTTCAATAAAGCGCTATACTTGGGCGAGGCAATTCCGTGACAATAGATCAAACATTGAATTAGACCCTCATCGTTGATTCTGAAATCAAGTGGGATTAGTAGTCAGTCATTTGCTTTACATAAGTCTCTTTGATTGCTAAATAACACCGAAAACTAGATTAATAAGATATACATTCTTGTTTACCTTAAGCGACTTTAAAAATAAATTAAGTAGCTCAACTATACGTCAATAAAAGTTTGACATTTTGAATTCTTAAGAAGTCATATAGACAAGGACTACACACTATATATAATGCAAAAGACAATATTTATTACCGGTTCTTCACTTCTGATTACACCTCATGTAACAAATTGTTACCAAATAGATATATAACGGTTTTCTGTTAAGGGAATTCAAAATAAAATCAGCTTATTGTAATGTAATTATCAACACACTACTTAATGGCGACCCAAATAACAATGACGGTTTCAACAATAGCATATTTCAGGCGGTTCAAACGTATAGTCTATGCTACATTCTAATGCTCCCGAAAAAATCCGCATCTTTTTCTTCTATTTCTTACATTAGGATAACTACTTTATATTTTAATTAGACACTTCTTAGATGTTTACGTATACTTTACTGGTTTCTCATCATATTAGTAAAACCTGTGAGAAAAGGTTGAATAGCGCATGCTCAAAACACTATTAAAACTAATAACAGTACGCAAAATATAGGTGTTGGGATCAATATTCCAAAAATAGACCTGGATGTAAAGATTCGTAAATATATAATTAACACGATAACCCTAAATCGATGCTCTACATCGCAAAACAACATTTAGTTGATTGACATGAACACAATCAACAATTTGCTGCGGACGTCGTTATAATCTTCGCAACCTTTTCTAAAAGGTTAAGCTTTCTCGTTTTGCTTTAAAGATAAGTGTAAGGTAAGTTTTATCTTCATATTTGTTTAAACATATAATAGATGTCTAAGGTAAATGTAAAGGTGTTTACAATTGGAGTACGGATACATAAATGGCCTCACATGCTGGTGGTACATTGTGATTTTTAACGACACCCTATTAGCGGGTATTGCAAGCTTCTGAACAATGATAAAATAGATGTGGCAAACTGAATATGACGGCTTGACAAATCTAGTTCAATAATTTCTCATTGAATTTATGAGATGTTTGTAAGAACTCAATGAAAACAAATATGCAAGTCTTCTTTCATACATTTCCAATCAAGTGTTTATGTCTTCATCGCTTTTATAAATTACTGTAATACTAGATCGCATTTGACAGATAAACTTAATATTACAGAATTTATTTTATAGAATCAATTATCTATACCTTTATTTTGAAGGTACGTATGCTTATAGAAAAATAAAATTAGCAAAATGTCAGCTTAAAGGAGCAATGAAACCTATCAAACCTTGAAACAGGCATCGCGCATAGAGAAAACAGAAATCAATCACCACAAGTAAATCATTATCATATTTTTTGTAAACAGTCAATACAAAGTTTGTCATTTATGGGACACTTCCCATTGTTTTATTTTACAAAAATGTTTAAAAGACTGTAAAACTTATAAAAAAGCACCATTCTCTATATTCTGATTTCACTATGTTGTGGTGACATTTTCGGGCTCCGTACTAGACAGCAAAAGCTGCATTTTGTGCACTTACCGTCATTACATGCATTAAGCATAGACTACACACATCAAAGATGCGCAATAAACATCCCTGGTTTCGGAAAAGCATAATAATTATTTTTTTTGGTGAGGAAAATAAATTATTAACAATGAATTAAATATTTGTCAAGCTTAAATTGCAAAATAAAATATTGCCATTTAAACACAATGTTAAAAGTCTGTATATGGACAAAAAATCTCCCAACAAAGATGGAAAAATACAACAATTAATTACCCAACATAGAGGCAGAAAATCAGATCACCAAATAAGAATGGAAAATTTAAAAGATTAATCACCCAAAATTGCATAAAGATAGGAACAAATGATCTCCTATTAACGATTGGAAACATATAACCGATACAATGACCCCACTATGTTAATTTGACATTCAAATCAAGTTTAAGTATCATACTTAGTACTATTGTAAACATAATTATGTACATACTTATATGTGTCTTCTTTATTTGCAGATAGTGACTTCTAAGTACGTTGATAAAGGATAGTCTTAGAGATAAGTAATCATTACATTAACACCATGATTCCATTGATATCATGCCGTCTTTTCTCGAGCTTCTTTCTTTTAATTTCCTTACTACGTCATCAGTATCAAATGTCTATTTGAGCCGCGTCACGACAAAACCAACATAGTGGGTTTGCGACCAGCATGGATCCAGACCAGCCTGCGCATCCGCGCAGTCTGATCAGGATCCATGCTGTTCGCTTACCAACTCTATTACAAGTGGAGAAACTGACAGCGAACAGCATGGATCCTGATCAGACTGCGCGGATGCGCAGGCTGGTCTGGATCTATGCTGGTCGCAAACGCAATATGTTGGTTTTGTCGTGACGCGGCTCATTTGTGCAAAGTGTGAATATGAGAT
Source organism: Ruditapes philippinarum (assembly GCF_026571515.1). NCBI lineage: Eukaryota > Metazoa > Mollusca > Bivalvia > Venerida > Veneridae > Ruditapes > Ruditapes philippinarum. The sequence continues at coordinate 138,178 of NW_026860913.1, forward strand.
GATTAACATTAAAACAGGAAACATAATTTGATTCAAACGCAATGGAAACAGCGTATCTGTATTAAATATTCACATGATCAAATTAGTGTTCTTAATACAGCAGAGGAAGAGTGTTTCCTGATAAAACCTAATTATTCTATAAACATGAATGAAAAATATTCTTTTGATATAAAATACTCCAGAAATATTGAAATAACCAGCATTGATATTTGTTTAGAAAGATGTCTTTAATCTGAACAAAATGTTTTCTGTATAAGAGATAATGGTTTCCTTTTCTTTTAATGCGTTATATAACTGAACAAAATTATGGTATGAGTAATGTTTCTTCCATAAGTTGTTTGTTTTTTGTTTTGTTTATTAGAAACACATATCGTCTGAATAATCTGAATAGCTCAATTTATCACAATAATAATTTTGCGTTCAACATCAAATAATCTCTACTGAAACATTAAAGCAACACAGAATATAAGGTCCTTTTAATCAATGGCACATAAGTCTGACTTTCCGCACAACATTTTAAAACAGTTGTATCCTTTCGGTCTATGGCGTACTTTTTATTACTAGTACTGTTAACAATTGTTTACTAAGTGATAAACTGAGATGGTATTTTTTAAACATTCATTTATACAACTGAACTTGAAATGTTCAATAGTTTCAATTTGACTAACACGTCAATTAAAAACAAAATAAAACATGTTGTATGTTCTTTTTGATTAAGTATGTGTATGGGTTGCAGTGGTGTATATAGACTACAATGTAAAACATCATATTAGCCTCCGTGCAAAGACTTCAGTGCATCCGTAAGCGGTTGACCAATGAACGTTAATAAGAAAGGCTGAGGTAGTTAATAACAAACTGAAGAAGCCCAGGTAGTTCAGACATTCCCGATGTAAAACAAAATCATTTCTAGTAAACGAATAAGGTATATTGAAAGCTAATGTAAAGATGGAAGAAACTTAACATTATATAGATTAGAAATATATAAAGATAGAAAAACCGCCTAAGGTGCTGTGTCTCTTAAGCAGACTACTCTCAGAGACAAAGCTAAAACAAACCAATATTGGATATAATCACCCCCTATCAAAACAAAGATTCACTACGTCTGATTTCAGACCAGCTTTAGAATTAATGTAAAAATTAATCATACGAAACGCGTCATATTTTTTTTATTTCAAATATACAATATTTTCTTTTGAATATCGAATAAAATATTGAATTTTACTTTTGAATCTTATACGAGTAAATATTCTAGAAAACGCTTTCCTCAATCATACAGATATAATCCTTGTTAGATATTTGTTTGTATCTTGTATATTTTCGTATTAAGTATAATTACAAACAAAGCTTTCTTGTCCGGTAAAAGTTAAATGAAAATATGTCAATATCATATATACTTACTATTTTTTATACAGTTTTCCTCATCGATTATCTTTGGACCTACACATTGCATTATTTAAAAGAAACCAATTTAGAAATCATTAGAAATTATCGTGAATATACCAATATACACGTACGTCTATACAAAAAACAATGCGCACATGTAAGAAAACAAACTTTAAAATTTATGTTTTTCAAGATTTCTTTACATAACACATTTGTCAATTTTTGTTTATCCTATAACAATATATATTTCCGCTAGAGGTCAATTTTGTCAAGAGGCTTAGTTTCTTATGTTTTATACTTTTCGATTTTCAATACCTTATGCTTGCTTACGGGCAAGGGATTTTTATCATTTTTATCCTAAGATTGGGATTTCTTAGAAATGATTTTCAGTAGGATGATACATTACAATATATCAGTTTATATCTACTTATATTTAATACAGCCTTGAGTGTATACAGTAATCAATTGTCCCGTTGAAAATACATACGTTTACAAGAAAAGCATTGATGCAAAGCATCAAAGGGCGTCCAAGCAAGAAATGCAGCAAGTGAAGATGAACTAGTAGACATCTGATGACCAGATATCCTTATAAACTTTTCAATGGTTAATTGGTTATAACAAGTATTGTATATCATTTATGAATGGGCGGACAAAAGACATTGTTCATCATGAACTTTGGTAGGCATGCTAGAGATTTGAATATTAAATGTTTTTTTCCACAGGAACTTTAATTCTATCAATGTTAACGATAATATCCAAAATATACAGATCTATAATATCCAAAATACACCCCCTATATGGTATAAGTTTATTTATACTATTAAGGGGTATTTTTGAATATTATCATTAATATTGGTTACTTGATAGATTTTCAAGTTCATGTGGTATTATCTTTGGAACATATAACATAATAGTCAAAATGAACAAAGTCTGTTAATTGATTCATTTTGGAGGTCAGTCTACTATTTTAATGACCTAGTCGAAGAATGATAATACTATGATAAAACAATTCGTAAAAAAAGCCTACTTAAAGATTGCAATTTATTGTTTTAGTACGTTTGCATTTCATTTCCTGCAAAATTCTCAAATTCGTTGCGACACAAATGACCGTTTCGGTAAACTAAAACTACTTCTATAAATAGATTTTCGGACTTTCACAATGTTCAGGTCATCATTCTATCTATAGGTAAAGCAATAACACTGTGTACTACAAAATGATTAATAAAAATACCGAAGAGCGCGATTAACTGACGGATAAGATAATTTCATTTGAATATGTTTACATTGCGAAATTATCCAGTTCTTTATTCATTTTACATAATTATTGCGACATTTCATTTTTGATAATCAAACACTCATACCAATCGGAATGTTCGGCTATTATGGCCGACGAAAAGGCTCGAGAAGTTGCAATTGCCCTTTCACAAAATCTGATTTCATTCCATAAGGGCGTCTCGCTTCGGCGCGGACGTCAATCACATAAAACGCGGCGAAGGAGTGTAATAAAGCCATTAAAAAAAACGATATTACACGAGCGTAATAACACTTTGGCGTGACGTCATTTGCGTTACATTTAAACATAGCGTTAAAGTGCGCTTATGTAAGCGTTACACTATAGCACGGTGCATGAAATACCTAAAAAAAATATGGATAATAATGACTATTTTGGCAATTTTATCCTAGGGTTTACGACTGACTACTTTACTGACATGTGAAATTTGATTTTCGATTCAAACTGATAAAAGACCGTTAACAAACCTTATAAAGTTGTATATGAATTCCTTAACCATTGCAATGTTCCGTGCAATTAGATTATTCGAAGACTAACAGTTGTAAATGTGTTTTTTTATATATTTTCTTACCTTGTCAAGCTAAAAATCCAATTTATCTGAATCAATCCGGTGAAAAATATCCGAATCGGTTCAGGAACGGGGAAATATTCCAAATCAGTCCGAAACAATTACGCACCGTGTATAGGGTGTCATTGAAAAAATACTTTTTTACCGTTCTTATTTTCTATATGTGATAAATAGAATATTATATTCGTATAGATTCAATACTAAATTTATTGAACTCGTTGAATAAAACAATATTATGTTCGCCAGAGGCTCGCATAATATGATTGTATTCAACTCGTTCATAAATTTAGTTTTAAACCTACACTCATTCAATATCCTCTATATTTGTTATAATAAACAGATGTGTTTGAAACAAGTAATGTAGCAATAAGACTAACGTGTATAGAATTAAGACAAATTATAGATAAATATTTAATATACAGTAAATGTCTCACAGAAATATTCAATATAAGTGCAATATAATAATAGATATATATCTTCTGTGAGTTCTTGGCTCATAAGATTCTGTATAAATAACAAATATATCTGTTGTAACGATTCAGTATATATAATGTCAATAGTTATAGCACCATATCCAAACCTGAACTAAACAAATAAAGAGAGTCTTACATTTCCAAAATAAATATTCAACAGAGTTTGATGCATCAAGGATAGAAAATCTCTTAAATACATGTCATTTCGCTTTCAAATGATTGACGAACTTGCATTAAATAGTATTACATAGAGTTTAAAACCCATTCCTTATGCCTTATTTATGGCAGCGGTAGATCATAAAATACTTGCAATTTTTGTACATACCTTTGTCATGAACACTTCACCATAATTTATAGAAGTGTATTGTAATATTCGAGTCAAAAACGTTTCATGTTGTAGATATAGCCTCCCCCCCCCCAAAAAAAAAAAAAAAGAAGAAGAAAAAAAAGAACAACAACAACAAACAAGCAAATAAGCAACAACAAAAAAAATGAGAAAAAAATGAAAAATAATAAAAATAAAAAACATTTAAACGCAGACACCAAACACGCCAAACACCAAACACACCAAACATCATGTTTACACTAAAGTACTAGTGTTTAAGAATCCCCTATCCGTCGAAACTAAAAGTACTCAATGGAATTATGTTACAAATGCGGTTTTAAGACTAATACGTATTTTTGCATAACTTTGCCGGATGAGTGTTAAATGTATTAAGTCTGACACTTCCAAAGGTATAAACCTGGAATAGGAATATATATTTTGTTGATCTATCATTTTAAAATGCACATCAATATAAATAATTTTCCTATAAATCTAAGCGTTATAAATATAAATGATAATATAACTTTATTAAAGCATTGGGCTGCAACACATAACTAGCATACATCAGTTTAATCTATGATAGATACATTGGTTCATTTGTTAAATACAATTTTATTGTAGATATATGATTATGTCATGCATATTTCAAACTGACTTATGGTATTAATGCTATTTGTGTTTTGGTTTTCGTTAATTCTCAGCGAAAGGTTCTACTGATGTTTTTTACCCTGAAAGAAAGATAACATCGTTTTATGTTATTATATCTAAGCAATGGGTAGCGCGAGGCTAGTTTAGGGACATATTATTTTAAGGGGGGACGACTTAAAGAAGCAAGTTTTATTTTCATATTGGTAATAAATTCGTTGATGTTTCTGGGAATCTAATCAAATACAGCGTGATTTTTTATATCGACAAATATGCCAAGTCTGTTTATTGTGCTAATATAACTTCTTAGTCACCGTAATGTTCAATCTCATAATCTAAGAGGATTCCTTTAAATGATTCTAATTGTATCTTAATCCATGACAAAAGGAACAGTCATTAAAATGTTGCATCACGACTCTATTGTAAATAAATATGAATTAATCATACTTATATATACAGCATGATGCAAAGATTATATCTAACATCGTTTGACCGTTGTTATAGGTTTACAAAATAAATGAAACTTAATTTGTAAATAATCATTGCCTAACAATATAATCATATGGAACGATACTTACAGCGGCATGTTTCAAATATGACTAATAACGTGTATCACACTTATGATGTTTGCTACTGTAGATTGTACAGTGAGCATGTTTGTAATAAATGCAATGTTTCTCTGTTTCGATTGTTATATATTTATTCACAGATTACCGATTTATCAAAGCTGAACATAGACAAAGACATGGCCGATTTTATTTTTCTAAATAATGTAAAAAGGGACAGTATTTCATAAATGCATCAGGACAAAATTTTCATTTCTTAGTTTTGAATTTTTCATTCATTATTCTGTAAATGCCATCAAAATAAATAGATTAGACAGTCAAAGGAACAAAAGTTTTCTCCATATAAAGAATAAAATGGTGGTTTCCTAACTTGACCCGCGTGGGTCAGGTTAGAGCGCTAGGGTTTTACAATAGTTGTCACAGTGAACTCTGGAAATGTTAAAGAACATTTCAAATGAATGACTTAGGCTTGTTTCAGTCATACACTATCCATAATATCTGTTATTGTAAATTCAAGGGTTGGTTCAAGTCACCTGCCTTGTTTTAAAACTATTTGGTAATTCTATTGGCGTCTAAATTTTGTTCAACATATATAAATATATTCACGCTTCAAACCCAAAATATATAGAATTTAAACAGAAATTCATGCTGAAACTTCAAGAAAAGTCATATTAGCGTGATTTGAGTACATAAGATCATTTTGATATTTTTGTCATTATTTTGCCTGAATATCCCTTTAAAGGAAATATAATTTAAGTTAGTGTAATTCATATTTACATGTATGTATTCATATAGAATCATAGTAACTTAACTGGGGTAAGTATACCATAGATGTACAGAAAAGGTACATAATAAAGGGGCAACATAGAAAGAAAAGAAAACAAGGTATAAGTTAGGAGTTCATCTCATAGATTTAATCAAAAGTACTTTTGGGGTAGTAATTCATAGATGAAATGAAACACAAAATGAAACTGACTGTGGAAATGTATGTCATGCATTTTAATACAGAAATACAAATATATTTTTGGGAAAACAAACATTTTCTGGGGATTATTTTGGGAAGTTATTCATAGATGTTATCAGCGAGGTAGAGAACACTATTCGCTTTACCGATTCAGTTAATAACAGATTCAAATTGTCATTTTCTTTCGTGTCATAATAAGTTAAATGAGAAAGTGTAATGCTATGTATAATATGTTTTTCACATGTGGGTTTGTAAAATGTTCTAGGTTTCCAGATCTGTATTAATGATGAAGTAATACTCCTGTCTCATCAACATTATAAACGCCACTGTTTCATCTGTATAATTTGATTATTATCTTAAATGCTGGCATTGAATTTGTACGTAATTACGTTATGTCAAATACGTACATCACTAGAGTATGCACAGTGATGTAACAATAGCATATAGGATAGACCTGGTACAAAATCGCTAGCTATTGTATATCGTTGTTTCGGTAGAACTGTTTTTACCCAACCTTTAGTTCCCTAACTTCAACACTTTATCCATACAGACAGAACTAACATAACGTTGAAGCCTAAATATCGTTCTGCATTAACATTAAAGTTGTCATTTAAATGAGATAAACATCAAAATTGCAGAATGTTGTACCAACAAATAAAAATTTCGTTATGTTTTGTAAAATATGCAAGGAACTACTTAGGTAAACTTCAATGAATATGAATTGCCCATTTTGATTACAATAATCTGTGGAAGAGATGGCTTAACACATTTTCTTCTTAACCTTAAGCCAAGCACTGTAACAATTTCCGTCCTTAACCTCATCCCAAACACCGTAACAATTTTTGTCCGTAATATTATTCCAAATATCGTAAAAGTTTCTGCAATTAACTTAATTCGAAGATACTCATATTCATCACACTTCTAATGCTTACAAATTGTGTCTTTGTTTTTTCTAGATAAACACCAGATAAATCAAGCAAAGTGTAATTATCTGAAACTGTAACCATGGAAATATAAACACATTAGCACTTTCTGTACCCGTAGAATTACAAATCGTAATTTTCAAAAAGCATTTTAAGTGAAATAGGTGCGTAGTTGTCTTCTTCATGAATATAAACATACACTAGTTATTTTGTCATGGAAAAAACATGTTTCAAATAACAATAACAAATTCTAATACCATAAACATTACATTTGCATTTATGTTAAACAATAAATGTGTAAACAAGTGCAGTCAGCTTACGTGAATACACACAAGGTCAGAAAAGTGTAGGTCATATAAGGTTGATTTATATCTAATTAATAGAATGTACATTCACATTTTACCCATCAATCATGCTATTCCAATGAACTGCTTATTTTTGTTATTGCTATTTTTCACCAGTTATAGGAACTATGGTAGAACTTAATGCATTTACCTTACAACAACATACTCTCAAAATACAACAGCAACTTATAACATCTGCGTACATAAAACGTATAAATAGTTTCGTTCCTTCCTTCTCGAGTCTTGATTAAACACCTCCAGGAAATTCAGACAGTAAAGTTCCTGTATGATTTATCAATCGATAACGTACTTGTAAGGAAAAGCAATTTGAAAATTGTTCTTTTGCACTGTATAACGCATAAAATGATTACTAGTATCAAAATAAAATATGAGGGTTTGCCTACAGTGGAAATAAAATAGTTATTCTGATAACAATATCAAATAAAGATTAATATATAAATATTAGTGACAGATACTTTATATTCCAATAGAAACCAATAAAAGAGGCGACTGTGGTAGCCCTTTAGATGTTAAAAGTGGATAACAATATTCCTGTCACTTTGATAGAGGGGATTATGTCGTATCAGTCATATTTTGGAGGGAATTTTGTCACCTGTCGTGGTTTGTGCCAATAAAAAGCTAAGCTGATTTTGATGAAGAGAACTTCAGTTTGAATAAACAAAGAGTGACTCTTTCAAACGTCAGACTTTGGTTTCAATTAAAATCAAGTGTCAATAATCATACATTGTGTAAGACAGTGTGTCTGTGTCAGTTTGTCAAACTATCTGGAATTGCTATGGTGTTTTCAAATCAAAAATAGAACACCCATTACATCTTTAGGACATAATCTCTGACACGCAAAGTTTGATTAGTGACATGTGAACAGAGAAACGACAGATTGTATGAGACAATCTTAGACAATATTAGATTGTCACGGACGTGTCATGGTTTACTAGAAGACATCACGTGTTCCTGAACAAACCTAATTGTACTTGAGATAAAATGAGCCTTTTTATAAAATATAACTGTACCCCATGTTCAAAACAAAGAGAAATGTCAAGTTAGATAAATATTTATTATTATGTTACATTGAGTTTCCTTTGTTTTCTCCTGTTTCTAAAGCTTTCCTTATACGAGTCAATATCGCGACAGTGTCCAATAGTAATACTAGTAACCCATTTAGACGACATATTTTAAACAAAATTTAAATTAATGCAAGTTTTGCAAAATGATTATTATCATATATATTGTATAAAATCATATTGCTCAAGAATGTCAATCATGGCAGGATGTAATAACTATGTCATTAGCAACAAACCTAAAGCTCTTAACAAGATATAAGCGGATTGTGATAAGTCCACGTTCATTGATTACTATTGATAATTTAGTAAATGCCGTTATTTACGCATGGATCCCTTTTTTGCACTCATTCACTGGTCGGCTTACTTGGTATTAGTTCAGAAAAGCAGGAATCTGTCCTTGATGAGTTTAGGGATAAACTTGATAAAGACATTACCGAAGGCAATAAGATAAATTTATTATAAAAACTAAGACCAACAACAAGGCTTTTTTGGGCAGTTTTTCTTGTCACAGTGTTATTTTCCGTATCTTATAAGAAACTGTTAGATCTATGTTAGGAAAAGATGAAAAAAGAAAAGAACTTCCTTAAATATGTAGCCAAAATATAGTTTAAAGCAACCATTAATTTCTGACTTGTTATCTCAGATCGGATGAACAACGATAAGAACAATATAAATGAACCGGATTTGACACGTTAGTTTGAACATCAATGACAATCTATAAATGATGACAGTGTTTCTAAATAAGCATATCGCATATCTCGATCAGTACCCCTATGATATATTCCCATAGTTGAAAAGAGATAGAAAGTTAATAAAAACAAATTATCGACTTTTTCATAATTAGCCTTACCAGAAGAATCACGATATGAGTACTCATGTTAAACCGTGAAGTAGAGCATTGCTTCTAACAAAGCTGAGTCACTTTTATGTGGAGGAAAATAAGAATATCTACCTAATGATACATTCTGCCTTATGAAGATACCTGAAATGATCCCATTAGATAATTAAATTAGTTTCACCTGTCCACGACATGTGCTTGTGAATAATGATTTAATGTTATGTAAAATATGTTGTACATTCTTTGTTAAATAAGATGATTTTCATTATTCAAATCCAAGTGTGAATATTGAAAAAAAAATGTCATAATAAAATAGAAACAAAAACAGAACCCCCATCCCCCCCTCAGCACCGGCTTAAGCAGAATTCGACATGTAAATACGAATGTGGTGAAATATAGAATAGAGAAACATCCGCAGATGTGTTTTTATGACGGTTATTGTGGAACTTCTGTGCCATCCCATTAAAAGCATATGCATGATCCCCAAGTAAAATAAAGCGTGCGTCTTAAACAAGAAAATAATGGGCGGAACTAAATAACATGGAATTTTGAAAGGGGTCATAAGTTAAAAAGCATGAATATCTCAGATAAGATATAAAAGGCAAATTTAAAAGCAGGCACCATATCCTAAGGATGATTATACAGTATTCAAGTAGGAATACTGAAACCACCCAAGTTGAAGAAGGGTCGGAAAATGTAAAATAACACGTGTGGTATACGAACATTTCTTTGCATATCCTTATTCTTATAATTCTTATTGTATTTACTAATCTGATAATTTGAATTACACAAGTCAGGGATCTATGCATTCTACTGAGCTTGACAACGGATACATAAGCAAAATGTCACTTTAAACCTGGCTCTAACGAGCATGCGAGAAGTAAGAATTAAAAAAAGATATGCTTAATGTTATATTTTATTTATTATGAATTACATCGTATGAAACAGTTTCAAATCAAGTGAGGAAAGAAAAAAATCGCAAATCAGACGGCATATCCTTACAAAATATAAACATTGAAATCGCCTATTTTAGTATATGAACTTTCAAGGTCTTTCCGATGTCACTTCTTCAATTTAAGGAAAACAATATGAATTGCAATTGTAAGAGATAATGATGCTGTATGTCAAATTATCATGGGAACGAATAATGAGCATATAGTGATTATTCTGATTACAATTATGTTCGTAATTCTTCGAAAACGTTGTCTTTGGCTTAGTTTTAAACCCTAAGGGATAAAATAACAGCATTAGTCAAAACTCCTTGAAGCTTAAACGTGTCTTAAATCTGAGCTACATGGTGACCATAATCTGGAACAGATATATGTAGCCATGATATAACAGGAAGTGTTATAAGTACATCGAGTTCAAATATGAGCGTATTCTTTTTATACTTATTTTGACCATGTTAACCGCTTAGGAAAAGTTCCTTAAATTCTTAAGTAAATAAATAATCTAATAAATGAATAAAATAGTTAGTCAGTTAGTTTGTTAGTTTGTTAGTTAGTTAGTTAATTGGTTAATAAATAAATCAATAAATAAATAAGTTAATAAATAGAAGCTATAAAACGGTTATGTGAAATAAAGTTTGTGTGTGTTTATTTTACTGATTGGTGTAAAATATAAATTTTTTGAATAGCGGTTTTGACTGGATTGTTTCTATTCATGAATAGAGTTGAATTAACTACTCATATTTAAAAAAAAAAGCTGATTAAACGTATCTAACGAATGAAAAATTAATTGTGTTAATACAAATGGAACCTTAAACTTCAACTTCGAATTGTTTCCCAAATAATGTAATGATTTAACGAGTGACAGTCCAGCAATTCTCAGATTGAAGTCATAGATTCAATAAAATATTTAATAATTTAATTCTTTTTAGTTTAGCTTCGGTGTTGTATTATAAAGTTTCAACCTACGTGGCGTATTATGAGCTGCATTCCTGCGGCGTTACCATTGTTTTTTAAGGTGGACTTAAACGGTACTTGACGCCATTAGACATTATTTTACATCTTTATAAATTCAATGTAAAATTTGAGGATAATTCTTTATAAATCTTCGTAGTTAGAAACAAAACACCGTTGTCCCTTCTTACAGGAGTTACTATGGTTCTCTTCAAAATTATTGAAACAAAACACTTACCTTGCAAAATATATATTTAGGGTCTTAAAAATCGGATAATGTTTATCAAACATGGCAGCCAGTCACATCAATAAAAACTGCTAAATCTGAGAATGAAATACACCAATCTGAAACTTCCACTTTAAAAGCATTATGAATAATTAATGAAAACGAGATTTGGCAGGAAAGAACAGATTGTTCTATCATGTAGGTAATATAACCTCGGAGAATCTATCAATTATTTATGACAAAATCCGGTAATGTCTTGATCTTGATGTTATCTTTTTAATATATATCAACGCTTTACTTTATCATGTCATGTAAGGAAATTTTGAAGTCACATTTGAGATTTTATGAAAATCAAATCTTGTTTTTTTATTATTTATTTTTTTTAAATTATTTTTGTTGCTGGTGATTTGTGTTGTTTTCTTTGTTTTGATTTTTTGGGTTTTTATACATGCGTAAAGAATAAGTTGACTATCTGATTGTATGATTAACCCTGTAATACGTATCTATAAACTGTCCCTGTAATGTATCTTCAATATGCATGATTTCTATTCAACAATGGTATGAAAGTCTCTGCTACCCCCTAATTACTGCGGTTGTTACAATGATGATGCATAAACCTTTGTAATTTTACAAATACTAGTGATTACTTTGATGTATCAAGTGCTCTTTCTGATTGAAAACCGAGTATGTGTGTCTCTAAATTGTTGTGACAATATTCCATCGCAGGGGAATATAGTATATGTACAAAACACAGAGGACACCAAATATTTTTTTTAAATGTTTTTAATTGATAAACACTTATATCAATACATTTTATGTGACCATTATAATTTGTAAGCTTTAATATTTTGATTCATATGAATTCATGTAATGCTAATTTAGTTTGTAAAAGTTTCGTTCCAGGTGAAAGATTTCTTAAACACATATGCAAAAATAAAATACGTACACGTGTCAAGTTTATCTCGGATAATTTGCTCAAAGGTTTACAGATTTGATTTACGGTAGAAATATCATGTTTGCGTTGAAGAATCTACAAACTGGACAACAGATATTTGTCTTATAAATTGCATAATTTTGAAATGAAGTCATTATCATTTGCAACAGGGGCGAGACATGTTTACATATACAATATATAAGTATACCGGCTCAGATTTTATTATATATCAAAATAAGTATGAAACACATTAATGGGGAAATCACACCAATACGAGCGTTTTTTGTATCACAAAAATCATAGGAAAAATCATGATCAACAAGGAGATAAGAATGAACATGTGAGACTGTATATTTTTTACTTACCACTAAGATGGCATTATATAAAACAAAAACTAAAACACATGCAAACGTAGGGATATAACGTAATGTGTGCTAATGTCTTGCTTAAAATAAGAATAAATTAGGTTAATATAATTAAACAAGTAATTAGTTTCTAAGAGCACTTCATGGTACATTTTAAGCATAAATACAGACGCATCTGTCCTAAAGAAAAGTATAGATATTTTTAAAGACACCATTGGGACTTTAAAAGATTACTTTTCCTGGAAAATAGTTGATTTGAAATATTAGAAAATATTCAAATGTGAACGTTGGTGAATAATTTATGAGCCTAAATGTAAACAGGATCAACATTTACATTCAGAGAAAAGCACAACATAATACATATGTAGTATATTTGTATCGAAAAAATGTATTATATACTCGAGTACCTTATAATAATGCTTAACGAATATACATTATATGTGTTTCCACTTCCATTCGATTATTTATAGCAATCAAATGTATGTTTCATAGCATGATAATGTACAACAATCAAGTACGTAACAGTATAAACGGGATTAATGTTTGATATCTTTAGGGAATAATGACAACAGAATGAATAAATGCTTATTAATAAATGAGAAACACACCTAAAATTCGTGTACATGTCCACCTGTTTACACATTTTTGTTGTTCAATTTCAAGATTATTATATATTGACTCAGTGAAAAAAAGAAAGTACATATGTATTATAAAATGACAGATATATGTAAGGTTTAATCAGTCTTTTGGCTTATACTGCGTTTCAAGGAATTACTTTTTGGCAATACATTGTTTTATATTAGTACTTTTATGCAAAAAATTCCAGGAATCATATGGACACAAAACAAAAACAAGCACAGAACACAACGTGCATACGTTACATGTAAGTGTTCCATAAACACACGTATAGAATAGGTTCACTTGCGGTATTATTGATATACTTTCACCTTCACCTTTTATATTCATTTTGTCAATATCGTTTATTGTCACATTGTTATATAGGCGGTAAGAATGGGTTGAATAACCAACAGGTGCTTGTGTAGGGCTAATGTACTTAAAGCATAAGTAATATACTTGTTTGTTTAAAAAAAACAATATTTGTTATTGTTTAGTTCAGATTTCCCGTAAGTCTCACATATTTCCAAACAGATAGAAAATTGCACAGTTTCTTGCCAATGTTTTATTTGATATATTGGAAAATGTTCTAACACGAAGGCTTGTTGGTGAAATATTTATGAGTTAAGTATTTCCTGAGGATGTAAATTAAATTATAACTAATTCTGGAGGGTATTTGTTAAATCAAATGCGAAAAAAGGAATATCTAATTAAATAATATTCTTTGAAATAAACCATTTGAGATAATACTGATTTTTGTTTTGCTTTCCTTTTTGCATACATCTAGTTAGATTAACCGTTCACACACAAATCTTTACATTTTCGATAAAGAAAAAATATTCCGAAATACTTTTAAATCGGATACAAAATAATTCACAAAACCTTAAAATCACAGACAGCAGGTGACTTAATTTATATAGCTATTTTATAGCTATTATTTCTATTGCTTTCAAAGAGTAGGACATGGACATTTATCCAAGAACAACGACTTTGGCATTGATACACCTCAGAGATGATACAGAGAACAAACGCTCATGTGCATTTTTATGTTGTATTTCAGAAGTATGGAGATATTGTGATAGCACGTGAGGTATTTGTCCGATACTCAATATCTGTTTATGAATAGGCGTAATGATGTCAATTTTCACAGTCTCCGATCATTGCCTTGTTGTGATTTACCTCAAGGGATATCCATTTCATACAATCATAGCTTTATTTAACTAGCGCAGAGCCAAGCGGTTCCGAATAGTATCATATAGAAGAACTCATTTTCACTGCTTACAGAGAGTTCTCGAATTTACTTTACATAGATGAAACGTTCAGCTTAATGTACTAGTCCTACTCATTCTTCTGAACTTTTTGAAAAATGACAACAACAATAGCATCCCCCCAAAAGAAAAAAAAACCAACAACAACAACAATAATAATAATATTCATCCACTTATAGGATATCATTACATTATGAAATGATTCAATTGTTTAAACTTTATCGTCAGTTTCCATGCATAAGACGTACAAAGTTATTGATGGACGTGTTAAGTGAAAAATGTGCTAAATGTAAAAAACCCTTAAAGAAAGCACGTATGTTTCAATTATTTAGTAACATGGAATTGAAAATATCAAAAAGCATTTTCCTATAATTTATTATTTGTTTCAGACTTCATCATATATAATACATTACACTTACATCACATTACATTTAGTCTAGATATTTATCAGTACAAGACGCGTATGGCTCTGTCGGACCGTATTTGGTACAAAAACGAATATGGTACAAATTTGTACCATATTCGGCCGTATATGGTTCAACTGTCTAATTGTACCATATACGTATCTGCAGTTTTGGGGTAAAATGCCTGACCAAATATGGTACAAACTTGTACCATATTCGGATGAAAAATGTACCACATTCGTTCCGATTATGGTACACACTCATCATCGTCATCATCATCATCATCATCATCATCGTTATATCATCATCATCACCATTATCATCATTATCATCATCATCATCATCATCATCATCATCATCATCATCATCATCATAACTACAATTTGCATCAACGTCATCAATACCATCATGAAAATAATCATCATCGTCATCTCATCATCATCATCATCATCATCATCATCATCATCATCATCATCATCACCATCATCACCATCATCATCGTCATCGTCATCATCATCATCGTCATCATCATCATCATCATCATCATCATCATAACTACAATTTGCATCAACGTCATCAATACCATCATGAAAATAATCATCATCGTCATCATCATCATCATCATCATCATCATCAGCATCAGCATCATCATTATAATCATCATCATCGGCGGCCGGTAATCATTGGCGTCAACATAATAAAAAAACTTTTTTTCATCATCATCATTATAATCATTATCATCGGCCGATAAACATCGCAGTTATCATCATCACAATCATCAAACCCCAATCATCATCACCATTGTCATCATCATCAATTACATCATCATCGTCACCATTAACACCATCATCATCATCGTCACCATTAACGCCATTATCATCATCATCGTCATGATGATGACAAAAGTTTTGATGATGATGACGACGATCAAAATTACCGTCATCATCACCATCACAAACTTTTATCATCATTGTCATCATCATCACCATCATTATCACCACAATCATCAAGGTCATCATCATCATCAACACCATAATCATCATCACCATTGTCATCATCGTAGTGAAGATCACAAAAATGTGATGATGATAACTGCGATGTTTTTCGGTCGATGGTGATGATGATGACAAAAGTTTTGTAATGATGATAACGACGGTCAGCACATCATCATCATCATAATCTACCGATAAAAATCGCCGTCAGCATCATCAAAACACATTTGTCATCTATAATCATCATCATTATAATAATCATCATCGACCGATAAACATCGCTGTCAT
Source organism: Ruditapes philippinarum (assembly GCF_026571515.1). Classification (NCBI taxonomy): domain Eukaryota; kingdom Metazoa; phylum Mollusca; class Bivalvia; order Venerida; family Veneridae; genus Ruditapes; species Ruditapes philippinarum. The sequence continues at coordinate 154,573 of NW_026860913.1, forward strand.
AATCATCAAAATACGTTTGTTATCATCATCATCATCATCATCATCATCATCACATCAATTATCAACACCCCAATGATCATCATCGTTGTTATCTTCACCAACACCACCATCATCATCACCATCAAAACCAACATCATCATATCCATTATCATGATCGTAATGGTGATCACAAAAGTTTTTTTGTGATGATAATGACAGCGATGTTTTCGGTCGATAATGAGGATGTTGTGATGATGATGACGACGATGAGAATATCATTATCATCATCGGCCAATAAACATCGCCATCATCATCATCACAAATATTTTGTTATCATCATCATCATTATCATCATCGTCGGCCGATAAACATCGCCGTCATCATCATCTAAAATCTTATCATCATCATTATAACCATCATCATCGTCCGATAAACATCGCTGTCATCATCATCCCAAAACGTTTGTTATCATCATCATCATCATCATTATCATTAAAATGTATTAACATATAAGCATTAATACCGAGGGGTATTAAACGATCAAATTTTCCAAGAAGCGCTGGCGCGCTTCATGGATTTGCTCGCCTACCTTTACCCTTACAAGTTCACACTCTATGAACATAACCAAAATGCGATAATCCTCAAACTTTTACAGAGTTACCTGGAGCAAGCACGTCTCTAGTCTTAGAGTACTAGTACTTAGTAACCAGTACTAAGCAGATACATTCGCCAGTAATTGACAACTGCCCTACTTGAAACAGCGGTAGGGGAAGAATGGCCGTAGAAATCATTTCGTGACCAATCTCCACGAAAGTATCTGGCCCGCCCGGGAATCGAACCCAGGCCGCCTGCGTGCCAATCTGACGCGCAACCGACTGAGCTAGCCGGCAAAACAGTTACACAACCAGCAAAAGCCATGTAAAGTGTGGTAAGGTTAGCTGTTTCTGTTACTGCTAGTTACGACGACGACGACGACGACGACGACGACGACGACGACGATGATGATGATGATGATGATGATGATGATGATGATACTTTTGTCACTTCCAATATTAGGTTAATACAATGTATTTGAGTTTGAAAAAAAGTTTACACATCGGCAGACTATTTCATTTATTAAGAAATACATAATTTATGTACCATATACGTAGGCCATTTTCATTTTATGAGTTTTTTTGGTATGTACCAAATACGTTTTGGCGAGCATAGAAAAACTTATTCCAATCGAATATGGTACAATGTTTGTACCATATTCCGAATATGGTACATTTGTACCATATTCGTTTTTGTACCAAATACGGTCCAACATGGCTCCCTGTCAAGAACGGAGGATGAAATATTACAAACATCAATTTTGGTCAAAACCTACCAGTATGCTAGTAGACGTATAGGCATTGATCATCCACTACTATGATTTTTTTTTCTATTTCTAATTAGGAATGACAAGTTGACATTTTGTTGAAATTATATCTGATTTTATCACACATTTTTCGAAACTGACGTATAACCGTATAGGCAGGGTATAGTTTTAGTCTTTATCCATTGGAAACGGGCTTAAACAAATAAATGAGCCGTGTCACGACAAAACCAACATAATGGGTTTGCGACAAGCATGGATCCAGACCAGCCTGAGCATCCGCGCAGTCTGATCAGGATCCATGCTGTTCGCTTACCAACCCTATTACAAGTAGATAAAAACTGATAGCGAACAGCATCGATCCTGATCAGACTGCGCGGATGCGCAGGCTGGTCTGGATCCATGCTGGTCGCAAACCCATTATGTTAGTTTTGTCGTAACACGGCTCAAATGTCTGTTAATTGATGATAGCTAAAACATATAAGTGCGTATGTAAACTGAAATTGTATAACAATTTGGCCTTCAGCTGTTTATCCCAAAGAATGTCTTGCCTAATGGGTTTTCAGAATCAATTTAACTAATGGTCCGGCTTCCATTTACTGTTTATATTTATAATTGATTTGTATTGTAAATAAATAACTGGGACTAGTGTCTGTATATACAGATTCATTTTTATCAGGCTCTATAATATATAAACAACAATATAGAGCATGTGTAATTGAGAGAATTTAATCATGACGTTATAATAATAGAGACCAAAATGAGTTCCAGATTAAAAATGATGTTAAATATTTGTTTTTCGACATTTATCATAAATATGAGAATTATTGTTCAATTCGATTAGATGAATCTTATTAGAAACTGAACTCGTTATTTCACTTGACTGATTGTTGAAGGGAATTAAGGAAATAAAGGAAAACAATTTCAGTTTCCATACAATCAGAGTATCATACGATTATAAGCAGGAATAAAACAGATTGTTGAAAACATGTAAATAAATTATAAGTGCAATAACCGTTTTTTAAAGAAAATAATGATTTTGATCAGCGAAAATGTGTGATTTCAATTTTTCGTAAAAGGTGTATGAAAATTAACAACTTAGAATTATATGCATCCTTAGAAAATACACAGCCACTCAGTACACGCTGGTTAAGCATGTAGCATGGCAAGGAGTTTAGACTAAAGGTCACATGGGCGGGGCAAGAAGAGGACAACGGCAATGATGTCACTGTAACAAATCAATACGTTTAATGACGGTTTACAATGTGACACTTAAAAATCCATATCAAAGTCATTCAAGCTTTGCGTTGAATAAAAATATTATATTGTTCAACTTAAAAGCGTTACATGAGCACAATATACACGATTCCTTTTTATATGAACTCTATATGAATGAAAACAGGTAAAGAGGTATACCGCTTCAATTCAATACAAACATATATCTTATTTTGTTCTAGAATGTATATATAATCGATATACTTGAATAGTGTAGACTTGCGAAACTTGACTTGGACTTGGTTTGGGAAAGTCTATAATCACCCGATTCACAATGTTTTATTATTAGACCAAACAATGTAATTCATTCCGCGAGAAGGCTTTATACCGGACTGTTAAACAAAAGGTTTGCCACTAGCCCTGGAGCTTATGTCTCAGTGATGAACAAAACTAGTTCAGGTGTATCACACATATGAAGATCATGACTACAAGTGAAGAATACCCGACTTTGATAAATCTCAGATAACATGATATTATTATATAAGTTGCAATAAATGGATTTAATGAAAATATAAGTAGATTCAATAAAGAGTAATACAGAATCTCTAAAGAACGCACAAACCGACAAATTAAAAATGTTGCAGTATCGGTTTGATTGAGCCTGTCCATGAACTGTAATGGAAAGTGCAAGTTACCGTCCACGCAACTTAGCGCTGACTTAAGCAGTATTCAACATTTAATATGAAATGGTTAAATTTTTAATTTAGAACCATTTGCCGATGTGTTCATACAGCGGTTATCATGGAACATTTAATGTGACACGTTAGTGCATTCCATGAAAAGCGGCGTATGGTCCCCAAGTAAAATAATGCGTGTGCCCCAAACGAGTAAACAATGAGCGGAACTAAATAAAATGGAATTTTTAAAGGGGATCAGAGTTTATGAAGCCTGCATATCACATATAAGACGTCAAAAGACAAAGTTAAAACAGAGTAAAAAATGATAACGAGTGCACTACCGGTTTATTGTATTACACTCAAATCAAATATTTTACTTGCACAACAAGTTAAATCATAGGGACCCTATAACTTTGCACATGATTCAGGCAGGAATGACAAAATAATTTATGTTTCATAATACGGCTTTGATGAGGTATTGTTAAGACTTGAAATCGTATTTTAGATACTATCAGTGACACATGTTTATGGTGTGTGTGTGTGTGTGTGTTCTTCTTGTGTTTTTTTTTTTATTTTTTTTTTGTATTGCGGTCATGTCAAAACATACTATTTTCAGGTATATCTGAAACACCATCACCAACCATTTATTATAAGTTAAACATAATCTTCTAGACAAAATGTATACCTTTGAGTAACGATTCAGTCAAAAGGCGATACTGCAATTAAGACAGAAATATTTGTATCTATTGTGAATTAATTTTTAATGGGTCTTTTATTAATATCAGAACAGTCAAAGAAGTTATAGATAAAATGTGCAGTGAAAAAAATGTGCATTCACTGTATACTTTTATAAATAAATAATATTATGAATATTTTTGGAATCGAAAATAAACCTTTGGAGAATGAACATTGGTTTTATTTTCAGACATTATCAGTTAAAAGTGCATACCTATGAAGATGTTGAATGCTGGAACGGCGGCATTAGAAGGCGATAGTCGCCTTACAAAAATAATATAAAAGGTTAATAGAACAATTATTGACTATGTCATTATCTCGCTATTAAATTATAGGCAATTGAAATGTAATATAAACGTTCTTCATATCTAATACAACTAATACAACGTGAATTCTCACAACATTTTCACTGAAGTATATACATTTGACAGTGGAATTTGTAGGACAAGAGCAGCAATCCATTATGATTTCTATTATTGATAAAAATATATACTGATAACAGGAAAGTTCAGTCTTTATTGAATTTTGGAATAACGACATTTCATATGATTATGTATGCATATAAATTATTTAGATACAACATTTGAAGTCAGTTACTGCATTAATGACCTTGGAATTAGGATCAAGTTATGTAAGCCAGTAACCAGTAATTTATAATTAATTCCCATAAGAATGTTATGCATTGATTCTTACTTCAATATCAGAATACTAATTTAATTTAACATAACAATTAAATCAATCAGGAGAACGTATAGAATTATATCATGATATCACACCACTAATTGTTATCTTGCATAATGTAACCTTTCACGTGTACAATTTCCCAAATTTGGGTTTTTCGAGAAAATAATGTAAACTGTCACATGTACAATTTTCCAATTTTGTTTTTTTCGAAAACATAATCTATCCTGTCACGTGTACAATTTCCTAATTTTGGATTTTTCTGAGAACGTAGGGACCTTAGTGGTATTATAAACTTATCTATGTAAATAGATTCTTCCGTCAACATACCGGTAAGTAAGATAAGCCTGTCGGACCGTATATGGCACAGACCGAATATGGCACACGTGTGACATATTCGGTCGAATATGGCACACGTGTGAATATGGCACACTCTTCAGCCGAATATGGAACATAAAATGTGCTATATTCGGTTGGATTCAGTTTTTAATGCTCAATAAAACGTATTTGTAATTTACCAAAAATGCGCATTAAAAAAGGAAAATACCAACGAACATGTCACATGTGTTGATTTTCTCTTCAATGCACAATACTGTTTATTAGAAAATAAAAAAGTAACCTAATGACAGAATCGTAAACACAACCGCCTATTCATCATCATCACCACCATCATCACCACCATCATCATCACCATCATCATCATCATCACCATCATCATCATCATCATCATCACCACCATTATCATCACAAGCCTCAGTAGCATTTACAGCTTAAACTACACGCCATAGTGATTAACAGTAGCACTAGATCCTATGTTGCATTATCATTTGAAAGTATATATATATGATGATGTAAAATGCTAAAAAGGCGGTATTAGAAGGCGATAGTCGCCTTATAAAAAAAATAATAAAAAAGGTTAATAGAACAATTATTGACAATGTCATTATCTCGCTATTAAATTAAAGGCAATCGAAATGTAATATAAACGTTCTTCATATCTAATACAACTAATACAACGTGAATTCTCACAACCTTTTCACTGAAGTATATATATTTGACAGTGGAATTTGTAGGACAAGAGCAGCAATCCATTATGATTTCTATTATTGATAAAAATATATACTGATAACAGGAAAGTTCAGTCTTTATTGAATTTTGGAATAACGACTTTTCATATAATTATGTATGCATATAAAACTTATAAATTATTTAGATATAACATTTCTTGCACTTGTATTTTTCTAGTTTTTTATGTTCATATTTTATGTCTTGTTACTAATATACATGTATTTATAGAATCGATTGACAAATGATATGCTCATGCAGACTCATTCTAGTTCAAATAAAGGACACATTCTGTAAATGTAATATACTTGATAGATTTGATGATGCTAGGGAAGCTCGCCGACATGTCATGAATTATAAATAGAAATATTTATCCCTGATATCATATCATATTATAAAGCTCTCTAGGAAGATATTTCAATATAATTGATGTCATCAGTTAGTATACATATGGTACCGTTTAAAAAAAACATCGATGTCATCTTTAGGGGAGGGTGGGTGCGTTGGTATACACACAGTACAGGCAATTTAGAAGAACCAGCGACGTAAGCAAGCTGGATAGCTTACACATATGAAACAGTCCAAGGTGTCAAAAATCAGACCCACAGTGGTCAAGGGTACGTGGTTTGAAGTCAACGACCTTAACCACTCGGCCACGGACACCCTTCCCCATAATGATGCAATCTGTTTATGAGATTATTTATAAAAAGTTGTTTAAAAACGAATCGATCTTGTTTATAGATGTACTTGTTAAGAAGAAACAGTTCTTTCTAAGATACAGCAGCTTAAAAATGTATGTGTTATCTGTTTATTAAATACACGTGTTAAAAAAGGATCTATACATGGAGATACATGTACTGTTATTTATAAGATTTAGTTGTAAATAAGATGAGGTTGATTTAAAATAATCGATGCTATGAATTATACGATACAGCTGTTTTATTAAGACGATATTTGTCTTTATAAGACACACTTTTCTATAAAATAATCGATATTATTTGATTATGAGACACATAAATTTATGATAATATAAGATCAGTTGCACTGTGTGTCGTGACATCATCACATTCATGTTTACAAATAGCGTGTCTGCGTAAAATGAAATTGAGTCAGTAAATATGACATGTTATAAACATGCGACGTAAGAAACATGGGATGGTTTTCATTAAAATTCCTTAATTGTAGACACATAAAGTTCTTTAACGTGTGTCTTGTGATGAATGATTGGAATAATCATTCAGAAAATCTGACTGGCATAAATTGTGCATTCGAGAATCATCGGATAGATTTCATTAAAAATGAATAAATAAATAAATAAATTGTAAACACATGCAGTTCTTTTACGTGTTGCTTGTGATGAATGAAGACAATTTCATTTTTAAAAAATCATTCAGAAAATCTATATGTTGGTTCAAGTTATGTTTGAACAAATGAGCCGCGTCACGACAAAACCAACACAATGGGTTTGCGACCAGCATCGATCCAGACCAGCCTGCGGATCCGCGCAGTCTGATCAGGGCTATCGGTTTCTCTACTTGTTATAGAGTTTGTAAGCGAACAGCATGGATCCTGATCAGACTGCGCGGATGCGCAGGCTGGTCTGGATCCATGCTGGTCGCAAACCCATTATGTTGGTTTTGTCGTGACGCGGCTCAAATCGTTTATTTTCCTGCACTTACATTAATGATAATTATAGCTGTTGAGGTAATGTTGTCCAGGGTACTTTGAAGTACACAAGATATATTCCAACACCCAATCAAAAACTGTTTTATGGTAACCAGAAATACTTTTTTGGTATCCGGTATACTAAAAATACCCGGCTTTTTCTCTCGTTATTTATATGTCACAGATTGAAATTACATGTAAATGGCAGCTGTGACGTTCCATAGTTTTGTTTATTTATAAGCGGAAACATTTTGCACGCGCGCTTTTATTCGGTTGCATTTAGTTTTTACCGTATAATTTTAACTTCCGGTATTGAATCGGTGAATCTCGACAATTTCCGTCACTGATGTACATTGTCGATCTCACCCGTGCAATATCGTGAACACTGGTCACTCGTTTCATGTTGTACTTGTCCAATTGTTTTGTTTGTTGTATATGTTTCTATGTGAGGAAGATATTCATTGGTTCTTTTATTCTTAACTTCTGTGCACTTTTTGTTTTCCTGTCCCGCTCACTCTTTACAGTCATTTCTTACGAGTCAGACGTATAGTAAATACTAGTTAATTTATTTAACATTAGATCTACTGCTTACTTTATTTCAATTAATATTGAAATAATTTCTATAAGTAAATATCTTCATTCAGACGCTGTGGTAAGAAAGAATGTCATTAAAATTAAGATATTGATTGTATATCTTATTTACGAATTTTTGTATTTTCTTATTCCGCGTCGATTGTGTACATATTGTTATTTGATCGTATTTTGCTTTTTATATGTCATGTATTGTAAAAGATCTATAATTATTTATTATATTTTTTTTTTGATTTTATTAAAACATCGAACCTAGAGTTTGTTTCTATCCAGAGTAGAAATATTTTACCCTGCGACATATCAATATTATAAAATATGCAAAGCAGTATATTTTCAACAAATACAAACAATTTCTTAAAATTTCTAGCTATAATCAACTATTTTGGGTATTGTTCATATATATTTCTTTTGATGTCGTAAAACCGAAAGAAGATAGACCAGGACATCACCAACAGCAAAATGATGTCTATAGGCAAACAGACCGACATGTATTCTTATTTGAATGGCTGAAGGGGTAGGTTCTGTCAAATTTACCAACATATACCGGAGGCTACAAGTAGAACCCGGAAAAATAACCCCATCGGCTATATTTTTTTGCGCGTTTAATTCTTAAAGACCGTTCACTATTTCCGAGTAACAGTGAGTACTTTTACGTACATAGGTGGGTTGTGTCTGGTATACTAAAAGACAGCCGCGGGTCTACATGTAGTTCTCTGGACGACAATAAATCAAACAGCATTATATTTATAACGAAATAAAAGGCAACAAAAGTTCGCACCTGGTGCAAATAGGGTAAAATATAGTGCTACTTGTGCAAAATAATTACGTTGCGTATTACGGAACAATACCCTCCGGAAGTGGCAGCAAAAAGGCGGAAGTTAGTGCCTAAGATGAAAGACGCGAGAACAGCAGGAAGCAAAGCGTGGATTGCGTATGATACTCTGAATATCAACGGAAAGGCCGTAAAAGATGATTAGGGGGTGGAGATGGACTGAAATGCCTAAGTTGGAATTGTAATGGACTGAGTGCGCGTAAGAGACAAGACAGTGAATTTGTTAACATTATTACAAAACATGATATTGTTATTTTGACTGAAACATGGACTGGTAAAACTTCGAATATTGAGCTGAATGGATATTATTGCTATTATTTCTATCGGAAATTTAGACACAGAAACGCTAAGAGAAACAGTGGGGGAATAGTCATTTATGTGAGAAACGAAATTAAAGAGAGACTTTCAATAGTGAAAAACAGGCATGATACAATCGTTTGGATGAAACTTGACAGGAACTTCTTTGGAACCGTAGATGATATATATATTGTAGGAGTATATATGTGGAGTGATGTATCTCCTATTACAAACATTATCGATGATGATTTATTTGAGTGTTTACAAAATGATATACATCTATTTGAATCTAAAGGGACAGTACTAGTAACAGGAGACTGCAATGCGCGGACGGCATGCAAATCTGATTATATATTGTATGATAGGTTTGTACCAGAAATAGACGAAGACGATTATTGTACAGATACACCAATACAGAGATTTTCATGCGATAGTATAAGTAATGTGCAGGGAAATAAGTTACTCGATCTATGCAAGGGGACATTACTCAGAATTGCAAACGGGCGTTTAGGCAGCGACTGTGGTAAAGGCGCATTCACATGTTATAATCGGAATGGTTCTAGTGTGATCGATTATTTACTGTTAAAGGAAATTAATTTTAACATTATAGATGATTTTAAAATACATGATTTCAATACGTTTAGTGACCATACACCGATTAGTTTCGAATTAAATACCAGAAAGTTACAGAAAGTCAATTTCACTTCTCGAACATAACACATACAATGGCGTAATGAAGAAAAGGAAACATATCGCGCAGGCCTGATAACCAATCTGTTAAACTTTGATAATTTGTTAGACGAGTCGGGAGAGGACCAAGCTTCCGTAAACAGAATGGTGAACTCTTTTACAAACATTATACGTAACGTTGCAGACCCACTTTTTCGGAAAACCTTTTATACAGGACAACAGTTTGTAAATAACAGCAAAGACGACAGTTCTAAATGGTTCGATAATGACTGTAAAATTGCAAAAATAACATATAAAAACGCATTATACCAGTTTAATACGACACACAGTGAGGAAAATAGAATAGAGTTATGTCGATGTAAGAAAATATATAAAAAATTGTTAAAAAGAAAATGTAGATCCTATAATTTAAAATTAACGAGAGACTTTGAAAATCTTAAAAAATGTAAACCTCGTGAATTTTGGAGGTATTTCAAAAATAAGCAACCTAAAAGTGCCAATAATATCCCTGTTGATGAGTTCAAAACGTATTTTGAAAACATGTATTCTGACGTCAATGCATGTATTCATACAGATGCTGACAATTTCAATGTCAACCATGATTTTGATAATGTTATACCGGTGTATCCGGAATTAGACGAACAAATTACTTTTACAGAAGTGCTAAATGCACCAAACGTTTAAAACAAACATAAAGCGGCTGGTGAGGACCAGTTGCTAAATGAGTACTTTATAGAAGCATGTGATATTTTGTCCGGTTACATAACTGTATTGTTTAATAAAATTTTAAATACTGGTTACTTCCCAGCTGCATGGACAAAAGGCATCATAATGCCATTACATAAAAAGGGCGATAAAGATGACGTCATAAAATACAGAGGAATTACTTTCTTAAGCAATTTAGGAAAACTATTTACATCGGTTTTAAATGAGCGTATAAATAAGTGGTCCGAGAACAATAATATTGTATCTGACGCTCAATTTGGGTTCCGCAAAGGCCGGTCCACTATTGATGCAGTGTTTGTGTTGAACTCATTTGATACAGAGTTTATTAACGAAAACAAACGTTTGTATTGTTGTTTTATTGATATGAAACGCTGTTTTTGACTCTATTTGTAGAAAATTCTCTTTGGTATAAGCTTTATAATATGGGTTTAAACGGCAAAATTCTACGCATTATTAGAAATATGTATCAATCTGTGAAGTCGTGTATACGTTCATGTGATAATATGAATTATTCTGATTTTTTCGACATTCGCAATCGGATTACGTCAAGGGGAGATAATTTTCCCCGATTATGTTTCCTTGTTTATTGAAGATCTTGAGCTATACTTGCAAGATAGAGTAAACTGTGGGCTTACTTTAAATGAGTTATGTATCATATTATTACTATTCGCTGACGACATGGTTATTCTAGCAACAAATCCGTCTGATTTGCAATCGTCACTAAATAAATTATATGAGTATTGTAATACTTGGGGACTACAGGTAAATGTAGATAAATCAAAATGTATGGTATTTAGAAAGCGGAGAGGCTTGAAAAATAGGGAAAAGTGGTTCTATGGTGAAAATGCATGTATTCTTGAAAATGTTAATGATTTTAACTATTTAGGTGTTACTTTTAACTATACAGGAAATTTTTCATTAAATACCCAAAATTTGTATGGTAAAGGTCTTAAAGCAATGAGTTCACTCATAGCAAATTTAAAGAAACACGATACGTTGCCGAAAGTAGCCTTACAACTATTTGATTCGTTTGTTAAGTCTACAATAAACTATGGATGTGAAATATGGGGTTTTGTGAAATCAAAACAATTAGAAACTTTACATATTAAATTTTGTAAGATACTATTGGGAGTGAGACAGTCGTCATGTAATACTGCCGTTTACGGAGAGTTAGGGAGATATCCCCTGTACATAAATAGATATGTCAGTATAGTTAAATACTGGCTCAAATTATGCCATAGTGAAAATGTTATTATAAAGGCTATAGTTGAGTCGGACTTAATTGATTGTTTAAATGGTAAATCCAATTGGTTTACAAATGTAAAAACTCTATTGTCTAAATATGGATTTTTATATAAATGGAATGAAGTTATAAGCACTAGAAATGTAAACCTTACTATAGATTATGCGTTTCTTAGTATGTTTATTAATAAGCAACGTTTGATAGACGAATTTACACAAGAATGGCGAACTAGTATCAACAATATGGAGGTTTTAAATTTGTATAAATATGTAAAAGATACATTAGAAATGGAACCATATTTAAACAATATCGCATCTCGTAACTTGCGGATCGGATTGTGCGTATATCCGCACATAGTCTAAGAATCCAGACTGGCAGATATGGGAGAGATAGATTAGAGAGAAATCTTAGAGTATGTCAAATATGTAATGGTAATGAAATAGAAGACGAGTTCCATTTTGTTTTTAATTGCCCGGCATATCATTCTATTAGGCTAAAGTATATCAAGAATTTTTTTAGAACAAAGCCAAGTATGTTTAAATTTACACAATTGTTGTCATCTAAAAACAAGTCAATTATTGTCATGTTAGCAAAATTTATACACGAATCACTAGAAATACGTGCGAGTAGATTATTACGATCCAACAACTGATTTACATTTAATTGTTTGTAATTTATCATTTGTAAATATGATGCTTGTTAATGACAAAGATGTAAAAATTTATAGATTGTATAAAGCACATCCTAAATGCATTTTTCAGAAATATATAATTTAAAACAAAGAAAATTGTATATAACAAAACTATGTGTATAAGAAAGTGAGCAAACGATGGATTAGAATGAGTATTTTAAAATAAAAAAAACATCAACAGAAAGTGAAGCAATCGCTCATATCGAGCGAATTTTCAAAAATGCTACATTCATTGAAGAAAAAAGTAAAGTTAATGTTACTACGAAAAATGCATATTATATGATAGTAATCCAACGAGTGCTCAGTGTTTTAATTATAACTTATACTTTTATATGGCATTGTATTTTGCATATGAAACAAATAGAAACATATGGTATCTTTTTACATCAATCGAATTGTTGGTAGAATATTAAATGGCATGAAAAGCATAAAGCAAGCGAAAAAATGTATTTTTAATATTATGCTGATTTAAAATTAAATAATTTATAACGCAAAACATGTTATTATAAATTTTAGCGAAACGAATTGATACCATGATGTTTCTTATTACTTATGATGATATATGACATGATATAAAACAAACATGGTTACATGTATTGTCCATCACCATAAATATTAGATCAATTTAATTTCTTATATTATTATAATTATCCTAATCCTTTTAGTATACATAATTGATATTTGTCACAATTGTATGTTCTATGTACACCTATATGTTAATTTGTAAAATGTAGTGGCTAGCCACTAGAAACTGTAAAGTTTATGTGAAATAAATTTGTTCGTTCGTTCGTTCGTTCGTATTACTACTAGAAGAGGCGATACTTGAGTGTTCAATGTTATGATTGCGTCTTAAGAGGCGTTATTTTACTTATTTATGCTATAATTGTAACTACTTGTGTGTATAATAATGTTATCGGGACCAGAAGAGGCGTTACTTAAATGGTCAACAGTATGACACGGTATTTTAGTAGTCAATGTTATGATTAGTGGTTAATGTTATACCACTGGGCGAACACTTTATGGTTAGTTACATATCTTTACCTGAATAAAAAGTACATTGGTCTGAAACCTGCTGTGGCCACTACATTCCCTATTAATAACTATAAGTTCTGAAAGAAGACTCAAAATTGATTTTAATTATTAAAAAAGAACACCAGTAGTTATGCTTTTAATTCATTAACCAAGAAATCTTCGAAAAAATGTATTGCTAAAATTATATAGATATGTACACTTATATTTTAATAAAACTACATATTTTAGTTACATATTGGCAGCACCAGTATTGTATGTTTCCGGTACATGTATTCATTTAAAACAAATGTACATTGAAACGTGCAAAACGTGCTTGTCAAATCGAAATTGTTCCAAATAGTTGATTAATAATTAAAATGGAAACTGAATGAAAACCAATTACAAGAAATTAATTGATTTACATTAAGGCCCATTTCCCTCCATTCTTTCATCTAATTTGATTGAAACAACTTTTACAGCGCAAGCTATGTTTATTTGATAATCAGTAGAATGACAAATATCATACCATATGTTTTCATATTGACCACACTGAAAAAAAACATTTATTTTTAAAAGCTCATTTTTTCTTTCTTTTATTTTGAAAAAGCGCAAACATGAATTTTTAAAACATGTAAATAATTGGTTACAGAGAATATTAGCTTGAAGCCTGAGTAGACTAGCGCTGAATGCTGAAATAGTATGTCGTAAAAGTAGCCAAAATGTAAACAAAATAGTATTCGGACTATCGTTGAAAATACTCTATCTTTATTGCGGTAGTAATTGCCAAATACAAAGAAGTTAAAAATGGTTCAGTCTATTCCCATGAAAAACTACAGCTGGGACATACACCAATACAAGCTTTAGAAAAGTAAAAATAGAAATGTCCGGGGTTAAATGGGCCTAAAATACATATCAATGTGCCATGATTATGTGTAGTTAAATGCTTTTTACGTTATCGCATGGTTTGAACCCTTTCTTTGTTATTTGTAACCCATTATATTTCAGTACGCCACGCAATTTTTTATTTTTTTTGGCAGAAAAAATTCCTCGATGTTCTGCGCCATCCAGTGTTATATCCTCGTAACTAACTTTCATATACTATAACTTTTTCACAGAAAACATTTTCGCATTGGTTCTTTTTAAGTATAGTATTTCAATAAAAACTTGAAGCTTCCAACACAAATCGAAACTAAAATAAAATAAGTAATAAACTAAAGTATAGGTCGGGCGCAGCCGTTCGACCCGATTTAATTTGGGTAAATGCTGAAAGAACATTAACCAATTTAGTGTTTGAAATTATTTTCATATATCAGTTGCGAATTACTATATTGCCGGATTTACCAAAGTAAATGTATTAACGAATTCATCTGAAATTCTGCGAACCCATTGCACAAAACATTATGTTCACACACCAATGTATCTTTTGCATCAGCATGTTATAAAGTAAAAAAAACATGTTGTCCAGGACTAATCATTTCCGACAATTCTGCTAAAACAAACAGATCCATGTTTATATTTCAACAAACATTTGTTCTTGTTCTCATATAGCTGAAACATCTCCCACCTACCCGGAAATCAGAAGAATTTGATAACGTGTTAAGTATTGTTTAAAAACATTTAATTTCACCCTGAAATATATAAACGCCGTTTTACATACAAACTAGTAGTAAGTGGGAAAGAGTCAATTAATTGTCTATTGGACAGCGAATAATTTAAAGATTGTTTTTTCCGACTGTATTTTACTAGATATAAAAAGTAAATAATATAAAATAATACCTAAGGCTAACAAGATCTAATATAAAATGCGCCAGAACACAGAAGAAACGTGTTTTTTCCTGTATTCCAAACACCACGCAACAATAAGAGATGAATGATGTGAAAATTATTGAGATTCCTAAACTTGATCAGGCAAAAAGCAGGTATATATTTTCATAATTCAATTTAAATTTGTTACAATGCGTTAAATAACAACCGTGTACGCCTCTAAAATTATAAAACTGCTATTCCGTCATTAAGAATATCGCTTTAGTTATAAATTAGAAAACGAGTATTATAGCCCAACTTATAAAGGTTGATGAAATAAAATATACTACATTCTTCATTGTACATATTCTTTCCTGATATGTTTTATTTATACTAACAATATAAATCTAAATACGATGAAATTATTAAACGCTTTAATCTAATCTTTTCTTGCTTTTTTTTAAATTTAAGAACCTATCTATAAAAATTTAAAGAACCTATCTGAGACGCCCGAAACGTATTTTCTAAATTTATTTTCCAGGCCTAGTATTAGGAATTTTCCAAACATTTCCAAAAGCTCCGTTAGTAACGGAATAAAAATAAAAAAATTAGAAGTTAGCAGATTACGGATATTTTCTTTACCAATAAAACTTTTAATAATTATTTATTATTATTTTCGGATATTTTTGTGTTTCAAACGTCTAAAGATTGTGCTGCTGTTTTTAGTTTTCTTTTCTTTCTAAAATAGTACTTTAACTTTGATAAGCGATTAACCGATATAGAGAAAAAGACTTCTGTTTTAAAATTCTAGTACATAAGTTTCGGCTAAAAATCATGTTATACATCTTACATATTAAATTTAGTTTTAAACTGTTTTCCTTACATATTGTTTGTCCGGTTGTAAATAATGTTTGTTATTAACTTGATCGTTGAGGATAACACGGTACAATTTCTATATGACGACAAAAGTGTAGTACAAAGAAATCTATCTAATATAACATATATTTCTACCCAGTGCAAACGCGCCGATATTTTTTTTTTTTGAAATAAATTTTAAAAAAATGTTCAATTATAATATTTTATACTATGGGTAATTTGGACCTATATTTTGAAATAAAAAATCAAGTAAAACAAAGCTTTTATGAAAGCATTTTTATAGTTCGTGATAAAGACCGCCTTTCCTTAGAGATTTTAACGTGATAAATTCAATAAATCAATGTTATCGCTGCTTTATCTAGACGCTCGATGAATTTGTTACTAGATGCAGAGAAAGATAATGTTTCCCCAACGCCCATGCTCTTAACGAACTCCTTATAATTTCAATTAGTGTCCATCAATCGATCTATTCAAAAAATGGTTATAAACAAAACACTGATTAAGTCTACTTTACCTAAAAAATGTAATTATAGGCATTTTTTAAAGATCGTATAAGGCTGTTAAATACATACATTTACTTTAACAACTGTACAATACAGAAATCACATCACTGCAAGATAACCTTTTAGTTAAACTATTATCTTAACTAATACCACGTCATTTTATTTTGTTTGTCTATAGTACAGCTAGCTAAATAACTTATTTTGAATAGCACAGTTTTCCCGGTACAGTTGATAAACTGTTATTATAAACCAATGCAAATAAAACCATTCCACGAAAATATATTAAGAAAAGATAAACTACGCGTTTACAACAAAATAATTGTAATGTTCAATACCATTTTTATGACAGTCCTAGTTGTTTTACGTCATGCACAATGAAAATGTCATTTTTAAACGTTTGTTTTAAGTTGATAAAAAAGTATACAATTAACTTGTTAAGAAACATTTTAACACTAGTTATGTAAAGTGTAAATGTCACTCGTACATGATATAATAATATCATAATACATGTAAAGATATCACAGCATATTTTCACTGACAATATAATGCCGGTATATTATTTATTGTAAGTACATAACATTACGTCATAAAGTTTACAATATGTTTCTTTACCTTTAAACCAGTGGAAAGTATGAGGTTAATCCAAAAATATAAACTTAAATCCGGTAAATTAAAAGAAATAAATTACATTGTAAGGGGAATAAAATCCATATATTTTATAGGTTCAGTAATCGGCGATATATGAAATAGAAATACTTAAATTATTCTTTTTTTCAACGACTTAGATCGTTCGCTGGCACTCACAATTGGTACTGGTAAGAAAGCCCATTTTGTTCATACCGTCATGTCACGACTCCTGTGAAAATACCAATGAAACAGAAGTATATTGATAGGAGGCTTGTTCTCCGATACACCGATATCTTATTCCAATAATTCTGCAGAGTAATTAGTCAGTTCAATGTTTCCCATATCACAGCTCATCTGAAATTACAACTTACCAATAAATTGATGTTAACAAATTACTGCATTTACAGGATTTTTGTCATTATAATATACTTATACAAAACTGTTTATATATTGTTGAAATAGCTAGTTTTATATATATTCAGTTAT
This sequence comes from Ruditapes philippinarum, assembly GCF_026571515.1. Taxonomy (NCBI): domain Eukaryota; kingdom Metazoa; phylum Mollusca; class Bivalvia; order Venerida; family Veneridae; genus Ruditapes; species Ruditapes philippinarum. Next base: position 172,263 of record NW_026860913.1, read on the forward strand.
ATGATAATAGAAGTATTTTATAGTACATGTAAATATAAGGACACATATACTTGAATACTTGACTTTTTAGATTTATCATTTATTGTTTTCGAATGATCACGAATGTTCTAAGACCCGAAATCAGTTTGAAACATTACCCCAATTATTCTTTCTTTTTTTCAGTACTATTACAATCATAAAATAGTTACCATGTGTGGCAATTGGTAATTTAAAAATTGGTTCTTTTTTTGCAGCCAGCCAGTAACGAAAAATTATTATATCCCGTTCAAAACAAGGTTTCTTAACTTTTCTTAAATGTTGATTTCTTTGCGCCTTTTCTATTTATTATTATTTTTTTAATAACGTATGTAACGATATACTGTATTTGTACATGTATAAGTTACAGAAATAAGATGTTTTCTTCGTCTTCTGCTGTTTTTTCTGAATATTTTGTGACAAAATATCTCGTTACAATTTAATTATATGTAGATTTTAGCTTTTAAATTTCTCGTTGAATTCCATCACGCTTTTCCAGTTATTGGAATAATATTTAATACAGTACTAGCAATATAACATACACTCCTTGAACACATATAAAGCTTTACATGGCCATTTTATTATACCATGAACACAAATAAATTACACCCGCACAACTAATCACATCGAGAACACATATAAAACAATACACCACCAATTTATCATAGACTGAAGAACAAATATTAATCTATACACACCCACTTTATCGTTGACTTCAAACCACTAGCCCCTCACCGTTGTGGGTTCGTATCCCGACAGGGACTTTGGATGCTTTTATGTGAGGAAGCTATCCAGCTAGCTTACGGAACGTCGGTAGTTCTACTCAGGTGCCCGTTCATTCCTGAAATAATTCACGGAAGGGCACCTGAGGTCTTCCTCCACCAGTAAAGCTGAAACGTCGCGATATGACCTATACTGTGTCGATGTGACTTTAAACCCAAAACAAACAAACAAACAAACAAAAACACCCACTTGATAGCCTGAGCACATATAAACCTATACATATCCAGTTTATCATATTCTAAACACATATTAAACTATACACACCCAGTTTATCATACATGTATCCTTAGACACATATAAAACAATGTGCTATCTTGATTTCCGAGTTCTCTAAACTAAAATAGATGTTTAATAATGCATTAGACTTTCTACAGATATAAAAGAGATATTTATCTAGTACAATCATTTAGACCTTATCTTTACTTCATTCTACAGATACTAAATCAAGATCTGCTTCAGAATGTCGCTTGGTAGCACGATGTAGGAAATCAATGTAATCATTAGCTTTTATCTTAATGACATAGAATTATTGACCTGATACACATGTCACTTTTAACTTACATTTGTCTTATCTTACAATTAGCCTCATTTAACATCCAATAAGATCTTTTTGTCTTTACATTTTGATTTATCCTATTCTTTAAAGAAATTCTAAAATATGGTATGTCCTTTATTCGATCACTGTAGTATTCGTTAATATTTAATACAGCTTGAAACCGGATGGTGCTGATACGGGATAATATAACTATCTAACATACGCTGCAGAAACAGGGCTGAATATCTTACTCAAGGGTAGTCGGTCACGAGGCTCTTTCGACATTCCACGCAACAGTTACCACAGCCGGCGTTTGATTTTTTTTCTTGCATATTACAACAAATAACAAGAAAAGCATTGATGCAAAGCATCAAAGGGCGTCCAAGCAAGAAATGCAGCAGGTGAAGATGAACTAGTAGATATATGATGACAAGATATTCTTATAAACTTTTCAATGGTTTTTACCAGAATTGTATATCACTTATGAATGAACGGACGAAAGACATTGTTCATTATTAACTTTGATTGGCATGCTAGAGATTATAATATTACATGTTATTTCTTTATGATCCTGGTTAGTAATAGCAACGGATATACATGTATACAATCATTTATGAACGCATGATCAACACCACACTTGTGTAATTGTCCCTTATTATGTTATCGCTATTAGCGAAGACTCCCTCTTAAGGTATCTTTTCACACTTAGTAACAATATGAAACTGGTTATATTACCTATTACTAGTTTAAGAATTCAATTGTCATATTGACCGACGATTGTAAGTCAAAACCTAACTGGAAAAAGTCAGTAAATTATGGTTAATCTTTAAATATATAATATTGTTTATTCTTAAACCATATACATGTACATTTGTGTTTTTCTTTATCACTTTTTAAATTATCACTAATTGAATAATTCATAAAATCTAATTTGTAACTTTGAATAATTCCTCGGCATCTTTACTAAACACGAATAACAAATTAAATAAAATGTTTCAAAGTTGATAGTGTCATATTAATACCATAAAAATGTACCTTTTTTCTCAATTATTGTACATATTTATTGTTTTGTCTCATATAGATAAAATAAAACATGACATTGTTGTTGTTTTTTTTTTTCGAATTGTATGTTTATGTATAATAATAGTTAATAAATTTTAGAGTTGATCTGTGTTTATCAATTATTGTAACCAAATTAAGTGACAAACATTCACAAACGGTCACTTGTAAATCGCGGTCAAAATAGACCAGGAGAGACCGGGAATTACCGATAGGAGTACATCCCTCTATAAATAGATTTTCGGAATATTTAGGTCATCAACTCATCATTCTATTTACAGCTTTCGGATACATGTACAACAATAACATACCATAATAACCCACTGTGTACTACAAAATGATAAATAAAAACCCCGAAGAGCGCGATTTATTGACGGAAAAGGTTATTTCATTTGAAAATGTTTGCATTGCGAAATTCTCCAGTTCGCTATTCATTGTACATATCGCGACATTTCATTTTTAATTAATAATCAAGCACCCTCATACCGATCGGAATGATCGGCTTTTATTATGACCGACTAAAAGGCTCGAGAAGTTGCTGTCGCCCTTTCACAACATCTGATTTCATTCCATAAGGGGCGCGGACGCCAATCATCTATCCGAACGAACACTTACTATTTTCATTTAATTGAATATATCAAGTTACCCATGACCGCCACCCCCCCCCCCCGCAAAAAAGTATTCTAAAACAAACACTTGCAAAAAATGCTCAAATATTTCTACAACTTTTGTGTCACTGACATTTGCCTCTGGCAGAAACGTTACATTTTAGTGACTGATCTTTTATTTACTTGCAGAATTGAGAGAATTCTGAACGTAAAGAAAGTGTCTGTGTACCAGTCAGAAATGAAATGATTCTACAGTTTTACAGAAATATTTTCTCAATGTTTTATGTCTTATTGTATCATGAACAATAAATGGCACAACGTTGTCACCAGAACTAGCAAACTGTAATCAAAAGCGAAATGAAATATAAAGTATCGTATAATGATCGTGCTATGAAATAGAAACGTGGAACTTGTTTTTTTAGAAACATGATAACTATGATAATTGCAACTTATCTTTAAACAGAAAATTTTGTTGTTGTTGTTGTTTTAATTTCTTCCGACATAACAATTTTGCAAATTAACAAATATAACATGGCCTTGAGGGTAATATGCAAGTTTACGGACTGGTTGGTCAGACCTCGGAAGGTATATGACCCGAAGCGCAGCTGAGGGCCATATACCTTCCGAGGTCTGACCAACCAGTCCGTTAACTTGCATTTTGCCCGAATGGCCATGATTTATTTGTTATATTATACCGAATCTTAATCCTTTCATCCCTTTTGTTGCTGTCATTTTTACTATAATTTGCTTTCAAATAAAATTTTATTTGTTCAGTGTGTGAACTATCTCAAACCCTAGTCGGATTTTTTAAATTATTTTCAAGCGATGCAGCAAAAAATTATGCTCTTCTATTAATATTCCATTTTGTTAATCAAATTAAATATCTAATTTTACTAGGCAAAAATTACTTTTTTAATTGTATCACAAACTGTATGAGTAAAATTTATAATTAAATTAAAGACAAATCATTACTTTTGATCAACATGTAATAAATTTATGTGAAACATAATAAAATATTCAGTAAAAAGAATCATTTAATAACAAAATACAATATTATATCTCATTTTACATACGCTCTTCTATATCTAATATCACGTCATCCAGTCCATATAAGAATAATGGACTGGGTAGCCGGTCTGTATGCGATCTTTGGACTGGATGACGTCATATTAAATAAAGAAGGGCGTATGCAAATGAGGTATAATATAGGAATTTTAAACATCAGCAAACTAGTTTATCAGGCTATATGGATTTATGTTTTTTTTACTTTATACAATAACAATAAACTAACAATGTGTTTCCTGTAAAACTTTGCACTCATTTCTTTAGTAAATGATAACCATGATATACCCCTGTGTCAGAATATTATTGACGAATAAAACAGCGATTATGGAGATGAATTTATTTCACATAGTGTTACAAGTAATTAAAAAGTCGATGGCTTGTCGATTTGATCTACTGATGAGAGCCCTTGTTTGGTAGACTAATGTTCTAAATTTGTAATTTGTGTGTTGACCGGTAGATTATCTGTCTGATGTTAATGAGACGTCTGGGAATATGTCATCTGGCAACAGTCTCTTGGAAACACTGAACATATAATCTATAAAGTCCAGGTAGAAATAATGTTCAATGTACCACCCACGTTAATCTTGAAATTTATTCAACCACATACAAAGTTTATTTATTGGAAAGTCGAAAGCCAGTTAAAAAAAAGAACTATTTTATTTTAAGGAAATCAATGGGATGTCAATTTTATATCTTAAATTGTTATTGACGAAACGTTCATTCAAATTTATAAATTCATTTATAAAACCAACATTCTTATTGGTTGAAACACTATGTATACTATGTTCCTTGGGTCATATTTATCTTGGTCAGGCTACATTATCCCGTTTATATTGTCAGCAACTTGTTTAACGAATTTATAATAATGTAAATTGTTATTTACGAAACGTTTATATAAATTTATAAATTCATTTATAAAACCAACGTTCTGATTGGTTGAAATGATATGTATCCCCTGGGTCATATTTATCTCGGTCAGACTACATTATCCCCTTACTCTTGTCACCAACTTGTATTATTGATAGTGTTCAATTAAAAAAGCCAATAAGAATTCGAGAAAATGATTGTATAATTAAAACATGTAATTATGCGGTCCTTTTAGTGATGTCGGCTGACTGATAAGTCACTTGAAGGGTCATAGTGATGTATAACTAATTTTGAAATAAAAATCAATTTATTCCTGAATAGGTCCGATAGGATTCTGAAAAATGCATGAGATTTTAATCATAGGAGTACATCAGAGTGTCATCTAGCTGACAATCTTCTAAAATCGTAACATCCTTAACATAAAATATTTATCTATTCTAAATTGAAAAATGACTTAAATGATAACCTGGAGTATACATTTCTATACCTCTCACATTTGGACAGGGATTCGATATTGACATATATCATTTGATGAAACGATACAAAGTAAAAAAGTCACATCTATAACATCAACAATCATCTATATCAATTGATATAAATACGAGATGTTACAACACAGTTTTACATATTTTCAATTGAAAAATATCTTAATATTTCTGGTTAAATGTTTATTTAATCAAGCTGCTTGTAATGTCTACATATATCTTAAAAATATTAAGCTCCACTTTTAAGTCAATTTTTTAAATGTGACACTAAGTAAAATTCTTTTAATATTGCCTCACATGATACAAAGCATTTTATGCAACTTATAATTACCTTGTTGATAAATCTGCCATGTAATGTTTACACTGTAAAGATTGAAACAATAATTACTCTTCCATATGTATAATATCCAATATTTCAACTTAAAGCTTAAAAGGATATGTTCAATTCATGTACTGAAAATGTATTATAGAAAAAAATATGAATCCCTGATAGCAAATATTATATATCCCAAGTCTGAAATGTCAATGGTTGCTTCTGCTATAAACTTTAAAATCCTCGTTAACAACATGCATGTCACAAATTAATGCAGTGGTATGTTTTATGTGCAACTTAGAAATATTATCTAACAAAATTAAAAAGAAAAGATATTGGTAAGATATTAGCAAATTAGATGCTGTCCTAAAAATTATGTCAATATCTTTGATTTGATTTAAAGTCACACCGACACTCATCGCTTGTATATATTTTAACACTTAAATAGAAATGGAAGACTCTAGGCCCCTTTACATGTGATATTTCAACCAGAACCAAGAGCTTCCCACTGCACAAGCGATGATTACACTGTAGACATTGTATTGTTCTATAAATCAATGCAATCTAATTTAAGCTCTTCACTCTTTCTGGTATCTACAGACTTCTGGTAAATACATATTTTATTACAGTGATCTATTTATCACTTCTTTTCGTCGAAAGATGTCCGGAATCAGAGCATGTTTTTGCATTTATGGTATGCTCACCTGTTGGTAAAATACTTTTATTGCAGAAATTTATTGACATCTAGGAAATTCATTCCAAACTTGTCTAATCTATATGGGATAATACACAAAAACTATGTTTGGGAAGCTGCTTTACTGTTTATCCCTTTGGACAAAGATTAAGCAAAAGAGACAATCAGAAATTTTATAATTAAGGCATTCTCATTGGACCACAACTTACACGTGATAGAAATACCTCGGTTTTTTATGAGTAAACCGGCTGACAAAGACAATAAAAATAATTTATGTTTTATATGATTGTATGATAGAAAAAAACATGATCATGTTGATCATTATTCCCTGTTTGTACGTGACAAGGAGAAATAAAATGAGATATAAAGTTATCACTGTTTGTAATGAATATCAATAAAATAGAAAACTCACTTTATGACCTACATAAAGCAATACCATTGATTAGAACAGGCAGGAAATTTTGATGTGAGATTTGAGATTGTTCAAAGACTTAAATTTGGTTCCATCACTTAACTGGCAATGATGTACACTTTTCATAGTTCTGAGCTCTACAACGCTACCATTACTTGATGAAGATATGAATAATTGATAGAAGACTTATCTGTATTTCAAAGCCTAATAATACACAAAGTAATGTTAGGATAAAAGTTCTAACTTAGTTTCCCTAGTGGTTTTAATGCATTGATCTATGACGCTAGAAATTTATTAATCTGTGTGTACTAAAATAACATTTCTTTCTCACATTAATTCTTTTAATATGTTACATTCAATATTTTATCTTTAATATTCTTCAATTGATTACCAACACATTAAAGTGTAACATTATTTATATAACAGCTCGAAAAATTGAATATATTTACATCGACTTGTTATTGTCAATAGGTTTTAATACGGTTCATGTATACAACTATTATATTATACAGTCGTGTCAGAAATTCTTCAAAGCATGGTATATAGCGTGATATAGCACACACTATTAGTTTGGTCTACACTATAACGACATTTGTAATATAATGGCATCTATAGGTTTGACAATTGAATATAAAGTAAAATATAATCTCATAGTCAAAGTGCCAAGGTGGTGAAAATATTGTTACCACTACCAGACAAATAAGAGAATAATTGACGAAATACTTATCGGTAATGCAAAGCTAATAAAACACGAACTCATATTGGATTTTTAACTATCATGGTTTCGTATTTCCGACTTTTCACCATTGTACTTTCAACTTTTCGCCACCGAGGTTTCGTTATTTCGACTGTTCATGATCGTAATTCCGTTGTTTTGATGACCCTAACGTGACACCGTAAATTTAAAACAGACACAAAAATAAAATAAAAAAAAATAATTGGTCTTTTATAACGACAATGCTGAAGGATAAAGATTTGCTTGCATCATAAGAAGTACATATGAAATGCAAGTTTTTTGCTCAATGAAAGAACTGATCTCGTTTATATCATTAAACTATTATTCTAGTATTAAAGGGAAACACATCTTCTATTTGCATATTTGTAAGACTTTTTCCAGTTATGTTATAATCATATATATTATATTCAGCTTGGAGTTGTGTTTTAAAAAGCAGTGTACTATCAAAATATACAGTAAATCTTTATGTAGTGTATGTTTGATTCCATAACAAAAAGAACCTGCCTGAATACATTATTGAGGAGGTGGCTTTTTAAAATCTTTTTATTGAAATTCTTGTTTCTGTGTCCAGAATTGTAAATATTATAATTTCATATTGTAATGTAATGTTGTTTTTTATTTAATGTTATTTATTTTTTTATATTGTCTTTATTATATAAAGATAACATGTCTTGACACTACCTAGCAGTATCAGCCGACACAAACGATTTTGGATCAAAATATCGCGACGATGTATAATATGTGTATGTGATGTTTATAATAGTATATTACATTTTGAAAGTAATATATTATAAAGTTTCAGTGAGAATAAAATAAAAGAATTTATACCTTTTGTTATTTAGTAATTTCTTGTCACACATTCAAACTTTCATCAGTTCAACCAAATGTACTTATCTCTATCAGGTTTCTTTCTCTCCGTTTCAAAGGGAAATACTCGTGCAATACTATGCTTCTATAAAATGTTCCGCAATACATGTTTGTGAATATTTGAATATCATTTAATGATTAAGTCTCTGACCATACTTGGTCTAAACTAACATTTAGAGACAGTTATATAGGTGTATCAGAATGTCGAAAGCACCTACTGATGATGTACAAAAAATAACGTTAATTACCGAGACGTTAAATAGCCTCCAATAAGTTTAATCATGCTGTGTAAGTCGGCTGATTTTTATTTGATTAAATTAAACGTTTCCAAACAAATAAATTAATTTTTTAAAAAGACTAAAAAAACCCGTTTATTTCGACCAACATTTTCTCGATATGCTTGAAGCTTTTGCCTAGGCAAAATCGTATCGTTTCGCCTTTTGTTAAACGTTTGTCATTTTTGACAAAAGTTTGGCTAGTCAAAAAATAATAAGCATTTTGAATAAAACTACTAAGAATTAAAACAAAATTGGTCTAGTCTTTGTCAATAAAATGAATTAATATGTGCTCAAACATCCATATAAAACGAACGAAAATCAGTCGTCTAACACCTAAATATCGCACTAAATGGAGGCCCTTTATCGTTTCCGTAGATGGTTTTAAAGAACAATTTCAATAAAATATACAAGTTGCCGGCAAAAAAGCAGGTGATGTTCAAGCTGTCATAGTTACGCAAGATTTGTTCCATGTTAAAGATACTATTAACTAGTTAAAGACACAATTTCTATTGTTTTTACCATTACTGTATCGACGCAACGTGTTCCATTTAACAATATGTTTCACGTTAACTAGTATATCGAGTCAATATTGTCTTTTTAGTTATCTTAATTAGAAACAAATGCCACCTTTATGTTACTTATCTTATTAAATGAAACATTCTGTATATATAAACTTTGCGTACTTAAACAAGTACAGACAATGAATACAATATGAATTGAGATCAGATACCGATTAGAAAATTAATTAATCAAATAATTATGTGCAATGCTGTGCTTGATGAGTGTTATGTCTAGTATTGCAGTCACATTACGTAATTGCATTTAATGTATAAACAGTGTACAATATAATTCCTGATAATTGACACACGCGGCCAACACACGTACACACTATGAAAACAGAATGTTTTAATAAAAAAAAAAAAAGAAAAAAAAAAAGAATCGGTCTTTCACTATCGTAAGTATATTGTTGCCTAAACTGGATACTGTTTTAAATAACTGATAGTGAATATTACAAATCTTTAAAATGCATGAAAAACAACACACATTGCGGTTTTATAAATGCAATTCATTACTTTCGCAAGAAGAGTTTGATATCATGACTTCATACAGTTGTACTAGATTTGATAATGAGGTATCAGTCAAGATCTATGTTAAGTTGGACGAAAGTGATATGTCAGTTCTTTAAATCTGCAACTGATTATATTTCAGGTCGGCTTTTTTCAGGACGTTGTTCTGTATATCATTTCAGATTTTTTACGTAAGAAAATATGTTATTCACGTACATTGCACTTTAAGAAAATAGATAATAATATTTGAATAAATTTATTACAAAAGGTTTGTGCTATTTCGCCACCTTATTATATAGAAATATAATTGTTATTAATTTGGTTATTGATAAATCGCTTTTTGTAGAAAGATCATAACGTTTTCCATCATGTTTGATGAAACCAGGTAATAGCGCCTTTTGACTCTTAAAGTAAAGTGAACAATGTCGTCGGTAAGGTTATGTCTTATAAGTAAAGCTGATCGGCATTATCACACACTGTATTTCTAAAATATGCTTAATTTGAGTGTCCAGCCTCATCAACACTGTTATTTTTTCAAAACTCTGTGCAAAACAATATAAAATGAATGTCTCTTCAATTATGACAATCATCCTTGATTCTCGCCAAACGAAATGAGGTAGACCAACAGGCAGAAATTACCCTTTATAAATTTATATTTCTCTAATGGTATTTAAAGGAATGTGCTAACGTTACATATAGTAAGTATAGTAAGTCACGTGATAAGTAATGGACGTGTTTTTTGTCGCTCTGAAGAAAAAATTGATTTTAAGTAGTTTTTATCATTGTGATTTGGATTAATACCTTGATAACCGATGTGTAATATGAATCTGGATATAAAATGACGAAAAAGAAATCTAAACGTAAAAAAGGAAGTAGTACTGACGATGAGTTTTTCAGTTTGAGCAAAGTGTTTAGAACAGGAGGCCCGTCAGATGTCAAAAGGGATGAGAACATTAACGATTGTGAAACAATAGTAAGTGAAGTTTTAAACGAAACAAATACAGTGTTATATGATCAGTCATTTCCCGTGTTTGAGAACTCTTTACAAAAACCAGATTCTTTTGTCGATTTAGTAGGTATATCGAGCTCTGTAATCAATTCAGAAACTTTAACATCAAATAACATGGCTTCATCTTCCAAAACTGTTGACGTTAACTTGGATTCCGATATAAATATCCGGTCCACTCAACAAAACGATGTGATATTGACATTTCTAAAGAAAATTGATAGTCGCCTAGAAAATGTAGAACAGAAACTTAACAAATTAGATGTATTAGATCTAAAAGTGGATAAATTTGAAAAAGAACTTAAATCATTGTGGTGCATGGTGCAAGATAATGCCAAAGATGCATGCAATAAAATCAGTAATATGGAAGATCGTGTGGATCATATTGAATTGTCTGAGACTGAAACTGTGTCCAAGATCCAGCAACTTGAACGTGAAAATGCCAGTTTAAAGGACTCTTTGTTGTATGTTCAATCCCAAAGTATGAGGAATAACCTGGTATTTGGTGGCATCAGTGAGTCGGCCAATGAGAAGCCTACAGAAACCGAAGCTTCATTGAGGGCGTTTATGGTAAATAACCTTAAGTTAGCCCAGGATATTGTTGACAATATAAAGATCGAACGTGCGCACAGGATGGGTACCCAAAGGGAAGGTGAGAGGCATGTTGGTCGTAATATAGTGTGCAAATTTACGTTCTTCAAGGACCGTGAACACGTTCGTAACAAGCGCTCCGAGCTCAAAGGTACACGCTTTTATGTGCACGAACAATTTCCACCAGATGTAATGGCCAAGCGTCGTCGGTTAGTTCCCCTGATGAAGAAGGCTAAGGAGGATGGCAAAACCGCTTGGATTTCATATGATACGCTGTACATCAATGGCAAGCCGGCAGAGGTCTAGGCAATAAATATTCCGAAAATCTATTTATAGATATATCTATTTATCACTCCTATCGGTAATTCCCGGTCTCTTCCGGTCTGTTTTGACCGGGATATACTAGTGACCGGCGAATTGTACAACATGTTTATTGTCCGGTCTCTCCCGGTTTTGGAGTAGATGTTTGATATCGTTACAATTAAAAAAAAACAACAACAACAATAGCATGTTTCATTTTATCTATACGAGATAAAAACAATAAATATGTACAATAATTGAGAAAAAAGTACATTTTTATGGTATTAATAAGACATTATCAACTTTGAAACATTATATTTAATTAACTTGTTATCCGTGTTTAGTAAAGATGCCGAGGAATTATTCAAAGTTACAAATAAGATTTTATGAATTATTCAATTGATTGATAATTTAAAAAATGATAATGAAAAATACAAATGTACATGTACATGGTTTAAGAATAAACAATATTATATATTGAAAGATAAACCATAATTTACTGACTTTTTCCAGTTAAGTTTTGACTTATAATCGTCGGTCAATATGACAATTGAATTCTTGAAATTTATTTTACAATTTTAATAAAAAAAAGAGTAGTAAACATAAAAACTCAGTATTAAAATAGCACATAAAACACAAAAAAAGAAAAGAAAACAATATTCATAAAATTTGTATTTTTTTTTTATTAAAATTAATAGATATTACAATTATTCACTTGCTGCATTTCTTGCTTGGACGCCCTTTGATGCTTTGCATCAATGCTTTTCTTGTTAACATTTTGAGCGAAAATAGATTTGGGGTCAACGAAGTCGTTTCCGAGATATCTGACCTTGAATTTGAATAATTTGCTTATTACAATTCACAATCAAAGATTACAATGCATTATTTTTTCTGCTTTTCATGTAGCTTAGTTTCTGTCAAGTGATTCTGCAAATGTGAATAGTTTTTCCCATTTTTAGTCTATAGGAATTCCCCTGTAGAGCTTTTGTTCTGCTGACCAGCATACAAAATTTGAAACGTTTAAAAAAAATGAAGTTAATCAGATAATGAAAACATAAATAACTCTAATAATGTTGTCGTCAGTATTTTAGATGAATTATTGTAGAGACAATATCAGTATAGAATAATTAACATTGGCTCCGTTTTGAAGTCGAAACAGTGAATTCATCCATTATATGCGACAACTATTAGTATTTGAGGAACTTTGTGAAATGTTTATGATTAAACATTTGGTAAGTTCAATGTCGAACTAGGTGATAGTGATTACAAACATTGTACTTATGAAGTCTTTCGCCTTAAAATTAGATACACTACCGCTAATATTATGTCTGCTCCTACCCTTATTTCTTGATTAATTTGGTATGTCAAAAACACGTACCTACACTCAATCACACTGATGCTTGTTCTTTGAGGATAATCTTGTATCATTAAAAAAAAGCTAAAACATAGAAAAATAAAATGTAAAACTTATTATAGTACCGCTCATGCCGGTGCTAGGGGGCGTGAGGGATGTTGCACTTATTCAGTATCCCTCATGTATAGACTCAATCAAACCGAGTCTGCGATTCTTATGTAATTTTGTTGTGATTAATGCTTCCGAGGGATCACTTTGTTTCCAGATTTTTATAATAATGTAAATTGTTATTTACGAAATTCATATAAATTTATAAATTCATTTACAAAACCAACATTCTGATTGGTTGAAACACTATGTATACAATGTCCCCTGTGACACTAAGCAAAATTCTTGTAATATTGCCTTACGTGATACAAAGCATTTAATGCAACTTATAATTACCTTGTTGATACATTTGTCATGTAATGTTTACACTGTAAGATTGCAACAATAATTACTCTTCTTCAAATATCCAATATTTCAACTTTAAGCTTAAAAAGTTATGTTAAAACTATGTACTTATATAGAAAAATATGAACCCCTGATAAAAAGCTTATATATCCCAAGTGTTAAATGTCAATGGTTGCTTCTGATATAAACTTTAAAATCGTCGTTAACGACTTGCATGTCATATATTAATGCAGTGGTATGTGTTATGTGTTGATGCTATTTCTTTAAGACACTGTTAAGAGCATATTATATGTGTTTTGAATAATGCATCTTGTGAGGTAATCAGGTGCATCTTAGAAATATTATCTTACACAATTTAAAAAAAATATATTGGTAAGATATTACCAAATAAGATGCTGTCCAATATCTTTGATATCACCGACACTCATCGCTTATGTATATACTAACACTTTCGACAGGAACCAAGTGCTTCCTACTGCAAAAAGCGAAGATTACACTGTATACATTGGGTTGCTCTATAAATCAATGCAATCTAATTTAAGCTCTTTACTCTTTCTGGTATCGAAATACTTCTGGTAAATACATATTTTGTCGTAAGATGTCCGAAATCAGAGCATGTTTTTGCATTTATTGTATGCTCATCTATTGGTAAAATACTTTTATTGCATAAATTTATTGACATCTAGGAAATTCATTCTAAATATGTCTAATCTATATGGGATAATGCACAAAAACTATGTTTTGGAAGCTGCTTTACCGTTTATGCCTTTGGACAAAGATTACGCAAAAGAGACAATCAGAAATTTTATAATTGCACCACAACTTACACGTGGTAGAAATACCTCGGTTTTTTATGAGTAAACCGGCTGACAAAGACAATAACAATAATTTATGTTTTATATGATTGTATGATAGAAAACAAACATGATCATGTTGATCATTATTCCCTGTTTGTACGTGACAAAGAGAAATAAAATGAGTTATAAAGTTATCACTGTTTGTAATGAATATCAATAAAATAGAAAACTCACTTCATGACCTACATAAAGCAATACCATTGATTAGAACAGGCAGGATATTTTGATGTGAGATTTGAGATTGTTCAAAGACTAAAATTTGGTTCCATCACTTAACTGGAAATGATGTACAATTTCCATAGTTCTGAGCTCTACAACGCTACCATTACTTGATGAAGATATGAATAATTGATAGAAGACTTATCTGTATTTCAAAGCCTAATAATACATATAGTAGTTTTAGGATAAAAGTTCTAACTTAGTTTCTCTAGTGGTTTAAATGCATTAATATATGACGCTTGAAAATTATTAATCTGTGTGTACTAAAATAACATTTTTTCTCACATTAATTTGTTTTAATATGTTACCTTCAATATTTTACCTTTAATATTCTTCAATTGATTACCAACACATTAAAGTGTAACATTATTTATATAACAGCTCGAAAAATTGAATATATTTACATCGACTTGTTATTGTCAAAAGGTTTTAATACGGTTCATGTATACAACTATTATATTATACAGTCGTGTCAGAAATTCTTCAAAGCATGGTATATAGCGTGATATTGCACACTATTAGTTTGGTCTACACTATAACGACAGTTGTAATATAATGGCATCTAGAGGTTTGACAATTGAATATAAAGTAAAATATAATCTCATACTCAAAGTGCAAAGGTGGTGAAAATATTGTTATCACTACCAGACAAATAAGTGAATAATTGACGAAATACTTATCGGTATTGCAAAGCTAATAAAACACGAACTCATATTGGATTTTTAACTATCATGGTTTCGTATTTTCGACTTTTCACCATTGTACTTTCAACTTTTCGCCATCGAGGTTTCGTTATTTCGACTGTTCATGATCGTAATTCCGTTGTTTTGATGATCCTAACGTGACACCGTAAATTTAAAACAGACACAGAAATAAAAACAAAAAAATAATTGGTCTTTTATAACGACAATGCTGAAGGATACAGATTTGCTTGCATCATAAGAAGTACATATGAAATGCAAGTCTTTTGCTCAATGAAAGAACTGATCTCGTTTATATCATTAAACTATTATTTTAGTATTAAAGGGAAACACATCTTCTATTTGCATATTTGTAAGACTTTTTCCAGTTATGTTATAATCATATATATTATATTCAGCTTGGAGTTGTGTTTAAAAAAGCAGTGTACTATCAAAATATACAGTAAATCTTTATGTAGTGTATGTTTGATTCTATAACAAAAAGAACCTGCCTGAATACATTATTGAGGAGGTGGCTTTTCAAAATCTTTTTATTGAAATTCTTGTATCTGTGTCCAGAATTGTAAATATTATAATTTCATATTGTAATGTAATGTTGTTTTTATCAGTGTTTAGCAATTGCATTTATATAAAGATAACATGTCTTGACACTACCTAGCAGTATCAGCCGACAAACACGATTTTGGATCAAAATATCGCGACGATGTGTAATATGTGTATGTGATGTTTATAATAGTATATTACATTTTGAAAGTAATATATTATAAAGTTTCAGTGAGAATAAAATAAAAGAATTTATACCTTTTGTTATTTAGTAATTTCTTGTCACACATTCAAACTTTCATCAGTTCAACCAAATTTACTTATCTCTATCATGTTTGTTTCTCTCCGTCTCAAAAGGAAATACTCGTGCAATACTATGCTTCTATAAAATGTTCCGCAATTCATGTTTGTGAATATTTGAATATCATTTAATGATTAAGTCTCTGACCAAAGATGGTCTAAACTAACATTTAGAGACAGTTATCTAGGTGTATCAGAATGTCGAAAGCACCTACTGATGATGTACAAAAATAACGTTAATTACGGAGACGTTAAATAGCCTTCAATAAGTTTGATCATGTAAGTCGGCTGATTTTAATTTGATTAAATTAAACGTTTCCAAACAAATAAATTTATTTTTTAAAAATATTATAAACACCCGTTTATTTCGACCAACCTTTTCTCGATATTCTTGAAGCTTTTGTCTAGGCAAAATCGTATCGTTTCGCCTTTTGTAAAATATTTGTCATTTTTGACAAAAGTTTGGCTAGACAAAAAACTATAAGCATTTTGAATAAAACTACTAAGAATTAAAACAAAATTGGTCTACTCTTTGTAAATAAAATGAATAAATATGTGCTAAAACATCCAAGTAAAACGAACAAAAAACAGTCGTCTAACACCTAAATATCGCACTAAATGGAGGCCCTTTATTGTTTCCGTAGATGGTTATATAAAATATACAAGTTGCCGGCAAAAAAGCAGGTGATGTTCAAGCTGTCATAGTAACGCAAGATTTGTTCCATGCTAAAGATACTATTAACTAGTTAAATACACAATTTCTATTGTTTTTACCATTACTGTATCGACGTAACGTGTTCCATTTAACCATATGTTTCACGTTAACTAGTGTATCGAGTCAATATTGTCTTTTTATTTATCTTTATTAGGAACAAATGCCATCTTTATGTTACTTATCTTATTAAATGAAACATTCTTTATATATAAACTTTGCGTACTTCAACAAGTTCAGAAAAATGAGTACAATTTGAATTGAGGTCAGATACCGATTAGAAAATTAATTAATCAAATATGTTGCAATGCTGTGCTGGATGAGTGTTATGTCTAGTATTACAGTCACATTACGTAATTGCATTTAATGTATAAACAGTGTACAATATACTTCCTGATAATTGTCACACGCGGCCAACACACGTACACACTATGAAAACAGAATGATTTAATATTCAAAAAAATTATTGGTCTATCACTATCGTAAGTACGACAGTATATTGTTGCCTAAACTGGATACTGTTTTAAATAATTGATATTGGTATACATGATCCTGTGAATATTTCGCATGAAAAACATCACACATTGTGGTTTTATAAAAGCAATTTATTACTTTTGCAAAGAGAGTTTGATATCATGACTTCATACAGTTGTACATACATTTGATAATGAGGTATCAATCAAGTTCTATGTTAAGTTGGACGAAAGTAATATGTCAGTTCTTTAAATCGTTTTTTTTCAGGACGTTGTTCTGTATATCATTTGAGATTTGTTTACGTAAGAAAATATGTTATTCACGTACATTGCACTTAAAAAAAATAGATAATTATATTTGAATAAATATATTACAAAAGGTTTGTGCTTTTTCGCCACCTTATTATGTAGAAATATAATTGTAATTAATTTGGTTATTGATGGTTATTGATGAATATTTGTAGAAAGATCATAACGTTTTCCATCATGTTTGATGAAACCAGGTAATAGCGCCTTTGACACTTAAAGTAAAGTGAACAATGTCGTAGGTAAGGTTATGTCTTATAAGTAAAGCTGATCGGCATTATCACACACTGTATTTCCTACATATTGCTTTAAAATATGCTTAATTTGATCATGAAATTGAAAACTGCAATTAACATATGTAACATATTCAACCGTTTGTTCATTTATTGATTATCGCATTATAATAATTGACACCTTGAACTGAAAGAAGCTTCTACTGTTTTTGTTTTTGTATTTTTTATTTGATTTTGTTTTTTGTATCTGCATGTGTAAAATATGATAGCTATAGAATTGCTTTGTCTAGATTCAGATGTTCTGCTCATAATTTAGCTATTCAATGAGGGAGAAACAATAATAGATGTAAAAGAATATGCACTTAATGTAATATGAATAGTATAGAAAACGAGTATCATTTCCTCTGAGTAAGTCATACAGCTTAGATTTAATATTTTACCTAATTATTATTGTCATGGGCCAAGTTTGTTTAAATCTCTTTTAAATTGTCAACAATGTAATGCTATAAATAAACTTGCAAAATACGTTTACGAAGCTAATCTTTGGCGCGAAAACTATCAGGCGTGATTTGTGTAATATGAATTTATTTTATGTATGTTATAGATCATCTGTAGTATCTTTTTGTTTTGTTATTGTCGACAGAATTTGATTGAATTAATAAATATGATTTCATGCTTTTCTCTTTGTATTTGTACCGCCATTGTATATATGTTATATTTGCGATGAACATTTATATGATAAATTATTGAATTGAATTGAATTGCATGCACAGGTAAAGTATTCATTGCGGAATGTTTATGTTATTTTTATTGGAACTGTAGCATTCAAATTGTTTTTCTAAGCATTGTATGATGTTAATTGCACTTGATTGATATTCTTATTTCATGCATCAATTGATAGGATTATAGTTTATTCAATATTTACACATATGGCCAATTATGTCGTTTAAGTAGGTATGTGTAACAAGCCATTGATAACTATCAATTGTGAACTATATTTAGTATCATAATTGATGAATGATACAAATAAAATAATGTGTAAAATGCGGAAAATAACGTGTATTCCTAATTGATATTAAAGGTCATGACAGATTGATCATTAGAGGAAGCCCACAGTTAGCCTAAGAAACAGGCTGTTTTGATGATTTAATAAATCATTGGTTAAAACATAATGCTTCATCAAAATAAGTATTGATTCATCGACAACTACGTAGCCCTGCGTTGTTAAGTGGGATAGTTTACTAATAATTTTGTAGAAACGAATCTTTAAAACACACCTACAAAAGAAAAAAAACTTGTAGCTACTATAACAGAGAATGATGTATCGGACAACAAAGCCTGTTGAGAGGTTTAAGCGTAAGTTATCGTTACATAACACTCAAAGTGTAAGTATAAGAAAACATGTGACGGAATGTCATAACCGGAGCTTTCTTTAATCTTCTTTGCGGAAGGAAATAGGATGCCATGGAAGTTTAAATGAGATATTTTAAATGATGGTATCATCTTTGTTAAACTTTACTAGATGACGTAATTCAAACATGATTGTTAATTGTTACATAGATTGAGTGTCCAGCCTCATCAACACTGTTATTTTTTCAAAACTCTGTGCAAAACAATATAAAATGAATGTCTCTTCAATTATGACAATCATCCTTGATTCTCGCCAAACGAAATGAGGTAGACCAACAGGCAGAAATTACCCTTTATAAATTTATTATATTTCTCTAATGGTATTTAAAGGAAAGTGCTAACGTTACATATAAACATGAAGGTAGAAAAGAAAGAAAACCGTATCGACTAGAATAATACAGACTTCTTTATTTAAACGTTTCATGATTATTAACATTTTGAGCGAAAATAGATTTGGGGTCAACGAAGTCGTTTCCGAGATATCTGACCTTGAATTTGAATAATTTGCTTATTACAATTCACAATCAAAGATTACAATGCATTATTTTTTCTGCTTTTCATGTAGCTTAGTTTCTGTCAAGTGATTGTGCAAATGTGAATAGTTTTTCCCATTTTTAGTCTATAGTAATTCTCCTGTAGAGCTTTTGTACTGCTGACCGTTCCAAGTCAGAGCATACAAAATTTGAAACGTTTAAAAAAAAATGAAGTTAATCAGATTATGAAAACAACAATAACTCTAATAATGTTGTCGTCAGTATTTCAGATGAATTATTGTAGAGAAAATATCAGTATAGAATAATTAACATTGGCTCCGTTTTGAAGGTACAACGGTATATTAATCCATTATATGCGACAATTATTAGTATTTGTGGAACTTTGTGAAATGTTTATGATTAAACAATTGGTAAGTTCAATGTCAAACTAGGTGATAGTGATTACAAACATTGTACTTATGAAGTCTTTCGCCTTAAAATTAGATACACTACCGCTAATATTATGTCTGCTCCTACCCTAATTTCTTGATTAATTTGGTATGTCAAAAACACGTACCTACACTCAATCACACTGATGCTTGTTCTTTGAGGATAATCTTGTATCATTAACAAAAAGCTAAAACATAGAAAAATAAAATATAAAACTTTTTATAGTACCGCTCATGCCGATGCTAGGGGGCGTGAGGGATGTTGCACTAATTCAGTATCCCTCATGTATAGACTCAATCAAACCGAGTCTGCGATTCTTATGTAATTTTGTTGTGATTAATGCTTCCGAGGGATCACTTTGTTTCAAGATTTTTATAATAATGTAAATTGTTATTTACGAAAAGTTCATATAAATTTATAAATTCATTAACAAAACCAACATTCTGATTGGTTGAAACACTATGTATACAATATCCACTGTGACACTAAGTAAAATTCTTGTAATATTGCCTTACGTGATACAAAGCATTTAATGCAACTTATAATTACCTCTGTGTGTACTAAAATAACATTTTTGTTATCACATTAATTCTTTTAATATGTAACCTTCAATATTCTTCAATTGATTTTAACCATCATGGTTTCGTATTTTCGACTTTTCACCATTGTACTTTTAACTTTTCGCCATTGAGTTTTCGTTATTTCGACTGTTCATGATCGTAATTTCGTTGTTTTGATGACCCTAACGTGACATCGTTAATTTAACACAGACACAGAAATAAAAACATAAAATAATTTGTTTTTTTTTTATGACGATAATGCTGAAGGATATAGATATTGTTTTGTTTGTTTGTTTCATTTTACGCCTTTTCCCAACAGTATTTCAGTCATATAGGCAGTTAGTTTCCTAACCATTTTTTTATTCCTAGAAACATGATAACTATGATTCTTTGATCAACATGGAATAAATTTATGTGAAACATAACAATATATTTAGTAAAAAGAATCATTTAACAACAAGATACAATATTATATCTCATCTACGCTCTTCTATATCTAATATGACGTCATCCAGTCCATATAAGAATTATGGACTGGGTAGCCGGTCTGTATGCGATCTTTGGACTGGATGACGTCATATTAAATAAAGAAGGGCGTATGCAAATGAGGTATAATATAGGAATTTTAAACATCAGCACTCATTTCTTTAGCAAATGATAACCATGATATACCGCTGTGTCAGAATATTATAGACGAACAAAACAGCGATTATGGAGATGAATTAATTTCAGATAGTGTTACAAGTAATTAAAAAGTCGATGGCTTGCCGATTTGATCTACTGATGAGAGCCCTTGTTTGGTAGACTAATGTTCTAAACTTGTAATTTGTGTGTTGACCGGTAGATTATCTGTCTGATGTTGATGAGACGTCTGGGAATATGTCATCTGGCAACAGTCTCTTGGAAACACTGAACGTATAAATAAATTCCAGGTAAAAATAATGTTCAATGTACCACCCACGTTAATCTTGAAATTTATTCAACCACATACAAAGTTGATTAATTGGTAAGTCGAAAGCCAGTTAAAAAAAATGAACAACCATTTTATTTTAAAGAAATAAATGGGATGTCAATTTTATATTTTAAATTGTTATTGACGGAACGTTCATTTCATTCTGATTGGTTGAAACACTATGTATACTATGTCCCCTGTGTCATATTTATCTCGGTCAGGCTACATTATCCCGTTTATCTTGTCACCAACTTGTATTATTGATAGTGTACAATTGAAAAAGCCAATAAGAATTTGAGAAAATTATTGTATAATTAAAACATGCAATTATGCGGTCCTTTTAGTGATGTCGGCTGACTTGAAGATTCATAGTGATGTATAACTAATTTTGAAATAAAGATCAATTTATTCCTGAATAGGTCCGATAGGATTCTGAAAAATTCACGAGATTTTAATCATAGGAGTACATCAGAGTGTCATCAAGCTGATTATCTTCTAAAATCGTAACATCCTTAACATAAAATATTTATCTATTCTAAATTGAAAAATGACTTAAATAATAACCTGGAGTATAAATTTCTTTACCTCTCACATTTGGACAGGGATTCGATATTGATATACATGTATATCATTTGATGAAACGATACAAAGTAAAAAGTCACATCTATAACATCAACAATCATCTATATCAATTGATATAAATACGAATGTTACAACACAGTTTTACATAATTTCAATTGAAAAATATTTTAATATTTCTGGTTAAATGTTTATTTAATCAAGCTGTTTGTAATGTCTACATATATCTTAAAAATATTATGCTCCATTTTTAAATGTGACACTAAGTAAAATTACTTTAATATTGCCTCACATGATACAAAGCATTTTATGCCACTTATGCCATGTAATGTTTACACTGTAAAGATTGAAACAATAATTACTCTTCTTCAATTAGCCAATATTTCAACTTTAAGCTTAAAAAGAAATGTTCAAACTATGTACTGAAAATGTATTATAGAAAAAATATGAATCCCTGATAAAATATATTACATATCCCAAGTCTTAAATGTCAATGGTTGCTTCTGTTATAAACTTTAAAATCCTCGTTAACGACATGCATGTCACATATTAATGCAGTGGTATGTTTTATGTGCAACCTAGAAATATTATCTAGTAACAAAATTAAAAAAAAATATTGGTAAGATATTAGCAAATTAGATGCAGTCCTAAAAATTATGTCAATATCTTTTATTGGATTTAAAGTCACACCGACACTCATCGCTTATGTATATATTAACACTTAAATAGAAATGGAAGACTCCAGGCCCCTTTACATGTGATATTTCAACCAGAACCAATTGTTTCCACTGCACAAGCGATGATTACACTGTAGACATTGTCTTTGTCTTTAAATCAATGCAATCTAATTTAAGCTCTTCACTTTTTCTGGTATCTACAGACTTCTGGTAAATACATATTTTATTACAGTGATCTATTTATCACTTCTTTTCGTCAGAAGATGTCCGGAATCAGAGCTTGGTTTTGCATTTATGGTATGCTCATCTGTTGGTGAAATACTTTTATTGCAGAAATGTATTGACATCTAGGAAATTCATTCTAAATATGTCTTATCCATATGGGATAATACACAAATTATTTTTGAGAAGCTGCTTACCGCTTTTGCCTTTGGACAAAGTTTTAGCAAAAGAGATAGTCATTAAGGCATTCTCATTGGACCACAACTTACACGTGATAGCAATACCTCGTTTTTTATGAGTAAACCGACTGACAAAGACAATCAAAATAATTTATGTTTGATATGATTGTATGATAGAAAACAAACATGATCTTGTTGATCATTATTCACTGTTTGTACGTGACAAAGAGAAATAAAATGAGTTATAAAGTTATCACTGTTTGTATTGATATCAATAAAATAGAAATCTCACTTCATGACCTACATAAAGCAATACCATTGATAAGAACAGGTAGGATATTTTGATGTGAGATTTAAGATTGTTCAAAGACTAAAATTTGGTTCCATCACTAAACTGGAAATGATGTACAATTTCCATAGTTCTGAGCTCTACAACGCTACCATTACTTGAAGATATGAATAATTAATGGAAAACTTATCTGTATTTCAAAGCCTAATAATACATATAGTAATGTTAGGATAAAAGTTCTAACTTAGTTTCCCTAGTGGTTTTAATGCATTGATCTATGACGCTAGAAATTTATTAATCTCTGTATACTAAAATAACAT
Source organism: Ruditapes philippinarum (assembly GCF_026571515.1). Lineage (NCBI taxonomy): Eukaryota > Metazoa > Mollusca > Bivalvia > Venerida > Veneridae > Ruditapes > Ruditapes philippinarum. The sequence continues at coordinate 196,206 of NW_026860913.1, forward strand.
TTTTTCTCATATTAATCCTTTTAATGTGTAACCTTCAATATTTTACATTTAATATACATTCTTCAATTGATTACCAAACACATTAAAGTGTGACATTATTTATATAACAGCTCGACAAACTGAATATATTTACATCGACTTGTTATTATAGACAAAAGGGTTTTAATATGGTTCATGTATACAACTATTATATTACACAGTCGTGTCAGAAATTCTTCAAAGCATGGTATATAGCGTGATATTGCACACACTATTTTGTCTACATGGTGTTCTTGATTTTTAACTACCGTTGTAATATAATGGCATCTAGATGTTTGACAATTGAATATAAAAAAAATATAATCTCAAAACCAATGTGCTAAGGTTGTGAAAGTATTGTTACCACTACCAGACAAATAAGTGAATAATTGACAAAATATTCATCGGTAAAGCAAAGCTAATAAAACACGAACTCATATTGGATTGTTAACCATCATGGTTTTGTATTTTCGACTTTTCATCATTGTACTTTCAACTTATCGCCATCAAGGTGTCCTTATTTCGACTGCTCATTATCGTAATTTCGTTTTGTATTGATTACCTTAACGTGACACCGAAAAGTTAAAACAGACACAGAAAAAATATCAACTAAAATTAACTAAAACAAAAATTCTGTCTTCATCCTTCCTATCATTTTTGAGGTTATTTCATTTTAGGGGGATACGTTGGAACAAATTAGATGAGTAAAATTGAATTACACAAACAATTGAAACTTTTGTATTGCCCTTTATTGAAGAATGAGCCTTACCTTACTTACTTATGCAGACCTTTGACCTAAATCGTCTGCTTATTATATTTAAAAAAAATATCTCAAGACTAAATGTTTCGCCAATATATGATATATGATTGTATGTAATGATTTAAATAGTATGTTACATTTTTAAAGTAATAATTGTTACAGGTAGAATAAAATAAAAGGATTTATACCTTTTGTTATTTAGTAATTTCTTGTCACACATTCAAACTTTCATCAGTTCAACATAATTTACTTCTCTCTATCATGTTTGTTCCTCTCCGTCTCAAAAGGAATACTCATGCAATACTACGCTTCAATAACATGTTCCGCAATACATGATTGTGAATATTTAAATATTATATCATTTAATGGTCAAGTCTCTGGCCATAGACGGTCTTATCTAACATTTAGGGACATTTATCTAGGTGTATCAGAATGTCGAAAGCACCTACTGTTGATGTACAAAAATAACGTTAATTACGTAGGCGTTAAAGAGCCTCCAATAAGTTTGATCATGTAAGTCGGTTGATTTTAATTTGATTGAATTTAACGTTTTCAAAAAATTAAATTTATTTTTTACAAAGATTAAAAAACCCCGTTTATTTCGACCAACCTTTTTTCGATATGCTTGAAGCTTTTGTCTAGGCAAAATCGTATCGTTTCGTCTTCTGTAAAACATTTGCATTTTTGACAAAAGTTTGCCTAGACAAAAAACTTTAAGCATTTTGAATATAACTACTAAGAATAAAAACAAACTTGCTCTAGTCTTTGTGAATAAAATGAATTAATATGTGCTTAAACATCCAAGTAAAAGGAACGAAAATCAGACGTCTAACACCTCAAGATGGCACTAAATGGAGGTCCTTTAACGTTTCCGTTAATAGTAATAAGGAACAATTTCAATTAAATTTACAAGTTGTCGACATGTAAGCAGGTGATGTTCAAACTGTAAAATAATAACGAAAGATAAAGATGCTATTTTATTAGGTAAAGACACAATTTCTATTGCTTTTACCGTTACTGTATCGACGCAACGTGTTCCATTTAACCATATGTTTCACATTAACTTATGTATCGAATCAATATTGTCTTTTTATTTATCTTAATTAGGACAAATTGCCATCTCTATGTTACCTTTCTTATTAAATGAAACATTCTTTTGATATAAACGTTGCGTACTTAAACAAGTACAGACAATGAATACAATATGAATTGAGATCAGATACCGATTAGAAAATTAATTAATCAAATAATTATGTGCAATGCTGTGCTTGATGAGTGTTATGTCTAGTATTACAGTCACATTACGTAATTGCATTTAATGTATAAACAATGTGCAATATAATTCCTGATAATTGACACACGTACACACTATGGAAAAAGAATGATTTAATATTCAAAATATAATTGGTCTATCACTATCGTAAGTATATTGTTGCCTTTACTGAATACGGTTTTAAATAATTGATATTGGTATAATTGAACCTACGAATATTTCAAATCTTTAAAATTCATGAAAAACAACACATATTGCGGTTTTATAACAGCATTTTATTACTTTCGCCAGGAGAGTTTGATATCATGACTTCATACAGTTGTACATACATTTGATAATGAGGTATCAATCAAGTTCTATGTTAAGTTGGACGATAGTAATATGTCAGTTCTTTAAATCTACAACTGATTATATTTCATGTCGGTTATTTTCAGGACGTTGTTCTGTATATCATTTCAGTTTTTTTTACGTAAGAAATTATGTAATTCACGTACATTGCACTTTAAGATAATAGATCAGGCCTAACCTTCATTCACAAGAAGATAATAATATTTGAATAAATATATTACAAAAGGTTTGTGCTATTTCGCCACCTTATTATGTAGAAAAATTATTGTAATTAATTAGGTTACTGATGAACCTCTTTTTGCAGAAAGATCATAACGTTTTCCATCATGTTTGATGAAACCAGGTAATAGCGCCTTTTGACTCTTAAAGTAAAGTGAACAATGTCGTCGGTAAGGTTATGTCTTATAAGTAAAGCTGATCGGCTTTATCACAACATATTGCTTTAAAATATGCTTAATTTGATATTTGATCATGAAATTGAAAACTACAAGTAACATATGTAACATATTCAGCTGTATGTTTATTAATTGATTATCACATTATGATAATTGACACATTGAACTACTGTTTTTGTTTTTGCATTTTGTATCATTTATTTGATTTTGTTTTTTGTATCTGCATGTGTAAAGTATGATAGCCATATATTAATTGCTTTGTCTAGATTCAGATGTTCTGCTCATAATTTAGCTATTAAAGGAGGGAGATAGAAACAATAATAGAAGTCAAAAAATATGCACTTAATGTAATATGAATAGTATAGAAAATGAATATTATTTCCTCTGAGTGAGTCATACAGTTTAGACTTAATATTTTACCTAATTATAATTGTCATTTGCCGAATTTGTTTAAATTAAAATCTCTTTTAAATTGTCAACAAAGTAATGCTATAAATAAACTTGCAAATTACGTTTACAAAGCTAATCTTTGGCGCGAAAACTATCAGGCGTGATTTGTGTAATATGAATTTATTTTATGTATACATGTTATAGATCATCTGTAGTATTTTTTTGTTTTGTTATTGTTGTTATTGTTGTTATTGTCAACAGAATTTGATTGAATTAATTAATATGACTTCATTCGGTTTTCTTTGTATTTGTACCGTCATTGTATATATGTTATATTTGCGATGAACATTTATATGATTTTGCCGAACAAAATATTGAATTGAATTGAATTGAATTGCATACTGGTAAAGTAATAATTGCGGAACGTTTAAGTTATTTTTATTGGAACTATAGCATTTAAATTGTTTTTTCTAAGCATCGTATGATGTTAATTGTACTTGAATGATATTTTTATTTCTTGAATTGATAGGATTATAGTTTTTTTTCAATATTTACATTTAAGCCATTAATAACTATCAATTGTGAACTATATTTAGTATATAATTGATGAATGATTCAAATTTAATACAGATGTGTAAAATGAGTAAAATAACGTGTTTACTAATTGATATTAAAGGTCATGACAGATTGATCTTTAGAGGAGAAAAGACAATAAATAAGATCAACAAGGCAAAGGCAACGTTCACAGAACGCAGCCCCCGACACACCAAAGTAGGGCACCCAGAAGGCACCTTACCAAAACCTGGAGTGGACATAGGGGCGGTAAAAGGAGAGGGACTTGTAATATGTGAAATAATATAAACTAAAACGGGCCCATATGGGAATTAAAGGGATACGGGCTGTAAGGGTGAAAAGGGGAGGGGGTTAAAAATGGGAGAGGGTGTGAGAAAATACCTACCGTAAACGACAATCCAACAAGACAGACATCACAAAACATGTAAACATTCAAAAACAAGTAACAACACAGAGAAGCCTACAGTTAGCCCAAGAAACAGACCGTTTTGATGATTTAATAAATCATTGGTTAAAACATAATGCTTCGTACTTATTTGTCCATCGACAACTACGTAGCCCTGCTTTGTTAAGTTGAATAATTTACTAATAAGTTCGTAGAAACAAATCTTTAAAACACATTTACAAAAGAAAAACTTGTAGCTTTGTAAACAAGTCATAACAAAACATGAATCTCAGTTTAGCTAAAATGTCTATAACAGAGAATGATGTATCGGAAAATAACGCCTGTTGAGAGGTTTAAGCGTAAATTATCGTTTTATAATAGCTTTGATGTTAAAATAACACAACGTGTCAGTATAAGAAAACATGTGACGGACAGTCAAAACCGGAGCTTTTTTAATCTTTTTTGCGGAGGGGAATGAGATGCCATGGAAGTTTAAGGGAGATAACTCGAATCATGATATCATCTTTGTTCAACATTATTAGATATGATTGTAAATTGTTACATATATTTAGTGTTCAACCTCAGGGAACCCAACAGTGATATGTCAAATCTCTATGCAAAACAATATTAAACAAGAAAAGCATTGATGCAAAGCATCAAAGGGCGTCCAAGCAAGAAATGCAGCAGGTGCAGATGAACTAGTAGATATATGATGACATGATATTCTTATAAACTTTTCAATGGTTCATTGGTTTTTTATCAGAATTGTACATCACTTATGAATGAACGGACGAAAGACATAGTTCATTACTTATAACTTTGATTGGCATGCTAGAAATTAGAATATTACTTGTTATTTCTTTATGATCGTGGTTATTAATAGCAACGGATATACATGTATACAATCATTTATAATCCATATGTGTAACGCATGATCAACACCACACTTGTGTAATTGTCCCTTATTATGTTATCGCTATTAGCGAAGACCCCCTCTTAAGGTATCTGTTCACACTTAGTAACAATATATCACTTGTTATATTACCATGTTGATCATGTTGAGCATAATTGTTTATTATACAATAATTGTAATATTTATTTTAATAAAAAAAATACAGATTTTATGAATATTGTTTTCTTTTCTTTTTTGTGTTTTATGCGCTATTTTAATACTGAGTTTTTACGTTTACTACTATTTTAAGAATTCAATTGTCATATTGACCGACGATTATAAGTCAAAACTTAACTGGAAAAAGTCAGTAAACTATGGTTAATCTTTCAATATATAATATTGTTTATTCTTAAACCATATACATGTACATTTGTATTTTTCTTTATCATTTTTTAAATTATCAATCAATTGAATAAATCATAAAATCTGATTTGTAACTTTGAATAATTCCTCGGCATCTTTACTAAACACGAATAGCAAATTAAATAAAATGTTTCAAAGTTGATAGTGTCATATTAATGCCATAAAAATGTACATTTTTTTCTCAATTATTGTACATATTTATTGTTTTGATCTCATATAGATAAAATAAAACATGCGATTTGTGTGTTTTTTTTTCGAATTGTATGTTTATGTATAATAATAATCAATAAATTTGAGAGTTGATCTGTGTTTATTAATTATTGTAACCAAACTAAGTGGCAAACATTCATTTTGAAAAAAAAGCTTATTTATCTGTAAAGTGTTTGTTCTGTTCTGTAACGATATCAAACATCTACTCAAAAACCGGGAGAGACCGGACAATAAACGTGTGGTACTATTCGCCTGTCACTAGTAAATCCCGGTCAAAATAGACCAGGAGAGACCGGAATTACCGATAGAAGTCCATCCCTCTATAAATAGATTTTTGGAATATTTAGGTCATCAACTCATCATTCTATTTACAGCTTTCGGAATAACATACCATAAAAACCCACTGTGTACTACAAAATGATAAATAAAAATACCCCGAAGAGCGCGATTTATTGACGGAAAAGGTGAATTCATTTGAAAATGTTTGCATTGCGAAATTCTCCAGTTCGCTATTCATTGTACATATCGCGACTAATTAATAATCAAGCACCATCATACCGATTGGAATGATCGGCTTTTATTATGAACAACTATAAAAGGCTCGAGAAGTTGCTGTCGCCCTTTCACAAAATCTGATTTCATTCCATAAAAGGCGCCGCGCTTCGGCGCGGACGCCAATGAATGTCTCTTCAATTATGACAATTATCCTGGATTCTCGCCAATAGAAATAAGGGTAGACCAACATGCAGTAATTTACCAATATAAATTAACAGTTCTCTAATGGTATTTAAAGGAAAGTTCTAACGTTACATATAAACGGAATGAAAACCGTATCGACTAGAATAATACAGACTTCTTTATTTAAACGTTGCATGATTATTCACATTAAGAGCGAAAATAGATTTGGGGTCAACGAAGTCGTTTCCGAGATACTCGTATCTGACTTTGAATTTGAAAATGCATTATTGTTTCTGCTTTTCATGTAGTTTAGTTTCTGTCAAGTTATTGTGCAAATGTGAATAGTTTGTCTCATTTTAGTGTTTAGTATTTCCCCTGTTGAGCTTTTGCTCTGCTGTCCGTTTCAAGTCAGTGCCCATTGTGTGCCTATACAAAATTTGAAATGTTTAAAACATAAGAAGGTAATCAGATTATTAAAAACAACAATAATTCTAACAATGTTGTCGCCAGTATTTCTAGAGAATTATTGGGGAAGGAACGGGAAAAATGAAAATTTATTCCAGTATTTTTTTTGGCCCGCTAATAAATAAATTAACGTTTTAACCCTTTTAATCAAAAGTTTAATTTTTATTTAACAACTGTGAAGTGAAAAACAAGCCCCTTTGAAAATATGAAGTCATTCGCCTTAAAGTAAGATAAGCTACAACTAATATTATGAAAATCTTGTAACATTTGATAATCTTAAACATGAAAAGATATAGTAACAATCTTTTTATAGGCTAATTTCTTAGTAGTCTTCTAATCTAGATATCAAATTATGAATTAAATTAATATTATAAGCCTGGGATTTTCATAATGTTACAGCGTTAGTTTGATAAACCAATAGTCCTTGCATTTCTATTAACATGGAAAGGTACATGCGAAAACTAGCACAAAACTATCTTATTATAAACTAAAATATGCTGATTCTAAAAGAACAAATAAAAGGAATAATGACCAGAAAAAGACACAATATTTTGACATTTTGACATAAAGGTAATACAAGGTAAAGTTAATTACGAAAAAACACGCTACAGAACCTTATTTATATTACTTTTTACAATATGACAATACAAATCATATAGCATCTTACAATTTGAAAGTCCTCTTTTAGTATTTATAATGTTTAAATTGTTTGCTTATATACACAACTTTGATAGATTTACATCTGACACAATAATTCAACAACTCACGCAGTGCTGTCTGCAAACTGCTTCTTGTTCGATTTCTTACAGTGTACCAACATTTTTTCTTATTTACAATGTGATATCCAAACACAAAAGGGCGAATATTATTTTCATACGATATAATTAGATCATCTGCAAAATGTTTCATATTGTTACAATTAATTTCGCATTATTATATTATATAACACAATACATGTATATGATACTTGGTTTGTATAAGAATAAACACGTCTAGCATTATCAAATTTGATCAGAAAATTCGTGTAATTTTAAACTTCTAAACAGAATTACGAAACAGTTGTCAACCTTCCTTTGTTGTCTTTTTAACTTGCACTACGTAAAATCGTGATAAGTGAGTTGTCATATGTCACAATCAATGCCTTTACCTACAACAATATCACACATTAAATATGCTAGTCTAAATCTTTGGCAAATGGCTGCATTTCGTTTTATGTCTGTAAAATTCCTAAAAAATATTTTTCTTAGGATTTAACATTTCACCAACACTCTAAAATTCATATGACAACTTTTTAGCTTTACTGGTGGAGAGACCTCATTACCAATGACCTTACGCAGTTATACTTTCTAGTCGAAGCATGTTTTATTTTTGAATATCTATTTAAAGGAAATCAATTATAATAAGAATAGTAACGTATAAGTTTATTTTTGAAGGGGTACATTGTATTAGCAAATAATAAAGTATGAAAAAACCTGATCGTTTATTGTCAGCAAGCACCTAAATTAGTTCACGACAGGAAATTTTAGTACGTACGTTGAACAATTTCAAACTCGGTCTTAACATGCATAATAGAGGTCTCAAAAACTGAAGAAGAAATTAAACAATATAATACGCTGTAATTATTTTTCACAAATTGATCCAAAGAGACTATACCGCAGCTGATTTGCTCAATATTATAAATTTGGATATTGAGATGTTTATTGCACAGTAAGGAAATCCTAAATATTTTAGAAAACTAATAGCAAACGATCAATTATCCTTCTGCTATGTAAAGATATTAGTTATTTTGCAGGTGCATCATTTCAGAAGATTACATAAACAAGCTGATTCTGTTTGTGTTTCAATCAAACAAAGTTTTATAAACTGTAAATAAAACAGAGAAAAATGGAACTCTTACGAACGGCAAATATTCGGTCAAATTGATAATGTTGAAGGTTATGTTTGATTGATCATGTTCGTGACAAAACGCTGCTAAATGTATAACATTATGACATTCCTCGATTGAAAAATATCACTCGCTTACAATTATAAGTTATATCAGATATTCTGTTAAACTATTTGAGTAATAAAGAATAAATGTCGCGGTTACATCGACTACCTTAAGCAGATTTAAATATTTGAGTATTTGTAATCGATATAAAAATGTTAACAAGGATCACGTAGAGTAATTTGAATCCGACAGACTAATTGCAATAGTTGCAGTTAGATGTTTAAACAGTGTGATCAATAAATTATTAGATACTATATAGAGCCTACGCAAATATTTACATTATGATGATTAATTGATGCTTTACAAGTATAAGCAAATAAATCGACAAAGTTTATATGCCAAGCGATAACATAGTACGAACAAGATATGTATACAATTTGTATTACGGTATCTGTAAAAATATAATATATGGTTTATACGAGTCTCAGGTTACAAAATATACATTATTTAATAGCATGTGAACACATAAGCAATCCCTATACAACAAATAAACAATTTCAATAATAAAGGATGGTGTAAGGAGGATTTGATTAGTTTTATAGAAAACATATCCTCATAGTTTCCTTACCCAAAACCATTGTTAGTAATGGCTTGTTCAACCATTCCTTAGCTTTTTCAAGTTTATAAAATAGTTCTAACCTGTAACAGATACCTACAGACACTTGAAAAACATTATAATAATGGACCTTGATAAGTGTAACGTAAAATAAAGGACAAACTGGTCAATCAATCACTTCTTACAGTCATGATTGTTTTTAACGATATGTGCCGGAATACATGTGTCTCTTCTTACCAGAATGACATGTCATTGTTGGAACTAATGAACAATTACTAATGAAAAAATATCTAAATCATAAATAATATCACTACTGCTAATGACTTGCAAAGACATACTTAAATGTAATTAATGGTAGATTTTTACTTCGTGATTAAAATGCCACCGTCTCTCCCATCAAGTTTAATAAACTCCTTATGGTTTGACTCGTGTGTTCGAGTGTCAGGTTTTATTAAATATTTCTTTGTCATTGACAGTGTACAAGCGAAATAGATTTATTACAAATTAATGCAATTAGTAATTTTAAACTTTAAGAACAAGATAAAGGTAACATGTAAAGTGGCTGAAACTTAAATTCGTAGTCACATGATTTATTTTACATCAATACCAACAAGATTGTCATTCCACATTAAAAGCACGTTATGCACATGTTTCATTTTATGGTAAGAGGTAACATGAGTTTGTTATAATTGAACATGTGAAATGCATGTAAGAAATAGTACTGAACGTGAAATCATTCGTCATAAAGTTTGTTTAATTTAAACAATTTGGTGTTTTGACCTCCATACAAAATAAAGTCACTATAATTATACTAATTGCTAGGATGCAAATGATCACCAATATTGCCAATGGTATCTGTTTGGAAACTGTAATATGATACAACACAAATAAATAAATACATAAATAAAATAAAACAAATTTAATAAGGAAAATATAAGAAATGAGGCTTAATTGGCCTTTAAAAACTAACAATGGTTCAGGATATAGACGTTGACTTATCTGATCAAATAAACATTACCAGACTTAACAGTGCCTATTTCCAATTTAAAAAGGATTTGTTTCTGTTTAAATCGTTAAAGGTTATCTTGTTATGCATCACGTTGTCGTAGAAGATAAATGTTCCATTATTTTAAAAGCTCAAGTTCTTATTATGTGACAGTGAATATGTCCTGATCTAGTCTATTTTAACAGAGTCGGTTTGATAGGCATAATACAATGGCAATTACTGTCCTAGTGATCGTTATTTATTTTAAAATTTGCTAATAAGGAAGTACGTGATATCATCTTATAAAATACTTAAAAGTATAAATATCGTTGTAACAGATTTTGTCTTCAAAAAAGCAACGCCTTCCGCTCAAAAAGGGATAAGTATGCAGATTTTCGGTTTTTTAGTGCTTCACTTGATAAATGCAATAATTTCAAAAGTTTTTAATTTTTGATTTTAGACTTCAATGGAGCTCCTTAAGTAACATATCACAATTGTTTGTCAAAAGAAGACAGCATATTTATCTTGTAGATATTGCCATTTAATCGCCTTTGTTTTTCAACTACGATGCTGCTCTTTAACATACACAACTAAACAACATCTGCAGCATTAAAGGTATATTATATCTCAGAAACAAGCAAATTGTACCTTCGTTTGAAAAGACAAGCGTATAATAAAACTGTACGAAAGCAGCATTAAGTGTGGAATTAGTTGTTACTAAGGTAGCAAAATGTAAACAAAATAGTATTTTGACTTACATATAAACTACTAAATATAAATATCTGAATTGCTAATAGGCAAACGAAGCAAAAGGTGAAACTGGTAAAAGGCGGATACGTAAATTAAGAAAATGTTGGAAACTCTAGGACACATAAAATAAAAAGCTTTTGGGAGCATTTCTGGGATCAAAATGGGCCTTTAAGTTAACTCATCAAAATGCATAGAAGAAACATCCAACCATTCAGTTCAGGTTGTAGAGCACTTTCATCTTTATTAGATAACATTTACGTCAGGTTTGGTTATATAGTTGCCAAAGAGATAATAGGCATTCCAATTGGTAATAATTGTGCACTATATTTATTTCCTGACTGCTATGAGAAGGATTTTACATAGTCTCCCCTACTTCACATCAGGAAATTATACATGCATTAATTAACACTTCCTGTTACCTAGATGATATCTTTAACATGAATAATTCTTATTTCGATCAAATGGTTACTAAAATATACCCCCAGTGAACTTAAATTAAATAAGACTAACTCTTCAGACGTTATAACATCTTTTTAGATTTAAACATTTCTATCATAAACAATTCTATAGTTACTAAAATCTACGATTCAAGAGATGATTTTGATTTTAATATTGTTAACTATTCACATTTAGATTGAGATGTACCTCATGCTTCATATGGGGTATATATTTCTCAATTAATTAGGTTTGCTAGGGCGCGCAGTCGTTTTGGTGATTTAATTGAACACGCTTCATAAATTGCGTTAATATTTTAGGTTTAACCGAAAGGTCTGGGGCGAGAGGGATCGGACCGTCCCAAAAAGCCCCCCCCCCCTCCCCAAATACGTGAAATCGCAAAAAAAGGCATTCTTTGCCCCAAACGAAATTTCAGTTTAGTTTTTAAAATTTAATTGTAATTTTAAAAAATCCTTTACGACAAGGTATTAGCAAATCTGATTTCTACGAAGTTGTTGTTTACAGTTTCCAGTCCCTTATAGTGCCCGTTAGGGTGGTAATACCTTAATGGGGATTTATCTGATAGTTTTAGCATAAGATAGGGCTCATATAACAGCCTGCGGTACATCCGCCACATCAGGAAGTGTAACTAATTACTTTTCCTAACAATTTGAAATAAATGAGTTTTGCAATGCGATTGAATAACACAATACATGTATATGATACTGGGTCTGCTTAAGAATAAACACGTCTAGCATTATCAAATTTGATCAGAAAATTCGTGTATTTTTAAACTTCTTAACATATTTACGAAACAGTTGTCAACCTTCCTTTGTTGTCTTTTTAACTTGCACAACGTGAAATGGTGATAAGTGAGTTGTCATATGTCACAATCAATGCTTTTCCCAACAACAATATCACACATTAAATATGCTAGTCTAAATCTTTGGCAAATGGCTGCATCACGTTTTATGTCTGTAAAATTCCTGAAAAATATTTTTCTTAGGAATATACGTTACACCAACTCTCTAAAATTCATATGGCAACTTTCTAGCTTTACTGGTGGAGAGACCTCATTACCAATGACCTTACGCAGTTATATTTTCTAGTCGAAGCATGTTTTACTACTGAATATCTATTTAACGGAAATCAATTATAATAAGAATAGTAACGTATAAGTTTATTTTTGAAGGGGTACATTTTATAAGCAAATAATTAAGAATGAAAAAAAACCTGATCGTTTATTATCAGCAAGCACGACAGAAATTTGCAATAGGTACGTTGAACAATTTTTAAGTAGATCTAAACATGCATTATAGAGGTCTCAAAACTGAGGAAGAAATTAAACAATATAATACGCTGTAATTTTTGTTCAAGAAAAGATCCAAAGAGACTGTACCGCAGCTGATTTGCTCAATATTATAAATCTGAATATTGAGATGTTTATTGCACAGTTAGGATATTACTTTACAATACTTTAGCCAGCTAATAACAAACGATCAATTATCCGTTCTGCTATGTAAAGATAATAGTTATTTTAACAGGTGCATCATTTCAGAATATTACATAAACAAGCTGATTCTGTTTGTGTTTCAATCAACCAAATTTTTATAAACTATAAATAAAACAGAGAAAAAATGGATCCCTTAAGAACTGCAAATTCGGTCAAATTGATAATGTTGAAGGCTATGTTTGATTGATCATGTTCGTGACAAAACACAGCAAAATGTATAACATTATGACATTCCTCGATTGAAAAATATCACACCCCAACAATTATAAATTATATCAAATATTTTTTTAAACTATTTCAGTAATTAATAATAAATCTCGCGGTAACAACGATTACCCTAAGCAGATTTGAATATTGAAGTATTTGTAATCGATATATAAATGTTAACACGGATCACGTAGAATAATTCGAATCCGACAGACTAATTGCAATAGTTGCAGTTAGATGTTTAAACAGTGTGATCAATAAATAATTAGATACTATATAGAGTCTACACAAATATTTACATTGTGATGATTAATTGATGCTTTTCAAGTATAAGCAAATAAATCGACAAAAGTTTAAATGTCAAGCAATAACATAGTACGAACAAGATATGTATACAATTTGTATTACGGTATCTGTCAAAACATAATATATGTTTTATACTAGCCTCAGGTTATAAAATATACATTATTTAATAGCATGTGAACACATAAGCAATCCCTTTACAACAAATAAACAATTTCAATAATAAAGGATGGTGTACGCAGGATTTGATTAGTTTTATAGAAAACATATTCTTGTAGTTCTAATCGATCGACAGTGTGTAGTTTTCATACCCAAATCCATTGTTAGTAATGGCTTGTGCAACCATTCCTTAGCTTTTTCTAGTGTAACCTGTAACAGATACCCACGGACACTTGAAAAACATTATAATAATGGATCTTGACAAGTGTAACGTAAAATAAAGGACAAACTGGTCAATCAATCACTTCTTACAGTCATAATTGCTTATTCAACTAGGATATGTGCCGGAATACATGTGTCTCTTATTACCAGAATGACATGTCATTGTTGGAAGTAATGAACAATTACTAATGAAAAAAAAAATCTAAATCATAAATAATTTTATCACTACTGCTAATGACTTGCAAAGACATACTTAAATGCGCCGCGTCACGACAAAACCAACATAATGGGTTTGCGACCAGCATGGATCCAGACCAGCCTGCGCATCCGCGCAGTCTGATCAGAATCCATGCTGTTCGCTTACCAACTCTATTACAAGTAGAGAAACTGATAGCGAACATCATGGATCCTGATCAGACTGTGCGGATGCGCAGGCTGGTCTGGATCCATGCTAGTCGCAAACCCATGTTGGTTTTGTCATGACGCGGCTCAAATAATGTAATTAATTAATGGCAAATTTTTACCTCGTGATTAAAATGCAACCGTCTCTCCCATCCAGTTTAATAAACTCCTTGTGGTTCGACTCGAGTGTTCAAATGTGAGGTTTTATTAAATAGGTCTTTATCATTGACGGTGTACAAACGAAATAGTTTTATTACAAATTAATGTGTTCAGTAATTTTAAACTTTAAGAACAATGTAAAGGTAACATGTAAAGTGGCTGAAACTTAAATTCGTAATCACATGATTTATTTAACATCAATACAAACAAGATTTTCATTCCACATTAAAAGCACGTTATGCACATGTTTCATTTTATGGTAAGAGGTAACATGAGTTTGTTATAATTGAACATGTGAAATGCATGTAAGAAATAGTACTGAACGTGAAATCATTCGTCATAAAGTTTGTTTATTTTAAACAATGTGGTGTTTTGACTTCCATACAAAATAAAGTCACTATAACTATACTAATTGCTAGGATGCAAATGATCACCAATATTGCCAATGGTATCTGTTTGGAAACTGTAACATGATAGAACACAAATAAATAAATACATAAATAAAATAAAACAAATTGAATGAGGAAAATATAAGAAATGAGGCTTAATTTGCCTTTAAAAACTAACAATGGTTCAGGATATAGCCGTTAATATATCTGATCAGATAAACATTACCAGACTTTACAGTGCCTATTTCCAATTTAAAAAGGATTTGTTTCTGTTTAAATTGTTAAAGGTTATCTTGTAATGCATAACGTTGTCGTAGAAGATAAATGTTCCATTATTTTAAAAGCTCAAGTTCTTATTATGTGACAGTGAATATGTCATGATTTAATCTGTTTTAACAAAGTCGGTTTGACAGGCATACTACGCTAGCAATTAATGTCCTTGTGATCGTTATTCTTTTAAAATGTGCTAATAAGGAAGTACATGATATCTTCAAGTGAAAAACTTAAAAAGTATAAATAACTTTGAAAAAGGTTTAGCTTTTAAAAAAAGCTTTAAGAGATTTTTTTCAAAGGCAAAGCATTCCGCTCAAAAAGGGAAAAGTATCGCAACTCTGTTATGCAGATTTTCAGTTTTTTAATGTGTTTCATTTAATTAATGCAATAATTTCAAATGTTTTTACTTTTTGCTTTTAGACTTCAATGGAGCTCCTAAAGGAACAAATAACAATTGTTTGCCAAAAGACGACAGCATATTTATCTTGTAGATAATGCCATTTTATCGCCCTCGTTTTTAAACTACGATACCGCTCTTAAACATACACAACTTAACAACATCTGCAGCATTAAAGATATATTGTTTCTCAGAAACAAGTAAATTTTACCTTCATTTGAAAGGACAAGCATGAGTATAATAAAACCGTTCGAAAGCAGCATAACATGTGGAATAAGTTGTTGCTTAGGTGGTAAAATGTAAACAAAATAATATTTGACTTACATTTAAACTACTAAATATAAATATCTGAATTGCTAACAGGCAACAGAAGCAAAAGATGGAACTGACAAAAGGCGACTATGTAAATTAAGTAATTGTTGGAAACTCTAGGAGGACACATAAAAAGCTTTTGAGAGCATTTCTTGGGTCAAAATGGAACTAGTAATGGTCATGGTTACATTAGACGAATAAATAACAAATGAGTGTGTAATTGTGTACCACAAAAGGTACAGCCAAATGACGATTACCAAAGAACTCGATTAAAGGAGAGCAGAGCAACAAAATAATCACCTACAAGGTCCCGACGAAGAAAGACAAAATATGATAAACAAGATCAACAAGGAAAGGCGGCGTTCATTGAACAAGACGAACATTAAGACAATTCAATCACGAAGTGCATTAAGAACAGTCAATCATTGAGTCTCCCACATTCGTCAGATGTAATTAAAAGAGGACAGACATTCCAATTAAATGGACTAAGGGGCCATTTCTTTTGTTATTTTTTGTTTGTTTAATAGAGGCCCATGGTCCCTTATTCTATTGTTACGGAAGGAAGTCTATTGTTCTCTTTTGTTCTGTTTACAGTTACTTGGCCCCCTACTTCTATTAAATGGCACAGCGTAGCAAGTTAATTATATTTTATTTTATTGTTTACATTATCTTCCTAAAATAACATTACTGTAAAGAAATGTAATTCCAACCATTTGGACTGACCTTGATATTTACAGCGTGGCTAAATTGCAAATGGCTGCTGACGTTTGAGCGATTTACAAGCAATGATTCAGCAAACTCTTAAAGGATGAGTTTTTATTATCGATAATTTGGTTGAATATTCTCCATATACATTTTGCCCAACTTGCCCGATTAACCTTCTTTACATATGAAAAAATCCATTTTACAGAGATGCTAAAATATCTATGTATATTCGTTTCCATACATTTCGTACTCGGACGATTAAAGACCATTATTATGATATAACCGGCCACGATTATAATAAAAACATATAGAAACAGTATCGAAAAATGTTAAAGATATACTATACACATCCTTCAGTTGAGTAAAATATAAAATATTTTAATCATAGAAATTTATTGAAATATGTTGAAACTTAAATCTAATTTGATTAAAAGAATGAATGAACTATGATGGGAAGGTGTCTTAAATAAAATTGTTCTTGTCTTAAAATAACGCTATATATTCATATTGTGACCCCATGTAGCATTGTATAATTTTAAACATATCATATCTTCATTGTGTGATGTCAAATATGTTTATTTCATATGAAGAGACCGTGTAAAAGCTACAGTACAGTACATGTATCAATACTTTCTTATACCAAATTTGAGCACCATTTATCTTTTACATCATTATATGGATTAATCAAACATTATATAAACAATACAGTCATTTTTAATTTATTTGTAATTTTATATTATTAATTTGCTAATACTACTAATTAAGAAGTAATATATCCCAAACTGTGATTTTTGGGATTGATTTGAGTTGATTCTCAACTATTAAGTGTTGAGAATTGAGTACCGCTCAAGCCGGTGCTAGGGGCGTGAGCGATGTTGCACATATTCATTATCCTTCATGTACAGACTCAATCAAACCGAGTCTGCAATTTTCAAGTAATTTTGTTGTGATTAATGCTTCCAAGGGATCACTTTGTTTCTAGATTTTTTTACCGCTCAATAGTTAGGATGTTAGGAATTATATCACGAGGGCGTGACCAAAGTGATGTCATGTTGTGCATCCGAACGACACACTGATTTTTTCAAGCGATAAATTCACCGATTTGGATATATTATTTCGATTCTAACACAACATCAAGAAATAAATGCTGTTGTGCTAACATGTATGGAGGCTATTCGTTGCCGAAAATCCAGCCTTTGAATATTTCGGTTCTACTAAACAGATTAGTTAAAATCTAATTGTCGATCCGAAAGTTACATACTGCACTTGTATTAATTATATTGATTATCTCGATTTGATAAAATTGAACCTGTAAACATGCAACTTAGATAAATTGCAAACTGTATTTATAAATGTATAACTTCAAAACATTTGCGACATGTACAAATGTAAATGGTAGAACGTACACAACACATTTAACTCTGTTTGTTTGGATTTTTATGGCACGTCAACACATAACTCGTGCCAAATACTATTATAGACTTTAAATGTTATGTAAAACTTTGTAAATGACAAAAAGAATGAGCCAATTAGATCCTAGAACACAAGTTTATCTCTTTCAAATAACCAATGATGTCATCGAAGAAGAACTGTTTGATCATGGAGGTAACATTTTACTATCGTCCTACATAATTATGAACATGTTTCAGATAAAATGGAATATAAAAACTTTTAATGGGTGTAACTTGACAGCTGTAAATTTGATAAGAATGTTGCGTTCATTGGACGCCGCCCTTCCGTGTTAATCTTGTTTTTTTGATGTTTTTTTGTTCATATTTCATTAATTGTTTGAATACTCATTTACTTATTAAACTTAAAATAGCAACATTTATACAGCTCAGTATATCACTATAAGTTTCAAATTGTAACTTAACAAAAACAACACAAAGTAATTACAAGGACAAACAATTTAAAGTACTTAGAGGTTTAAAATTAATCATTGAAATGGATTTGTTAAAAAGCATTGCATGCTTCATCTGACACGTATAATATAAACAATATTCTACAGCAAATTAAAGTATGCATCAAACAAAACAAAACAAAAACACACCGAGCTTGTTTATTACTTGTTCTACCAAATTATAATATTTAGACTTAACAGAGCCTTCAATTGCCTTCATGTGTAACGGATTGATTTCAAGGAACTTATTGTAATACATAGATAAATTCCTTTCTCTTGATTTCGTGCTGAATACATACTAGTATTAGATATATTAAAATGCAAAGATGAATTGTTTACAATGGTTCTAAAGGAAGAAATACGATCCATAAATGTATAGTATTTAATTAGATCAGGCGATATTCGGTGCGAAGTTGCTTTAATTTTAGATACCGTTAATTGGGTAGACTGTCAAAACAAAAATGAGAATCTACTATTGTTTGTATTTGTCTGTATTTGACAATTTGGTTAAAGGGCTTTCATTTACGTGGTTAACATTTTGAAAGAATCAAATTTAAATAGATCAGTAAACATTTTCCTTCGTTCAACAGCCTATAAAATTATAGATATGAAAAATCGTCAAACAAACTAAATGTTATACCTGAAATTTTGGTAAGTGTTACCTAACCAACATCTATGTCTTCTGTCATCAAAACAGATTACGTTAAGTTAACAATGTGTTTGAGTTGCTTTCGAACGAATGTACTTGATTGTATCTATATCATTGCAATTATGTTAATGTATTACTCACAGAAATAATAGCAGCGTTAACATCGGCAATAATTCAGACCAAAGACGATTTAATGCTAATGTTAAGGTAATTTGATCGACTGCTACGTCACAACATAAATGCAAAGCAAAAAGATAAAAAATGATAGGCATTTGTGATATAGTTGAACTTTAAGACATGTAATTTAAAGAGTCAAAAGAGAATAAACATGCACACATTTTAACATGGCAAATAATATAGATCATCCATAGACAAAATAAATACCAATGACGTTAACTCTTTTTTCTTTAACTTTGGTCAAACTTTGTTGTTGCAGATCCCCAGAAATATCAAGTCAATGATTTTCAATTATCGTTTTTACAAATATACGTTTAATTGTTTATATGGAAAGCCTAATATTATAAATAAGAAGCATGACATATTTTGCTTTGTTCTTACTGAAATATCAATATTTGAAACATCCTTGACAAACACTACTACTCATTCAGGAAGCAAATATTATTGTCGGGTAAAACGTCAAAATGTTACATCGTTAATAGTGTACGTAGTTGATATTCAATGATTTCATTTTGTGTCTCTTGTATGTATTGATGAAAGATATGCAATTTATAAACACACAAACTAAATATTGCATGTCATTACGTATCTATATATCTTTTATGACTAAATAAAACATAAAATGACCTTGCAGTGTTACAAAACGAGAAAAAAAAGAAAACGCAAGTAAAATGATTTTGATAAATTAGTTTCATGCAATTAAATAAAACGAATTGTTGATACTTAGAAAAATAAATTAAACAAAATTTAAAGCTTTATCGTAAATTCTTTTCCTTTTTCTGAAGAACTTGTTACGAATAACGTAGCTTTATCGGGCTTTATGAAACTAATTAAAAAGATTTTATTAGTGATAAACACGCTTCCATCAGTTTAAGAATTAACATTGAGTGCACAAATTTGTGATTGCAATCGTCAGTGCTACAAATTTACATTTGCAGAGTGATTTTATGGTGGTAAATTGTGAAATAAAGAGACCACTCAAGACTTTAGCAAATATTGATACTTAAATTGGAATCTCGATTTATTTGTCTGGATTTATTTTGTTGGATATTACACTATGTCATGTTGCAGCTGTACAGCTTCAATGATAAAAGGAACCATTCCGTGCATTTTGTAGAGCATCTTAGGATACCCTTCGCTTTCCTTTTAACTAGCAAGAAAGTTAATGTTTTAGCGAGATTCAAACTCAAGCCGTGATACAAGTGATGCAATATCATTTGTAACTATTCGCTCAAGAAAGGCCCATTATTGTGTAAACATGTGTTCTGCATTGAATAATAAACGTTACAAAAAAATACACTGTTGAGTCTTAATTACTATGTTATGTAATTAAACGAAAAAGCGTGAAGTACTTGTCTAGATATTGAAAATACAAGCAGCCATTTCAAGTCTTGCTTAACTGTTTTAATTCAAACATTTCTTATAAGAAACAAGAAATGAATAACTATGTTTCTTTATCCATTGCCTTAACAACAAACTATATTTTCCCCCCACCCCGCGTCCGTCTGTCGGTCGGTCTGTCCGTCGGTAGACCACATGGTTTCCGCTGAATGATTCCTGAAAACTATTTATCACGAAGTCTTCATATTTCACATACTGATTGGTCATAACTAGTTGTTGACCCCTATACATTTTGGGCCACTAGGTCAAAGGTCAAGGTCACAATTGCCTTAATCGTCAGAATGGTTTCCGCTGATTAACTTGAAAACTGTTTATCATAAAGTCTTCATATTTCACATATTTATTGATCAGAAGTAGTAGATAATCCCTTATGATTTTAGGGTCACTAAGTCAAAGGTCATGGTAACAGTTGCCTTAAATGTCAGAATGGTTTTTGCTTATTATCTTGAAAATTATTTATCACAAAGTCTTCATATTTACATACTGATTGGTCATAAATAGTAGATGACCTCTGTTGATTTTATGTCATAGGTCAAGGTCCCAAGGGCCTTACTTGTCAGAATGGCTCCTCCATTATTTCAAAAACTATTTTTTACAAACTTCATATTTCACATATTGATTGGCCATAACTAGTCAATGCCCCCTATTGATTTTGGGGTCACTAGGTCAAAGATCAATATCACAGGAGCCTTAAATGTCAGATTGTTACATTCATATGATAATATGCATTTTATTACCGATACCCTCCAACTTGTATAACTTATTTATGATAGCTTTAATTCAGTTTCAAATCTATGTTGGGCATTATTTTTCTTTTACCATAACTGAAAACTTACACGTACCCATTAATAGCATGTTTCTATAACAAAATTGCCAATAGTATAAGTCAAGGTCTAGAAAGGGGGTATATGTGTCGTTCGACATTTCTTGTTAATATATTGTTTAAGCTTGTTTCCTTACGTATCTCAAGGCAAAAGTATTTTCTACGGCTAGATAATATTGAAACTTTTAAGAACACCAAATACAGCAAAGATTACAATGTTGTAGGTTCTGATAACTAAACAAATAGTGATAAAAACAAACAACCGTCCACCCCTGCCACAGCACTGTTTTAATAACTTCACAACTTTTTGAAAGTGTGTTTGATTTTGTTAGCTCAACCATACGAAGTATATGGAGAGCTGTCCTACTCGCCGCGGCGTCCGCGTCCAGATTTCAGATAAAAGTTTTGGTGCAGTAAAATATTTTTCACTAAAACTTTTTCACTTCTTAAGATGTCAGCTTCAAATATATGTTCCTTATCATTAACCACATCCATTGTGAAAAGGTTCATAACTCTAGCACAAATATTTTCAGGTTTTTTTCCCCTATTATATTATTTTTTACTGTCATTTATTTCTAAGGGATCAACGTCATACTTTACATATATGTTCCTTATCATTAAACACATGTTATGTGACAAGGTTCATAACTCTAGCACCAATATTGCAATAATTATCTGCCCAGATACTTAGATTTTTTTACTTGTAAAATGTTATCTTTACTATAACTTCTTTAGTTTTGAAGGTATCTACCTCAAACTTCAAATATTTATTCCTTATCATCAATTACATTACATCTTATTTGACAAGGTTCATAACTGACAATATGTAAGTAGTAACACTAGAAAAAGCGGTTAAAATGAGGAATTGAAAATACCACAAACACAATTATATTACATATTTATATACATAGTTCAAGCTATAGTAGACTTTTAGATCTTTGTCTAACTTCACGAATGACAATGCCCCTTTCTGTGTAGCTTGTAATGAAAATTTTACTGTCAAGCATTTTCTTCTTGAATGTCATGATTTTTTCACAGGCCTGTTATAGATTTAATTGTGTAAATTCACTCAAAAAACTCTTTTGATTTAATAAAATTCCATCAAAAAACATCATTGGTTATTTAAAAGAGATAAACTTGTATTCAAGGATCTAATTGGCTCATTTTTATTGTCATTTACAAAGTTTTACATAACATTTTAAGCCTATTATAGCATTCGGCACGATATGGCCAGTTATGTGTTGGCGTGCCGTAAAAATCCAAACAAACAAACAAAACAAACTAACTTAGGAGCCATATTTCAGTTTTTTACTTGAAAAGCAAACCAATAATAACAACAACAACTTTTATTAGCAAATATCGACAAAAACTTGCCTTTGGCTAATGAACAGAAAAAATACTTCAAATATTAATCATATATACAGACATATAAATCAATTTTACATGAAACAATATTTATCAACAAATATACATATATATACACAGTGATCAGAAAAAGTGCACATTTATAAGACATCGTTTCTAACAGTATATGCTTCTTTAAGATATTTACACATATTCAATACAGTTTTCTTTTTATTTGAACCCATCATACGGTTGAATAAATTAAGATTTGGCCACGAAATATGTGGCATGTATTTGGTACGAATATTTGAATATTTTTGACAGGTCATAAGAAAGTGGTACTCTGACTCAATTACATTACAATTGCAATATCTACAAATCCTATTTATTCTATCAGTTCCTATATATCTCCCAGTTTCGATAGCTAGCGAGTGCGCTGATTATCTGAAACAAGTAAATAGTTTTCTCAAATAGTCATTTTCAATAAATTCAAGATATTTTTCATAACCAAATTCTTTTTTAAATTTCATATAGTAATCAAGTTTAGACAGATTACGAATATAACCACTCCATTCTTGCTTAAACTGATCTCTTAATCTGCATTTAAAGATACTCATAGAAATATCATCGTTGAAATTATACCAAATATAGCCGTACCCGAGGCAATCTAGAAGAGATTTAACATGTTTTGCCCAAAATATGCAATTTTGATTGTATGTTTCTTGATATTGCAGTTGAAAAATATTGTAAATAAGCGAACTTTTATTTCTGTTTAATTTCATCCAATAGTTCAAAACCCTCTCTTTACATAAGATATATATCGGATATCTTCCCAATTCTCCGAGTACAGCCATATTTGATATAGACATTTTAACACCTAGAATCTTTTTACAGAACTTCATTTGAATTATATCTAGAACATCTGTATTGTAAATACCAAAGACTTCAGCACAATATAGAAGTATTGGTTCAACCATCCTGTCAAAGAGCAACAGTTTAGTCTTAACATCAAACTTTATTCTTGAGAAGATTGAATACAGGCTGTTTACAGCTTTTAATGCGTGCTCTGATAAAGATTTCATTGCATCCGTCATAGACCCATTATACTTAAAGTTAACTCCAAGGTAACAAAATGTTTCTACAACTTCTATTTTCTCACCATTAATATACCAATTATTATCAAATTTTGTTTTTCTTTTTCTAAATACACAAATATTTGTTTTCTTAACATTTATTTTAAGACTCCATTAAACAGAATATACATATAAACTATCTAGCTGCGCTTGGGGACTTTGTGCATTTGTAGTAAATACCACCATATCGTCTGCAAATAGTAACATATAAATATTCAGATAATTTAAATCTGCTTCTGACCAAGGTGTACGGTAACATCATTCACGAACAATATAAAAAGTATGGGCGAGAGTGGTTCCCCTTGCTTTAAACCAATCGAAACATAAAAAAATCAGATAAGTTTGTATGTGTCATAACACAGGCTGGGAGCCTTTAACATATTCGCCATTTTGCTGCTAACACCAATTTCAAATAACTTGTACCACAGTGCATCTCGAACAACCGTATCGAATGCTTTTTTCGTAATCGATAAAAGCACAATAAAGAGATCTATTTTCTGACAGCAATTTTTGAATTAAGCTATGCAGAATATAAACGCAATTTACTGTGCTTCTGTTGCAACGAAATCTGAATTGCATATCATTAAAAACTGATGTATTTTCACACCACTTGTCTAATCGATTTCTTAAACATAAAGAAAATATTTAGCCATGGTACAGATAAGTGAAATTCCTCGATAATTATTGGGATCACTCTTATCCCCCTTTTTATGAATAGGAACGATGATGCCCTTTGTCCAACTTACAGGATAAACGCCTTCACTATATATTTTGTTAAAAATTTGTACTAAAAAAGGAGTGATAAATGTCTTGGCATCAATGAAAAAATCTGAGACTACCAAATCTATGCCAGGCGCCTCATTTCGAGATAACGAGGAAATGCAATTACCAATCTCATTTTCATCGAAAGGTTTATCTAAACTATCTATTACAATATTAGAAAATTCATCATGAGATAATTCATTTAACATTGCATCATCATGTGCTGGCTTATTCAAAATATCAGCAAAATATGTAGAAAACTGAGCTTCATCGATATGACTACTATTTGTACTTTTAGTGCTCCTATACCTATTAATATTCCTCCAGAATTGTTTAGGTGATATCTGACTCAATTCAAATAAGCTTTGTTTCTCCTTATTGAAATATTTAAATTTAGTCCTACGTTTAATATTACAAAAATGCCTTCTGCTCTCTAAAAATGACATTCTATTCTCTATACAAGGGTTTCGGTTAAATTTTCGTTTTTCATCAAAAAATAACAACAACAAAAACTTCTTCTTTTTGTTTATTCAAAACTGTGAGATATTTATGTCCGTGGAGAGACAGTTATTGATTGTCATATACATGGTGCATGTCAGGTTAACATTGATTATTACGAAAATATGATTATAAGTCAAGACATTCCACACTATAGGTATAAAATATTCATAAAACCTTGTATACAATTTTTCTTTAATTCTTGAAATAAGCGAATTAAGTGAAGTGATGTAAAGGTTTATATTTAAATATCGTTAAAGTGCTTTCATAAAGATGTCAGAAATTGTGTTAATTTCATCATTAAGGTTTGTCTGCGACAAACATTTCAAGATATTTTTTAAATTGCTCGAATTTACACAAACTGATGAAACATTTTAAGACGTCTGAATACATCTACAAAATACCGTTAAAATTTAAAACTCTGGATCCCAAGAAGGATACAGGACCATAGACAGAATAACAATAAATTGGGAGAAATAAACGTTCATACCGTGCTAAAGTATAAATATCCAAGTACTTTCCGCGTAGTATGCCTTTATTACGGGTGTATGACATGTATATTGTGCACACAATAGAACACAAACTATCTATACGTGTTTTACAGTATAGTATCAAAAATTTAACTGAAAGGTGAGAAAATTGCATCGATTATGGAAAAAAACTTTCATTCACATTATAGGTCAATGGAATATCGCGATTATTCAAATAAAATCAAATTAAATCGAAATTCAAAGAAAATGTAAGATTAGTGATAGTCGAATAAGCGTACACATTAAAAAAATACCGTTTGAATGAGAAATAATATAAATCTAATCCAGGAGCCTAAACTATTTTATCATATATCTTTAACTTTGGTCACGCTTTGATAAATTTTTAAAATGTATGGTAGAACTCCAAAAGATATCCAATCGATGTATTTCAATTAACTGTTATTATACTAACTCACGCTTTGTCAATTATATGGAAAGCTAGAAATCACGCCTAATGCTTTGCATTGTAATTTCTGAAATATCAATATTTACTCATTATTGAAAAGCAGAAATCACACATTGTAGAAGTAATGTATTTTGTCAAGTAAAAGGAAATTTATAATATTGTCCATTGCTGTATACAAATGTTGAGTTGGCATTTCAAATTACTTTACTACTACTTTATTTTATCTTAATGTGGTGATATTGATAAACATACAAATTCAATATATTAGTATTATCGATTGCTTTTCAATATATAAACAGAAAAAAACACAAGGTCGCCATTTGACCTTTAAAGTGTTGGTGAGACGTAAAATCAGACCTAAAAAATGAAAACACGTGTAAAATATTTTGTTAAGAGAGTGATATGCTATTAAATAGAACGCATTGTTGGCAATTAGAAAAAAACATGTCATGCCAATTTGTTTGTTGTTGTTTTTTTCTAGTGGAACATAAAACTACTATTACATAAAAGACTTATATGAGCAAAATTATAAAACGACTGTATTGAAATATCAACTTAAACCACAAAGATAACATAATACGTATACAGTATTTCTAAACAAACTGGTATACATCATGTACATACTATGAATTATCAATTGGCCTACAGCAGCATGTTAAGTCAGCGGCCTGTTTTAAACAAATGATTGAGTCGTCTGAGAAGAGTAAACCGAGCTTTCCTGACCCATCAAATGTCATCGTACAGTTTTCCTTAACTTTTAAAAACACATTGAGTGCACAAATGTGTGATTGGATCGTAAGTGCTACAAATTTGCATCTGCAAAATGATTTGATGGCGTTAAATTGTGAAATAAAGAGACCGACCACTCAAGATATTGGCAAATACTAACACATTGGAAATCGCAATGTACATTGTATTCTACTGGATAAATGTTGATGAACTTCACACTATATTTGTCATATGGTAGCTGTGCAGTTTCTATAACGAAAGATGGCTTTGGATGTCCCTTCATGCATTTTAGTAGAGCACCATAGAATAACCACCGACTTTCTTTTTAACTAGCAAGATTTCCGTAGGTGATAAAAACAATACTCTTGGGAGATCAAACCCGAAGCGCAAGTGATCCAAAGTCAGCGGCTTTAACCACACGGTTAAAAATGACATATTATTGTGTCTAAATATTTAATAAAGGGATAAACTTTTAGGCCCAGTACGCCTCAGAAGTGCTCTCATTTTTATTTCTCAAAAGCTTTTTAATTTTGCTGTACTTTCATGGTTTCCTAAAAGTTACTTATTGGCCAGTTACCAAATCTATCTTTTTCTCTGTTGCTTTTTGGCAATATCTACAGCTACAGTGAATTAGTATTCTGTATGGAAGTCAAAATACTTTGCTACTTTTATGACATATTATGCTACATATACCGCTACTTTTTCAGGTAACAAGTATCTACCATTTCTCTAAAACCATCATTTGAACTTTATAAAATTCATGTTTGCACTACATGTTATGCTTAAACTTGATCCATTTGCTAACCATTATTTTCTAAAATATAAAATAAACATCTTTTGAGTACACAAAGAGAAATAACGTCACGTTTTAAACTACACATATTAAAGGTACACACAATATAAATGCATAGTGTCATTAAAAAACACTGGCATTTTGTTGAAGGGTCGACAAACAGCCAAAATTACACACTCACGGTGTTCAAGCCATCATTTTCACGAATGATCTTGAAAAGTAAGCATTTTCGTGGAAATAATCTTGATGAGAGATAAAGTATAATGTTGTCGCAGCCGTATGCTGCCACTGTTTTTTTTTCAATTTTATTACATAAAGAATATATTGACCAGTTTACTTACCACGTTGGAATCCGTCATGTCTTGCACAATTCTGCGTTACGTTTTGCACGAACCGTGCGTTATTTCACATTCCAGCGATACTGGATATACACGATGCAATGGGTGGAACGTAATATAGTGAAAGCTTGAGAAAGTATCAGAGCTTTCGAAGCCCACGTTTCAGAGACAGCGGTAATTTTAATGGCAGGATAAATCAGTTTTCATCAACATTAAGTGTATATATAAAAATGGGCAGATTGTATACAAACATTTAGTTTCTTCCTGCTCATATTTGTTTTCCGACAAACAAATCTTTTTATTTTCAGAATGCATTCGAAAAACTGAAAAAAAATGTCTGAAACAATTCAGACAAACGTAATTGATGAAATTAACACAGTTGTTGACATTTATATGAAAGCACTTTACCGAAACTCAATATAGAACATTTCAACGCTTGACTTAATTTCCTAATTTCAAGAATTAAATATTTTTTTTGTGTAAGGTATTATGAATATTTTATTGCTATGGGCGGAAAGTCTATGTGTTTTTGTAATGACTACTATTAGCCTAACTAAAAATAGAAAATATAACGTCTCTTTACGGGTAAATAGCAGATATAGTTTAAAATTTTCTTTCTGTTTTAAACGAAACAAAGGTAGTGGTTTTTGTTGTTATTTATTAGTTTTTGAATCAATAAATTTAAATATGGCTTCTTATATCAACAAAGATATTTTGAAATATGTATTTTGTTTGTGGTATTTTCAATTTCACCATTTAAATGATACACGTACTACTTGAATACTGTCTAATCACTCTGATGCAATTACCGCCTCTTAAAATAAGAGGACATGAAATACGAAGTACATACACGAAAATCTAAATTGCAGATGTTTTTTTGTTTTTTGTTGTTTTTTTTTGTTTTTTGTTTTTGTTTTATTTTTTAAATTAAATATTGTTTTATTTCAATATAAATATAAAATACATTATAATATATAAAATATTAGAACTCTTAGAGATGTACATTTTTCAAATCAGACAACGCAGTGTTAGACAAACGATTTAATATTAAAGATATGGACATATTGGGGAATTATTTTCTATGATAGCATGATCTATTATAAAAAAAACTTTCACCATTTAACGAAGCACAGAAATAGAAAGACATCAACTATAGCGTTCTTTAGTTTCAGCATAATTATTTAATGAATAAATTAAGATTCATCTCTGCTTAATAACAGGGAATTGATTATCCTAGACTAGGTGAGTAATTTATCATGATACATAAAATCTTATGCGACATTTATATATCGTTTTAGACGATGCTTATTAACCAAAACGGTAAAACGAAAACTGCATTATAAATATATGTAATGTCAGATAACCCTACCGCCCCGGCAAAAACACTATGAATCAATATAAATAAGAGTTAAACATTGTTACAGTGATACACGGTGCATCGATATAAAATTTGAAATTTGTTCTGTTCTTACATTCTATCAAGGTGTAAATAGTGAAATTGTTCTAAAACAGAACAACACTTTAGCATTGACTTGGTTTAGATCTTTTATAATACGTTAAATAATTGATTCCAATTCTGATAAAATTTAGCTTATTTTGGGTATAGTGGAGAAGGGACCAATTTGTAAGTTTCCCCTATAACAGATTCAATCAGATTTATTCTGTGATTCTCGCCTATTTATATTTGGAACCAGTGTTATTCGTTTTTCCTAGACTAGTATTTTATCATTGTTTAAAATTGCTTTTTATTTTATAACATAGTATTTTACCGAATAAGTATAATTTATATTCTTGTATACTTATATTATATTATTTAAATGTTTGCAATATCTTACACGTTTAACGTTTGCTAAAAGTTATCAATTGTATGAGCTTGCAATAAGAGAGCTAAAAATGTGACATTTTTGCTTATTCACAACAAACATAGGGAAATGATGTGATAAATCATGATGATACTCCAGGGAAACATTTGTCTTTAGATTACGATGTTAGAATTAAGCTGGTTTTCATTTGTTGGAATATCTTTACAAATTGCTGACAATTCATCACTTATATTATCATTTGCTTTGAACTGTGTCTATTTAATAAAAAATACATTTAATATATTTGTGCCATCAAACGGAATCCGAAAGAAAATCATATTATTATAGAAACGAAAAAGAGGCTTTTTTATTGCAAACAATTTAATCATGTTAAAAACGGCTTTTTGTTCTTAACATTGAGGATATTGAATGAGTGTAGATTCAATACTTAAGTCATTGAATAAGTTAAATAAATTAAGATTTGAGTCTACCCGAATATAATATTCTATTTATCACAAATACAAATAAGAACGGTACAAAGAGAGTAAAAGTCATTTTTACATTGGTGAGCATATAGTGTAACACTAGCATTGATATATTAGAGGTATTGAATTATTAATGATCATGTATCACTTAACACTATCAAACTTTATCATTTTCTTATCGCAATGTGTGCGGTGATTTGTCTTTGATATTCCTCAGCTGCCACACGGACGGAAAAAAGCACTATGCGATATCTCAGATAACGCACACTTTTTTTTAGAAAAAGTGTGCGTTATTTTAAATAAAGCACAGTTATGTAAGTACACTTGCTTCTTGTATAACCGTGACTGTACAAAAATACACAACAAGGATCAGTAGACTGTACCAAAATTCAGGCTGTAAAGAGAAAGAATGTAGAGAGATTGGGGATGGGTTATGGGATACTAAAGATATGGCCTGAAGTTTAGAAATAATTTTGTAAGTGTGCATAAACGTTCTTACTTAGAAACATTTAAAGCCCTTTTCCTGAAAGGAGGCCCTGTCTTAACACACATTTTCATATGTAGCAATAAACGCAATTTTCACTGGGACAATATCAATAACCGTGTTCATGGAAATACATTTTAAAATCTTTTGGCATGTCATAAAAAATCCTTTTCAAACGAAAGTAAGCGTAATGCTAGCTACTAGCACGTCACAATTATTTGCATGATTGTTTGTATGTGTCTGAGACTGCGGTCATTAAACATACCATACTTCAGATTGGCTCTTACGTGATGGAGTTTGCAATAAAACAACAAAATTGGTCATGTGTATAAACCATAAAAAGTACGGAGGGTCTGAGTCAGGAATGTAATTTATCAAGAGAAGAAAATATCAATTATAATTGTATGTATAATCAAAATTCTTATTTTTGTTTCTCATGCGATAGCACAGTTATAATACGTGTATATCGAACACGACTGTGACGTGGAAATATCATGGCCTGGGGCGACATCGATGGTTTTTAGAAAATGATCGAGATTGTAATACAATGTACAACAGAGTCGTCGGTAAACTATAACTTTATAGTCCGTCCGTCCAACATTTTTGTCCGGAGCATATCTCTAAAAGTATTTGAGTTATCAACTTGAAACTTGAAAAAGGTATATAGACCTTATTGAGGAGGAGTGCAGTGCACAAGAGTGATAACTCTGCCCTGCATAATTTTTGAGTTATTGCCCTTTGCTATTTTTCAAAATTGATTTTTGTCCAGAGAATAACTCCAAAAGCCTATGAGATATCAACATGAAACTTCATAGGTGCATATATCTCACTCAGGAGGTGTGCAGTGCACAAGAATGATAACTCTACCTTTCATAATTTTTGAGTTATTGCCCTTTGTTATTTTTCATACTTAATTTTTCACCTGAGTGGAGCAAAACTCAAAAAGTTTTTGAGATATCAACATGAAATGTCATTGTTGGATAGATCTTATTGAGGAGGAATGTTGTGCGCAAGAATGATAACTCTTCCCTATACAATTTTTGAGTTATTGCCCATTGTTCTTGTTCATGCTATTTTGTCCAGAGCTTATCTCAAAAAGTATTTGAGGTATCAACTTGAAACTTCATAGGTGAATGTATCTCATTAAGGAGAAGTGCATTGCACAAGAATGATAACTCTACCCTGCATTATTTTTGAGTTATTGCCCTTATTTATTTTTCAAAATTAATTTTTGTCCAGAGCATTACTCAAAAAGCCTTTGAGATATCAAAATGAAACTTCATAGGTGCATAGATCTCACGCAGGAGGTGTGCAGTGCACAAGAATGATAACTCTACCTTTCATAATTTTTGAGTTATTGCCCTTTGTTATTTTTAATACTTAATTTTTCACCTGAGTGGAGCAAAACTCAAAAAGTTTTTGAGATATCAACATGAAATGTCATTGTTGGATAGATCTTATTGAGGAGGAATGTTGTGCGCAAGAATGATAACTCTTCCCTATACAATTTTTGAGTTATTGCCCTTTGTTCTTTTTCATGCTATTTAGTCCAGAGGTTATCTCAAAAAGTATTTGAGGTATCAACTTGAAACTTCATATGTGAAAGTATCTCATTAAGGAGGAGTGCATTGCACAAGAATGATAACTCTACCCTGCATTATTTTTGAGTTATTGCCCTTAGTTATTTTTCAAAATTAATTTTTGTCCAGTGCATTACTCAAAAAGCCTTTGAGATATCAAAATGAAACTTCATAGGTGCATAGATCTCACGCAGGAGGTGTGCAGTGCACAATAATGATAACTCTACCTTTCATAATTTTTGAGTTATTGCCCTTTGTTATTTTTCATACCTAATTTTTCACCCGAGTGGAGCATAACTCAAAAGTGTTTGAGATGTCAACATGAAATGTCATAGGTGGATAGATTTTATTGAGGAGGAATGCTGTGCACAAGAATGATAACTCTTCCCTGTACAATTTTTGAGTTATTGCCCTTTAATCTTGTTCATACTATTTTGTCCGGAGCTTATCTCAAAAAGTATTTGAGGTATCAACTTGAAACTTCATAGGTGGATGAATCTCATTGAGGAAGAGTGCAGTGCACAAGAACGATAACTCTACCCTGAATAATTGTTTAGTTATTGCCCTTTTTTATTTTTCAAAATTAATTTTTGTCCAGAGCATAACTCAAAAGGCCATTGAGATATCATTATGAAACTTCATAGGTGCATAGATCTCACTCAGGAGGTGTGCAGTGCACAAGAATGATAACTCTACCTTTTATAATTTTTGAGTTATTGCCCTTTGTTATTTTTCATACTTAATTTTTCAATTCAATGTTTTTTCTCAAAAAGTATTTGAGGTATCAACTTGAAACTTCATAGGTGAATAGATTTTACTGAGGAGGGATGCAGCACACAAGAATGATAACCTACCCTGCATTATTTTTCAGTTATTGCCCTTTGTTATTTTCAGCCATCAGTATTCACATAGGTTTCAAATCTGTAATCACTATAGCCATCAGTTTTCATTACCAAAAGACCTCTTAAAATGGAATTATTCTGCTCTACTACATATACATTCTTCCAATGAGCAAACACATTCGGCGGGGGATGGCCATGTTGACATGGCTCTTGTCTATTTATTTAGCATCATTAATTTCTGTTTCTAAACATTACTTCAAAATGAAACAACCATTAATAACTTTACAACTACAATACGTATCATGCTAAATATGATGTTGAATGAAGTACTGTATCTCGAAAGAATATAAATATATCTGTCAATGTTTTTAAAACAAGATAACGACTGTACATCTTATTCTAGGCAGAGATGGTTTTATTACCATTGCCTTATATTTTATTCTCTACAATTTATGAGAGAAATTGTTTTTTTACATGTCCGTTCGTTGCCATATAACTTTTCCTTTTTTATTTTTGCGTATACCATGCCCTTCCCTGTTTTAGTAGATGGTTAGTACTTAATTTACATTCAAAAGTTTACACCGTCAAATATTATATTATTCTGTAGAAATAACTGAAGAAAAAATATACCTGCTTAGGATTTTCATTTTTATTAATCATTGTAATCTAGAATTGAATCTTTAGGGCTTTCAATTAATATACTTCATCTGACAAAAGTGCTGCTGATCCGTAATTGATAGATAAATTAATCTCATTCCCTTCTAATTAAGGATCTTGCTACCATAATTACTTTTAAAAAATGATTGAATCAATAACAAAAAAACTAACAATAGACAGGTCAAAAACTTTATTAAATACATTATTTAATGCTAAGTTATATTGTATCTTCAGTGGTTAAAATTCAAGTTGAGGTATGTCAATTCCTTTTTATAAGCTTACAGATTTACATGTTACAAGGTGTAGATGAAAGGATGGAAAAGTAAAACAAATACATTTAAATAATCAATTTAATTACTTTCTTTTATAGTTCTCTACTGATTTGATTTAACATTCCTCAAATAAATCTATGGCCGTGATCATCTGTAAGTATGTGCCATAACCTTTTGCTAGTTCTTTGTGCTAGGAAACTAATGAGGGATTTATCTGCTACTGCAACATGATCCATTACAAGATAAACTTTAACAGTTCAAACAAATCCCTTTGAATTGGAAATACTTCTAACGTACCTCTGAATTTTATTACCTTTACCGGATAAATGATTCAGGATTTATGCAACATTGGATATAGTTTTTTGTTTCGTTTTTTCGTTGGAAGTATTTGTTACATTAAAAGACTGTCCTTGGCCGGCCTCATCAAAGTTTGTTTTATTGAAGGTTCCTAATGGGACAAGCATCGAAAGATGATTGGTCGTTTAAATCAACGCAAATTATGAACACTATGACACACTTGTTTTTTCACTAAAAATATGGCCTAGAACGTGTTATAGCAATAAAATATGTTAACTATATATTGTATGGTTTGATATTGAAAATTGAAAAACACAGAAATAATACATCTCCACCCTTTAGATTAAAATTAAATAGTCCGAAATAACCTTGTTGATGTTCTTACACCTTGTGACCCGCAACTTATACATTTATACATGTAAGGCTATCCTACCTGTTCAATAAAATGTAATCATCCGTTTTGGTATTAGCATCTTTTGACCAGAAGTCACACGTTTACAGTGTCGCACAAAATTTTTACGGGGTCCTGCCGTTTAAATTCTATAACACGGATAGGCCAAACTTAGGCGGAGTGAACTTTAAGCCGGTTATAGTTCACATATTAGAATTATAATACAAATTAGGTACAGCTATCGCTAACGCATCTTTGCACTAAATTTGTATATAATTAAAGGGTCTAACACGACAACCGGAAAGTTCATTGTGCCATCGATAACAGTCTCTCCTTTAATCCGTTTACAAATCTGCATTTATTAATAGTTTCCATTTAGATACATATGGCGTGATAAGAATTATAATAATATTTTGAGTCTTGTTTCATAGCATTAGAAGAGAAATATACAGTCATATCGATGTTTATTTGGTTTAAATATGCTATATTTACTATCACTTCTGTCAAAACCTTCACACTTAGTAAATAATTGGCAATTATCTCTTGCCATGACCTCCTAAATGTTATAACAAGTTCGAGCTAATACACCGTTAACTGGTAGTCAAAATGTTCATTAACATAATCTTTATTTGGCATAAAATAGCATGAGCATACATATAGCCAATTTACATTCAATTACATATGAAAAAGGATTAACGTGTTACAAAAGTGTACAATGTTTAACAATCTACTGAAGAATGGTACAAAATAACATTTCAAAAAATTAACCTCCTAATATGTCAAATATTGTTAAATATTATTATGTGCTGACAGTGTGGATTTTGGTTTTATTATTATTTATAACAATTAGATGAAAGTCTTGATTAAATTCACATTTTAAAATACAGTAGGATTTTTTTTAATGAAATTATTTTTTGCTAGCATTATGAGTTAACCCTTATCGTCTGAAGAATAGATTTGTTATGGTAGGCCCATTTTTTCGTCTATATGAATTTTCGTTGTTTTAGGGCGTTTTACATTTTCTTTATAGACAATTTTCGCCGAGATTTATAATCTTTAGTCAATATTAGACAAGTATAATTTGTTTGAATTCTCATTGGATGTTGTTTAAGCTCTCCGTATAGGTCATCTTAATTTGTTAACTTTCTTACATTAAGTACTTTTCGTTACAATTTACAACGGACTAACTGAATATCCTTTGCTTCGGCATATTCAATTACTTCAGTCCAATAATTTAGAATAGAGCTAATAAAACTATCGAAAAGCTTGCATATATCAATGACTTAATTCTAGCTGATTAAATACAATTAATAGATTGTAGAGAACGTACAGGGATTGCTGCGTAAGCATTTTTTTCGGTGCGATTCCAATGATCGTCTTTCAATAGAGTCACTACTAAATTTTGTAACTGTGTTACTATTTCTAATGATTCATTATTTATTCAAAATCTTACGAAGAATGTCGTCCTTGTTCAAAAATCATTGTTTTTGTCTTTTTTATAAATTTTCATACCCCAATTAAAACAAGTGAGTTGTCATTAAGAAATGATTGTTAGGCTACCGGCGTGTGCGCAAAAATATACTAAGTCGTCCGCAAACAAAATTACAAACAGATTTATCTCATTTATGGTTAACTATCCTTCAATATTATCATTTATATAATTAACTACATCATTTGGATCTCCTTGTGTTGCGCCTATGTTAGATTCCAAAAAGGTGGATACAGATTGTTTGTATTCAATTGCTGCTTTTTCAGAGATGTATATACTTTTGATCGCCTCAATAAATAAAGAGCTGACATTTTCTTTTCTTTTTTTGCACCAAAACTTCCTTAATTGATATGTACCTAGTTTAATTAATGTATCTTTGGTTTATTTTTAACAAATTTATTCTCTTCTCTTTAATTTTTTGTTTAGCGTTATAACACTCTTGATTAATCCAGGGCTGTTTAATATGTGTTCAAAATGTTGAAATAATAGATTTAGAGCATATTAGATGTTTCACAACAGAAAAAGTAGCACCGAACATGCAGTTATGAGTCATAAAGGTGACAAAATGTAAGCAAAGCAGTATTTTCATTGCCATACAAAATACTAATTCACTATAATTAAACATATTGCCAAAAGAGCAAAGAAAGCAAAATATAGTTCATCTGTATTGCAAATGTGTACTTTTAAGACACTGTCACAAGATACAAAATATCAAAAGCTTTTGAGAAATAGAAATGATAGCATTTCTGAGGCATAATGGGCCTTTAAGCTAAAAACATTTGATGCACATTCGTGTAAAATATCGGTAAATTTATCTGCAATAATATTAACATTTCCGTTAATCTGCTCATTTAAATCATTTAATATGTTCCTTTTTGACCGAAGAACTTTTAAAAATGATTCATTTTTAATCTGATTTAGTAATGGTTTCACATTGTTCAGTTTGATAAAAGTTATGAGTTACTTTATTACAAAGTATATTAAAACTGAATCCGTTATGGTCGGGAAAATCGTTGGGTTCGACGATTGAAAAGTCAGAAATACAATTCAAATCATTCACGTGTGTAAGTAGAAAACTACGACGCTTGACTCGTTACTTGAACAGTATGTATTTTCCCCTATGGAGTCTCCCATTAGATATGATATATGGTGTTGCTCAACAAAATTTTATAAATTGTCTACTTTGACTGTCAATTAATTTATGTTTTGATACACGCGAAGACATTTCAACATTAGATGATAGTCCATTTTCTTGACCAATGTAGATATCATATGATACAATTTCTGTTTGAGGTTCTTCTATTTAAATCTCCTTAAATAGAACATTTTCCTTACAATTTATTATAGTTTTCTAGATCAGATTCAGTTTCATCAAAAAAGACGAAATTGCCTGTGTTAATAACCGTGAAACTGTTTGATCAGCACAAATAAACATCTTCATTAAAACAGAAAAATTGTATATACTTAAACCCATATTATTCCATTTTGAATAGTTTCCATAATTTGATATGTTTATCTAAAATGTCTTTGTAATATATACTTAAAAACTTAATATACCGCTATGGAATGTTATGGTTATATCACAATGGAAACAAGCAACGTCATGTAATTTAGTAATTTGTCTTATTACGCTCACGAAACTATAAGTATCATTGACCGGTCATAGTATATATAATAATGCGTAAAATAGTCCTTATTTCAAGTTGTCCTTTTTCTCGATCACTGCATTACATGCTGGCGAACCGTTGTGTAACCATAAACGTTGATTTTTTTGTTTTGATTATTTTGGCAATATCCAATATGGCATGTTTATATAATACGTAGACGCTAATGAGAATAGACAAAAAAACGATTTAAACAGCTCAAACGAGCGACTGTTTTCGCTTGGTCAAAAAAGAATGCTTTTCAACAAAATTATCTACAATAAGCGTACGCACAAATCATGAGTTCAACCAGGCTTAATGTATTTTAATTGCTTTGGGAGAGAATATTTTGCTTTTGATAAGTAATTATTTATAACAGAGGATATTTCACTTCAGCTTGTGAATAAAAATGCAAATAACCGTGACCCACCGGTTATACCACCGTGCAACTAGACACAACTCAAAGTACAAATTAACAGAAACCAGCCTGTTTTACCACCTTGTGACTAGACAAAAAACAAAGTACAAATTAACAGTAACCAGCCTGTTATACAACCGTGCGACTAGACAAAAATCAAAGTATAAATTAACAATAATCGACCTGTGATATAACCGCGCGACTAGACAGTTCGCTTGTACTTATCCGATTTGTTATACAACCGTGCGACTGAGGAGAAAAGAAAAATACAAATTAACTGTAACCGACCTGTTATACAACCGCGCGACTAGAGTTAATTTGTACTTTCAAATAAACTGTAACCGAAATGATAGAAATGCTTTATAGGCATATACATATATAACACTTTTCCATCTGTCTAAACTCCACATCTTATTTTTCCACATCTTATTTTTGACGTACATATATCATTGCGTTTATTAAGAGCTGAGTTGAATCAGAGTGAAATATATAACGACAGATATTGAATCTAACATTTGCCAACAACTTGCCTAATTTGTTCTTTCGTGGCTTGTTGTTATGTCTAATACTAAAAACTATACTATAAATGTATTTATTCATTTTATTACATACCTTCCATTTTATGAGATACTACGTGCATTTTATAATGAAAATTGCAAGTCGAAACAGCTTAGTGCTACAAGTTTAGCTTACCAAATTCCTTCTAGGGCAACACTAAATTAATTAATTTGGTTATAAACAGGGGTCCAGATAATAGAAGCTGAAAAAATTGTTTAACATGTATCTTTAAAGTATATATCTATAAAAGCTTAATACAGTTCACAAAAACAATGTTGATTGTTTTCGTAGGAAAACAATGCTGCTGATGATAAATTTACATGTATGATGCTGACTTGATTGCCGTAATCGATAAATCCATTAACATTGAAAAACTATGGTTGTTCACTCACGCTCGATTAATGTTAATCTGTATCATGTAGATACGTTTGACTTGAAACTGGCTATAACTGACCGGGCAATTTAACATTGCAATAACCCCATAGGATACTTTTCTGATACAATTAACAAATAGACTGGTCCAATTTGAAGTAGAAAGCACTACGTTTTTACAGAAAACGAAGAAATTATTTAAACACGCAAAATGACATTAATATTGTAGTTCAGACAAAATTTGTGATGATCGAGTTACATTTTTGCCTTTTTTTATAAACTTTACTTCTTTTGTTCAATGATCACAATTATGCTGTTTTGTGTCGTCTGCTGTTTACCTCTAAACTAGAAATAAAACTTCCTGATATCAAAATGGCGCTCTCCATTAAACAAAATGTCGCGCTCCATGTTCATTCCGAATGGTTTGTATTTCTAGGTGAACTTTCATATCGTCAAGTCTCAGTGAATTTCATTAAACATACTTCTTCCGTCTCACGAGAAGGAAGAATGAGCTTTCTGAAACTTTAATAGATACAACAATAGTTTATGGAACCAGTCGCTACATTTATTTTGATCGAGTCAACTATATTTGTTATCACACACATACAACAATTAATCAATTTATTGTCCCAGTCTCAATCTCACTTGTTTACAGGTGTTTAGGTTTATATTTAAACGTTCTTACTATGAGATTTCGACTGAAACCAAAGCTCCTAAACTTATTTGAGAAATAACTCGTTAAATAAGAATCATTTTGTCGACATAAATGTTGCATTTTAGTTTAGGGAGTATGTAATACTTACGTGTTAAAACTCTTGATTAATACCTCTAGGACTTCAGTAGTCTATATTTTTCAGTCAATTTGCAAGATTGAGAGTCCGAATACCTCACATAGCTGGAATATCTCACAACAGTTTATTATCGTCGTTTAACGAATTTATTTTTCATATGTGACCTCATTAGTATATAACAGTAATAGTTATTATTGTGTTTTTTATTATACACGTCATAAATATTACAAAAAGTTAGATATACGTACAAATACAATGTAAAACAATAGTGTGATATTATACAGGGTTAGGCATTAACATTTTAAATCACAGGACCAGTAGGCCCAGATACCCAGAGAGTTTACTAGACCTGAGCTAAGTTTTACTGGACCAAACGTTTTTAAGACAAATTGTTGTATGATCCATTTTACTACAGAACCATTTCACTATGTTGATGTTATATGTATGTTGTATTTACACACTACAAAATATAGATAAATCATAACTCATTTCAGGTAGTTATAAAAAACATTAACAATTTGTACATTTTATAACTTTTTTACTTTTTACTTTCAGAATGAATAAAAAACAGTGAAGATAACAATTTTCAACTGAACATAAACATTTCATTATCATACAGCAAATTGCAAGATGTAAAATGCTGTAATGTCTATGTGCATTAAATGTTTTATTTGTGCTGGCTAAATAATTTGCAAAATTATTTTATATGTAGCAGAATTGTTACAATGTCAACTGTTGGCTTCATCTTTCAACAGTTATATAGCACTAACAAGTTAGTAATTCTTTACAAAGAATAACAATCATGCAATTTCAATGGATTTCATAAACAAAGAACTATGAATCTATAAACACAGAGACTGATTAAAAGAATGCACAGTTTAAAGCACAATGTTTAGAATGCACTGAACTGATAATAAATATTTCGATATTTTTTCTGTTGGTTTGTTTGATTAAAACAGGAGCTCACTTGTTTAACCAAAGCTTGAAATATCATATCATTCTGTTATATCAAGTCAAATGGGTCTTGAATATCAGGACGTCTAGCCCTTTGTCCACCATGCCACCACATTTCAATTGCCCGTTGTGCGTTATAGTCAGACTGATGTGGACTTTCAATTTATAATGCCATCAGGAAGTTAAGCACTTCCAATGTCCAGACGTGACCTTCGATCAGATTTAATTATTGCCATAGTTGAAAACCCTCCTTCGCAGATAGCACTTGACACTGGAAAACATACTATGATTTCAACAGGCATAATGATGTTTTTAAGAGAATCCTTAAGATTTTGGTTTGTGAACAACCTGTTGTAGAAATCAGACACACTGATTGACCTTAGTTGCCTTCTCATGTGCACTTTCAGAGCTGGCCATTCAGCTTGTATATCTCAGTTCATCTCTTGAAGAACAGTTAGGTAATTGCTGCAAAGTTCATTCAAGCTATTTTCTCAATAAACAGCAATCTCCAGTGTCACTGATTCTTGTTGTGATATGGTCAATAACAAGGTCAATCAGAGTGTTGAACTGTTCCTGTGTTAATGTGGGCTGATGTAGTTGAATGTTTTTTGAACTTGTTATCATCAGTGACTGAATCAATGAAGGACTGAAGGTGAACACCATGGCGATGATGAAGGGCAGTTAAGTCTTAAACATGCAGCTTCCAGAGCATCACATTCTTGGTAAACCACAGCTATACCTCTGGAATTGCAGTGACAATCCACATAGGATTGTTAAAACATCTTGCAGAAAGTGCATGTAGTACAGCAGATTGTAATCTTTTAAATGCTTAAGTATTAGATGTGCTCTCCTTTGAACATCTGCAGACCCAGGTTGTCCCTCAAGGGTATTTTCAAAATGTGCAATAAAGGTAGGATATTTACTGAGTATTACATGAAGGCACCAACTTAGATGTACCAGAAAGATTAACAGGCTTAGCCATTTTTTCTTCCATGGCATCAGACAACTGCTGTAAATCCCTCACAGCCTTAGCACTACAATGGTAATGTGTGTGTAAATTCATAAGTACAGATTTTAGATCTGCAAACATTTTACCTTCTCTGTCCTTCATAGCATCTATTGCTCCAAGTCTATGGCTCGAACAGTGCACAGCAAACACACAAGGAATTTCATCTTTAAGAAGCTTTGATATACTGTGTATTTTTCCTAGATTTACACTTGCACCATCGGAACCTGTTGTAATAAGCTTCTTCTTCAAGTATAAAAGTAGCGTTTGCTTATAGATTTGTCAATAAATGCACAATCACAAATTACGCGGATGAATATGATTTTAATAAATGAAAATGCTATTTTAGCGATGTCGATTACTGAATACTATACAAATAAATCTGACTGCAGAGTAGTGGAATATATAGATTCTATATGTCGGACTCTTTGGGCGGGAAGATTTTCGCTAAATTATTTACTTCAATTTTAAAGAACAGGTTTATCCTCAACAAAATACCTCGAAAAATTAATAAGAAATGCAATGGAAGTTCTAAATTTAGAATGACTTGATTTTATTCAGGCATTGTTTATATAACTTCTCCGTGGTGCAGGGGTAACGCGCTCGTTTAGTGTGTGAGAGGTCTGGAGTTCAAATCCAAGTCGAGGCAACTTTTTTAAAAATTCTTTTTTAAGTGTCTTTGTAAAGGAAGTAGCCATGATATGCAATGATAAAGTGTGGCTGTCATAAAAAAATGAACAT
Organism: Ruditapes philippinarum; assembly: GCF_026571515.1. Classification (NCBI taxonomy): domain Eukaryota; kingdom Metazoa; phylum Mollusca; class Bivalvia; order Venerida; family Veneridae; genus Ruditapes; species Ruditapes philippinarum. Next base: position 239,038 of record NW_026860913.1, read on the forward strand.
AAATGATTTTTTGATGCATATCTAGTTATGCAAAATTCCGTATGTATCAAACTCATGTGCCTTGCAAGATGAATTATAGTACATAAAAATAAACTTATACAGGAAAATACATACAGATATACAGTACGATTTAGATCAGAAAATTCCACAGAGCTTGCAGCCCTTTGATTTATACATGTATTCCATGAAAAGCTTACAGGCTTTACCACTACGATAACTATTTTGCAAAACAATACCATGTTTCTCTTTAAGTGAAATCAATAAAGGATACATGGTAAATGGTAGCTCTTCCTTCGCAATAAAAAAACAGTTAAAAAGTGTTAAAACATGCTGTTAACTGAGTGTTTTGGTCTTCATTCCCTGCGGGCCGGAGCCCGCAGGGTATTGGTACGCGTTTAATTTTTGAGGCATGGAGGAGCACGTGACCTGTTTTCGGTACATGGAGGAGCATGTGATCTGTAAACCGTACATGATTGGTTAATTGACCTATTTGAAAACCTAGCTAAATACCGTGTCCCGGTACGTTACGGATTTACCTCTAGGGAATCATTGTATACACACCAGTCTCTCAAATGACCGGTGTACACAATGCTAGGGAATAAGTCCGAATTAAACCTAATTTAGAACATAACACTATTACGTGATATTTCTAATTTTCTATTATTATTTTACCGTTTAAGGTGGAAAAACTTGCATGATGTGTTTGAAAATTATAATTGTTTCTTTAATATTTATCTGAAATTTTACAGACAATAAATTGTTTATAGTGAAAATCCACAAAATTAAAACATTCGTTTGTGGCATCTGCCATAACAGATAGAGATATTTTCTGCGTAAACTTTTGTGTTTACTTTATTTTATTTTATTATTTTTTGGCACGGAATTATTCATACAATGGTATTTTATCATTTTCTTAAACAGAAATATTGTTTTATTTTCGACCAAGACCAAAGACCAACTTCTATTGATCGATTATTGTCAACTATATTCCTGATACAAACGTCATTTTTTTTCCCAAACCATGTTGAAAATAGTTAAATGAAATATCTTTAAATCTTTATAAATGTTCCCCGCAGGAAACCATTTTACTTGTTAATGTTTTGAATAGCAACATCCGAAGGACCTATCACTGAATGCTGACAAGCATTAGAACCAGACTGTAAGCCAGACCCAGAGGAACATTCAGAAAATATATCACCCGTATATGCTGTAGAAACTGTACTGGAGGATGATTTGCCGTATTTCACATAAAAATGTGTTTTTTTTTAATATGCAAAGCAGATTCATTGTGACTCTTAATAGCATCAATTTTAAAGTTCCCTGTACCCTATACAAACATCCCTACGGTTTCAAACTTATTGCAAGGGGTACAAAACATAATATCGTTCTCATCTTCAATATCAAGCCACGGAAAGTCATTTTTCCATTTGACACAAAACTGACGTTTTCTTCTTTTTTTATATAACTTTCTTTAGATTCTTGTTTCCCTTTTCTATTATTTGGCGTTTTGTTATTTCTATCTGATGAAAACCCTAATTTAAAAAGATCCATTTTAACTAAAATTACGTCTGCTACAATAGACAACATTAATGCATTGTCGTTAAACTTGGGTAACACGAATTTTTTACCTAATGTATTTTTTTAATTTACGAAAGAAAAACGTAACCACTCAATTGAATGATAAAAAAGTATAGTTAAGAGAAAATATACCGTGGCAAAAAAGACCAGGCATTGAGATTATCCCTAACTGATCATGCTACTTACCATCCGCATACCGTAAGTACTACGAAACAAACTGCAGGTGCTTTAAATTACGTAATGCAATAACAACTAATCATATAGCCGTATTTAATTTATTCACAATCGCTAAAAAAAGACATCGGATTTCCTTACTGTTATGAAAATATACGTAAATGTACCGAAGTACATGCTATTTTACTAAGTAAAATGTCTTATTATTCGAGATGAAGGGGAACATGATAAGTTTTGGATATATTTATCAATAAGCCCAGTTGGACCCGTTACAAGACTGGACCATCATCCTAGACAATGTCGTTCGGTCGTAGTTAATGTCTAACCCTGTATTATAGTCATGCTTAGTACTTGAATTAATAAAATTATACTCCGTCAAAGATTTAAATAATATACCAACTATGTAAAAATGAACACAATTACCTAAATTGCGTTATCGTTGAAAATCTCAACAACAATTTTAACTTAACGTTAAATTTGGTTGAATAATCAGAATATTTGCGGAGGTTCATAAACATATGAATGAGAAATAATAACGCATGCAGTGGACCAAATGTACGACTTAAAAAATCAAATTTTAGTTAAATAATGAGATGCGCGAAGACCAACAATTCATACAACAGAATATAACTCCCCAATTTGCTATATATTTTATAAGTTATTACTGACATGTAGACGACACACACTATTTATAACTTGCAATTTGATTTTAACACTATTAAATACCTAAATGTCCGTTCATATAAGCGTACATATATAATGTCCAATCAACAATGCTCTGGTTATTCCGCCAAAATTGGATCTTTTGTTTCTATTATACAGATATTTCTATTAATAGCTTAAAATACATGGCATGTTCTAGTTCATACCAGTCTCATTATGATAGTATTACCCTCGTTACTGTCGAATAACTGGCCGACAAACAAGAGTCTTTTTAAGTGACTCAACGAATTTTGAAAGAAAACCCTTATTTTCTTAATCGCCGAGCTTTTGGTCAAATGTGTCAGTCTTCCCGTTGTTATCTGTCCCAGTAAATATATCCAATGCCATATTTTGTTTTTCATTGATTATCATCTGATCCGAGAGCCAACCAAACGCTTCGAGCAATCCGTTGTCTTCTTTATCAGAAAAGTTGACATCATGGACCGTCCAGTGTCTATCTATGAAGCATTTTTCTTTCCCAAATTGTTCCCGGATATCATCTAGTGAAATTGCGCGCGGGTCGTCGTGATTATGGGCTAGAATAAGAACAGGTACATCACTTGGTAGAACGTCTTGCTGTATCTTCCTGCAATATTCATATATAGTTTCATCAGCTCTGCAACTGAAAGAAAAGTTTACATTTGAGAAATTTTGACGTTTAACAACGCCTCTAATGCGAACGTCATTAGTACATGTATTTATATAAAAGAAAATCTACAAAAAAGGCCCTTACAAAATAGACACATTTAACTTCATATCAATCGTCTTGTAAAACATGTAATACGAATAGTGTCTCGAGTAAATATAAAAGCTGTTATTTGGAAATTTTATTGCTAAACTTTTTTAAATAAATTGTGACAAAATTGCATCAAAATTATATTATGTCAACGATGTTTGCAATAAAACTGTCAACAGCTTTTTACGAAAATAATTGTTAGTTATGAATTCAAACTATATGTCTTCACAAAGTTTTACAGCAACAATTTAAGCAAGAACGGAACTGCTGTTGGCAACGAAGATGTGCAGGTTGGCCTACTGCATTCGATCACATTATATTTTGCAAAAAGAATATAAGTTTTAATAAGAATGGAAATTAATGTTATAAATCAAATAAGTTTTCCGACAACATAATAATACCCTAAGAATAATCTTAACATACAAGCTGTAATTTGGTTGTCGTATTGCAAAACTGGATGTACAACGAGTTTTGTAATTAATTGATTGCAATACTCGTTTTAATTTGCACAACGTGCTTGCCTTAATGAGAACGTGTTAAAATTTGAACATTGTTTAACCTATTTCAGAAAATGAATATTTTATTTCCTTTCTTTCTGATTTAGATATAAGCATGAACAACTACATTATTGTGCAGGCAGATTACAACTTTATCGAATCTATTGTCAAAACCCTTAAATGATTCAAAAGTATATTGAACAATGGCAAGCTACGAATTCAAAATATAAATCAGGATCAAGGATTTGATCCTCAATGTAGTGTATAATGACCATTGTTTTGATACTAACGAAGTACTTAACAAAAAAATGCCAAGATAATAAATTCTTTATCATAATATAAATTGTAAAATTTACCCACAACAATCCAAAACGAATACAAGTCCCTCTATCGTAGTATAGTAGTGTGGTAACAATGGGCGTATTGACATTCTGCCTCCCATATCTATAGCTGTCATTTCTACATTTTTATATCGTAGTACTTCTGCGTAAAGCCCATTTCCCAGCACAATATAACTTATTTCACCCAGCTTCAAATTATCCAGGATGTAAGATTGTTGAGAATTTTTATATCCAATAATTAATATCCGTACATTTTTATCAGCAAATAAACGTTTAAAAACCGAATTTCCCATTTTAGTTTCAGTGTATTTATCGTTTTTCTTCACAATGTGTGAACATTACTGGTTACAGAATCGAACTGTGATGCGGTGGCCAAGGCCACTATTACCGTGTAATACAGTTATCATATTGCGTTTATTATCTTCAGGCATGCATGTTTGTGATACACATTAAAATATCGACACATTAATCAACTGTAGATAAGGTTGTGATCAATATCAATGCAAGACTGATTCGAATTGTACTTTTTTCGCGGACATAATTTCTGTATATAAACAACAAGAGCTGTCGGCAGGACCACAACGCTCGACTATTCTTTGTGCTATTGGGACTTACTAAAGTTGTCAAAAAGTGAAACTGTAAAATATGCTTATGAGACTTACAGTTTAAGAGACCCAAAAATATCCATGATCATATTGTGCATTCTAGCTTTTCAAAGCAAATGTCAGTTCATTCATCTTCCCCTTGTAGCAGAAGTAGATGTTCTCATTGTAATCGAATTACTTCGGATGTATCTTTTGCAAGCAGTGTCACAGGCGAAAACTATACACTGAGAAACCCTACAAACTGTTCTACAAATAATGTTATTTATTTAATCTCGTGTCAAAAATGCAATACGCAATATGTTGGCCAGACATCTCAACCAGTTTCACGTAGAATGAATAGTCATAAATTTGATATTACAAATTTCAAAGATCCAGCGTTTTGAACTCTTGTTGCAACGCATTTTAATTCAATTGATCCTTAACATTTTTACCGTTTGAGATTGTCAGCGACACAATGGAGCGTCTATGTAGAGAAACCTACTGGATTCATAAGCTAAAGACGTTTTCACCATCTGGATTAAATGCAAAAATTATATATGACATTTAATTATTTTCGTAGGTTCGTTTGCGTAGGCATTCCATTATAAAATTGTTATATACATTTTCCAATATAATACTTAATCTGTTTTATACATGTATACATACGTGTTATTTTTCTATTAATTTCTCATTTCACATTTTTATTTTGTTTTTAAAAGAACTTGTTATGTCTGGCTGGCACAACCGTATACTGAATTTGAATAGAATCCGTTGGGTTAAAATACCATGAATGCTGCACAGTGTGAGTTAATTTGCTTTAGGATACAAAAATAAGTAACTAATACTTGAATGAATAAATTGTCATTTATTTTTAAAATGACTGTTCTTATAACAATAAATCTCTAAATTTTTACCAAATGTTTATTAACTAATGTATTACAAAATATTTAACTAAGAAAGATAAGCAAAGGTGGTTCATTAGAACCGCTACATGCGAAATGACACGAAATATTCGTGTACTGCTCAAGTACTATGACTATTGCATACTACACACTACGCAAGATAAAAAAATATTAGTACCGATATTTTTAATGTATTAGATATTATAATTAAACTTACTTTATTTTCCAATTTATTTGCATCTTTAGTAAAATTGAAAAATATGAGGGGAAAATAAGTTAGACAACTTGTGAGGCTCGAACTCGTGAAACAATTAAAGTTGTATTGCATCCCAATGACTTTACCAACTTTGCTATCAAGACATTTGCAATTAACAGCATCAGGGTCTGAAATTTCGCTACCATTATTTGTTTGGTCCGACGACCCAAACAAATAAAAACCATCCATTTCCCTTTTGACTGTACACATTACATCCTACATAAAATATATGATTATATTAATACAAGTAGTTTCAAGAACATATGGTCAAAATGGCGCTAAACTAAATTTCATGTTCAAGGGATTTGGTCACTACCGGCCCTTTGTGAAAAATTACTTTAAAATTTTAAAGTGCCTTGTCATCGACCGTGTGTTTGGTAAAACATTGATATATTGAAATTGTGTACATGTAAATGTCATGCATATCTGATGACTATAAAAGTTTTTTAATGCGTATACTGCAGGACGTCAAGAGAATATGTTTCAAGAAGCTTTACGTGTCGAAAGACATGACTTTGTTACTTTTATATTACCTTTATATTGATTACACAAATAAAAAAGAAAAAAAACATAAGGAGCACTATGAAAGTATTGACGTATAACGTTATCTAAACTACAAATGCTACCTTAGATGTGAGTGATTTACTATAGAAATTAAATATAATAGTTGATGTCACAATAGGCCGACACTGTCCCGTCGATTTGTTTGTAAGCAAAATAACTATGTGCATTTATGCGTTGGATAATAAATCTAAATTACTGGTGCTTCACTGGTTGTAATAATAATTCAAAAGACAATCATACTGAGAGCTTTAAAAATGTTTTACCCAAATCACAAGCTGTCCTCGTATATTGTAAAGAAACCACTACAATAGACTCTGTGTACCACCTCCTTAGGGATAATTAACAGACACATTCAGCAAAATGTCACCGGACAGCAGGAAGACGTAATGCGATCTTATCTAATTATTGTTACAAATCCTGGTTTGGACGACTAAATAATTCAATAATTAGTCCTTTTATAAGAAGGAAAATTATCTCCTAAAATGACAGTACGTTCATTAGTCCGCCTACATGTCTCGTCTCTTGTGTTATTCAAAATTAACCAGTTCGGATGTCTACTCAGAAAAGTTGCGGATTTATCAAAATACCCCGTAGTCTCAAGTACAGCGCCATTAATATCATTGTGCTTCAGGGAATTACTGTTTTTATGTTGCCATTTCAGTTTATAGCTTATCTAGATTATAAATGTTAAATGCCTATACATTGTTTATGTAACTTCGTAAACTAATCGAGCGAAATTGTATTAAATATATTTATATTTACAAGAAAGGACTTTTAGAACGTGAAAAAAAACAACAAACAAACAACAAAAAACGTAACAAGGTATTATGATATCCTTTCGTTCATGCGCGATGTTGATATCATTATGTCCATGCATATTTTGTCTAGAGCATTACTCCAAGATTACTTAAGCGATTTTCTTCAAACTTCATACACTTACAGAACACATAAGTAGGCAGTGCAATAATTTTGCCTGTAATTCCCCTGAAAAACTGTGTGCGCAGCATAATTCCAAAAGAACTTTTTCTTAAATCGTGATACTCTGACAGAGCACATAAGCATGAAATGCACTGGTAACGAACAATACGTCTACCGTGGCATCTTTTAAAGATATTTGCCTTTATCAGATTTAACTTTTTTCATGCCGGGTCATATTATGGTTTTCCTTTTAAAAATATATAATAAATACATGTATATGGTTAGCTTTATCATTTTTGATTATTGTTTTTCAAAGTCATTGCGGTATTTCTCCTTTATTGTTCGCACATATCTTCAGAAGCATTAAATTTAAATCTTATACCGATCCCTAGTGATTATACACTTTGACGGGCACTCTTTCTATTAGATCAAATTGATAAGATATGTAGACCGGTCCAACATCTAAGATATATTAACTGGTCCAACTGCTCAGATATGTAGACTGGTCCAACTGCTCAGATATGTAGACTGGTCCAACTGCTCACAAATGTAGACTGTCCAACTGCTCAGATATGTAGACTAGTCCAACTGCTCAGATATGTAGACTGGTCCAACTACTCACAAATGTAGACTGGTCCAACTGCTCAGGTATGTAGACTGGTCCAACTGCTCAGATATGTAGACTGGTCCAACTGCTCACAAATGTAGACTGGTCCAACTGCTCAGATATGTAGACTGCTTCAACTGCTCAGATATGTAGACTGGTCCAACTGCTCAGATATGTAGACTGGTCCAACTGCTCAGATATGTAGACTTGTCCAACTGCTCAGATATGTAGATTGGTCCAAGTGTGCAGATATGTAGACTGGTCCCATTACTCAGATATGTAGACTGGTCCAACTGCTCAGATATGTAGACTGGTCCGACTGCTCAGATATCTTATGTAGACTAGTCCGACTGTTCAGATATGTAGACTGGTCCAACTGCTCAGATATGGAGACTGGTCCCACTACTCAGATATGTAGACTTGTCCGACTGCTCAGATATATAGACTGACCCAACTGCTCAGATATGTAGACTGGTCCAACTGCTCAGATAGGTAGACTGGTCCCACTACTCAGTTATGTAGACTGGTCCAACTGCTCAGATATGTAGACTGGTCCAACTGCTCAGATATGTAGACTGGCCCAACTGCTCAGATATGTAGACTGGTCCAACTGCTCAGATAGGTAGACTGGTCCCACTACTCAGCTATGTAGACTGGTCCAACTGCTCAGATATGTAGACTTGTCCAACTGCTCAGATATGTAGACTGGTCCAACTGTGCAGATATGTAGACTGGTCCCATTACTCAGATATATAGACTGGCCCAACTGCTCAGATATGTAGACTGGTCCGACTGCTCAGATATGTAGACTGGTCCGACTTTCAGATATGTAGACTGGTCCAACTGCTCAGATATGGAGACTGGTCCCACTACTCAGATATGTAGACTTGTCCCACTGCTCAGATATATAGACTGGCCCAACTGCTCAGATATGTAGACTGGTCCAACTGCTCAGATATGTAGACTGGTCCCACTACTCAGTTATGTAGACTGGTCCAACTGCTCAGATATGTAGACTGGTCCAACTGCTCAGATATGTAGACTGACCCAACTGCTCAGATATGTAGACTGGTCCAACTGCTCAGATAGGTAGACTGGTCCCACTACTCAGCTATGTAGACTGGTCAAACTGCTCAGATATGTAGACTGGTCCAACTGCTCAGATATGTAGATTGGTCCAACTGCTCAGATAAGTAGACTGGTCCAACTGCTCAAATATGTAGAATGGTCCAACTACTCAGATATGTAGACTGGTCCAACTGCTCAGATATGTAGACTGTTCCAACTGTTCAGATATGTAGACTTGTTCAACTGCTCAGATATGTAGACTGGTCCACCTGTTCAGATATGTAGACTTGTGCAACTGCTCAAATATGTAGACTGGTCCAACTACTCAGATATGTATACTTTTCCCACTACTCAGGTATGTAGACTGGTCCAACTGCTCAGATATGGAGACTGGTCCAACTGCTCAAATATGTAGACTGGTCCAACTACTCAGATATGTAGACTTGTCCCACTTCTCAGATATATAGACTGGTCCCACTACTCAGGTATGTAGATTGGTCCAACTGCTCAGATATGTAGACTGGCCCCACTACTCAGTTATGTATACTGGTCCAACTACTCAGATATGTAGACTTGTCCCACTACTCAGGTATGTAGACTGGTCTAACTGCTCAGATATGTAGACTGGCCCCACTACTCAGATATGTATACTGGTCCAACTACTCAGATATGTAGACTTGTCCCACTACTCAGGTATGTAGACTGGTCCAACTGCTCAGGTATGTAGACTGGTCCAACTGCTCAGATATGTAGACTGGTCCCACTGCTCAGATATGTAGACTAGTCCAACTGCTCAGATATGTAGACTGGTCCGACTTCTCAGATATCTAGACTGGTCCCACTGCTCAGATATTTAGACTGGTCCAACTGCTCAGATATGTAGACTGGTCCCACTGCTCAAATATGTAGACTGGTCCAACTGCTCAGATATGTAGACTGGTCCCACTACTCAGATATGAATACTGGTCCAACTACTCAGATATGTAGACTGGTCCCATTACTCAGATATGTAGACTGGTCCAACTACTCAGATATGTATACTGGTCCCACTACTCAGATATGTAGACTGGTCCCACTATTCAGATATGTAGACTGGTCCAACTGCTCAGATATGTAGACTGGTCCAACTGCTCAGATATGTGGGCAAATACATGTACATGTAGGTAAGGAAATAGGTTGAGTTATAAACTTCCCACAATAATTTTGGCTTAACTAATGTGTTTAATAATAACGGGACAACAGAACTATGTAATGCACCAAAATTCAATAATATATGTCAATTGATTCAATTAGCAATGCAATATTCGTGTAAGTAGTTGGGTCCGTCAGCCTTGAACATTACAAATTAATTTAAAGGTTAGACATTAGAGATTGACGTATTATAACTGACTTCAATCGTACTTCACTTCAGTGTTGTTATATTTTTCTGGTCCTTCGGGATCATTGATGCCAGCACTATTAAGTGTTGAGAATTGAGTACCGCTCAAGCCGGTGCTAGGGGGCGTGAGGGATGTTGCACGTATTCATTATCCCTCATGTACAGACTCAATCAAACCGAGTCTGCAATTCTCTTGTAATTTTGTTGTGATTAATGCTTCCGAGGGATCACTTTGTTACCAGATTTTTGTACTTCACAACAGCAGGTGTCAAGTGCTGTGTGGCAGCTGTAAAAAGTTGCCCCGTACTTCACTTCAGTGTTGTTACTTTGTTTCCAGAATTTGTTATATTTTTCTGGTCCTTCGATATCATTGATGCCAGCACTTTAAAGTGTTGAGAATTTAGTACAACTCAAGCTGGTGCTATGGGGCGTGAGAGATGTTGCACGTATTCATTATCCCTCATATACAGACTCAATCAAACCGAGTCTGCAATTCTCTTGTAATTTTGTTGTGATTAATGCTTCCGAGGGATCACTTTGTTTCCAGATTTTTATACTTCACAACAGCAGGTGTCAAGTGCTGTTTGGCAGCTATAAAAAGTTGCCTCGTACTTCACTGCAGTGTTGTTATATTTTTCTGGTCCTTCGGGATCATTGATGCCAGCACTATTAAGTATTGCGAATTGAGTACCGCTCAAGCCAGTGCTAGGGGCGTGAGGGATGTTGCACGTGTTCATTATCCCTCATATACAGACTCAATCAAACCGAGTCTGCTATTCTCTTGTAATTTTGTTGTGATTACTTTTTAAATTTGTCTTTTGACGTCTTATCTGTTATATGCAGGCTTCATCACCTCTGATCCCCTTTCAAAATTCCAGTTTAATTAGTTCCGCCCATTGTTTTCTCGTTTAGGGCACACGATTTTAAGCTCACCAGAGCCGAAGGCTCAGGGTGAGCTATAAGTATCTAAGGGGGATGCTCCGAAGTCCGTCGTCCGTCATCATGCGTCAACAATCGTCTTCTTCTCTGAAACTACTGGGCAGATTTACTTCAAATTTGGTCTGTAGCATCCTTGTGACAGTCACACTTCAATTTGCTCATGTCATTTCAATTGGCCCCTTTTAGGGGTCAGCAGAGCTAAAAATAGAAAAACCTTTAAACATCTTCTTCTACAGAACTAATTGATGGATGATCACCAAACTTTGTCTGTAGCATTGTTGGGTAGTCTTGTATCAAGTTTGCTCATATTAATTTGATTGGCCCCTTTTAGGGGTCTCTAGGGCTAAAAATAGAAAAAACCTTTAAACATCTTCTTCTACAGAACTAATGGCTGGATGATCACCATACTTTGTCTGAAGCATTCTTGGGTAGTTTTTTATCAAGTTTGCTCATATGAATTTGATTGGCCCCTTTTAGGGTCCGCTAAAGCTAAAAATAGAAAAAAACGGGCTAAAAATAGAAAAAACCTTTAAACATCTTCTCCTACAGAACTTATTGATAAATGATCACCAAACTTTGTTTGTAGCAGTCTTGGGTAGTGTTTTATCAAGTTTGCTCATATTAATTTGATTGGCCACATTTTAGGGGCCACTAAAGCTTAAAGATAGAAATACCGTAAAATGTCTATTTCTAGAGAACTTATTGATAGATGATCACCAAACTTTGTCTGTAGCATTCTTGGGTAGTCTTTTATCAAGTTTGCTAATATTATTTTGATTGGCCCCTTTTAGGGGCCGCTAAATCTAAAGATAGAAATACCTTTAAATGTCTATTTCTACAGAACTAATTGATGGATGATCACCAAACTTTGTCTGTAGCATTGTTGGGTAGTCTTCTATCAAGTTTGCTCACATTAATTTTATTGACCCCTTTAAGGGGCCGCTAAAGTTCAAAATAGAAGAACCTTTAAAGGGAAAAACAATGTTAGAATAAAAACTTGATATGAAAAAAAAAAAAGAATTAAATAAATATTAAATCTGCAAATTTTCTGCCGCCAAATAATAATATTAAACGAATGATAACAAAATTTAAATCGCTAAATCACCGATTTCTACAACTCAGTAGGCGCGGCCATGTTTGTGTATAGGCCGTATAAAAACTGGTGCGCGTGATGTCATTTCCCCACATCTTAAGATTGTACATGAAGAATCGTAGCGAAATATAGACATTATAAGGTATTGACCAGACAAATTAATTTTCACAGGAGGTGTAGAGAAGATTTTTTTTGTTCAAAATACGTAACAATATCCAAAAAATAAAAATAAAAAAAATAAAGAAACAAATAAAAAATCAACGTCTACCGGTCGCACCACTTCAGGTCAGTGATGCCTGTTACTCCAAACAATGCTATGTTCATTAAAGTCTCATCTTAATGTAATTAAATAATATTTCACAGATTTGATAAATACACTTGTTATTATTTAACAAAGTTTCACAATCAAATAATGCAATTAAATAAACAAATGCACCAATGAATAATCGGCTGTTAATTATTGAACGGCCATAATTATCCTTATTATAAAAATCCTAATAAAACGTGTTCTAAATAGTTAATAAAATTTTTGCAGTTTGATTCTGACTTCCAAATAAAAAGATGTGAACATATGTTCTTATTGATGTACCGGGTATTCATTTCAAAAATATAAGCAACTCTTTTGAAAAGTAAATTGTAAACATGTCTGTCAAACAGAGGTCAACGTTTGTTGCTGCGTGGTATTTATTTACATCGTAATCGTAGCCTTATATTAACTGCCGGCAAAACATTTTTATTGGCTGCTCAAAAATCTAATTTGCATAATTTATTCACACAATTGCTGGTTCTATCTACTTATGTCTAATACTGTGCATTATCCATCTTAATTGTTCCTAATTTGCACCAAATGTCCCTGTCACACTGTGTACTGACGATTTTTATTGCTCCTTGTAAGCCTCTGTGCCGACAGACCTTTTGATCATGCACAATATTTCCCTGATTGGTTAATCAGCCTTGTCAAATACCTGATGAAATAGACAGATCTATTTTTTACACTTCATCAGTGAACTGAGTGACCTAAGGGGAAGTCAAGTTCCACACCTGTCAGAATATACTGTAAATTACAGCATTTCATAAAATAGCAATTATCATTTTAAATATTAAGTAGCTTTACGTTTTTGTTTTATTGGATTAAATTTACGGTAGTAGAAATGCGCATCTGTGTGGGAAAGGGATTGGGTAAGTTTTTTTTCATATGATATTAGTCTGGCTGCGGTTTTATTTGCGCCATTCTCATTTTTTTAGCGTCAATGGCGCAAAATCGCGTCATCAGCAGATCTCTGTATTTGGTTCGCCTATTGGATTTAGTTGATATTTTACGCTGAAAAAAAGATACAAGTCCGGCGATGTACCCGATTCGAACAGCTTGTCTAGCGAAAAAAAAAACAAAATAAAAGGATTAATCGTAAATTGACCACATAAATTAAATTGTTTATCTTTGAAAATTAAGCAGTCATTGCTTAAATCATGTGGCCAGGGATCATCATCGGACAAATGTTAATAAATATCGCGACGTCTTCAATTAATAAATTAAAGCAATTCAGTTCAATATGATGTTTTCATAAATAATATATAATGTACATAATAGGATTATTACCCAGCCAGCATCACCATATCGGGCCGATATAGGATTAATGTCGGCATGTCGGCAAAATATGCCGACTATTGGCCGACGTCGGGCCGCTGCAGTGCCGACATATTGAGTATTTTGAAAAATTCTAATTGCAATGCCATTGTTTACTTAATAATGTGAATAAATTGTCCTGTGTATGATTTCAATTACTAGAACAATATTAACCACATTTCGTGTTAGATCAAAAAAGATACATCGGGTCTGCGTCGGGCCTACATGACCTATCAATGCAAGTATTTTGTATATCGGATTGACATCGGTACGATATTGCGTTTTCTGTTGAATTGAAAATCATGCAGCAAATAATTGTAAATTTTGATATGAATTTCTAAAATAATCATAGTTGAGTTTGGAAATGATATGTGGTTTGTTATTAAATTCAATATTTACGTTTTGACTACATAAAAATCACTCTTTTATTATATCTTAAATGAAAAGCTTGAAAATATTCACTGCAGTCCTACAATTAACAGATTAAGCGCCAAAAAGAAAAGCTAACAAAGGAAGGTGATGAAAAGCATGTTTTTTTTATTAATGTAATGATGATTCAACAAATCTGTAAACGCTGTTAATAATTTGATTTTTACACTTAAAATTATTGGAAAAACACAATTTATCTGTTTGTCTCTTTTTTAGATGTAAAATTATGTTTGAAAATATTTGTCACATGATTTCGCGGCATGCATTATCATGGTAGTGATTGTCATTTGCACATTTAAGTTAAAATATGTGTCTTTATTGTCTAATTTTGTAGAATAATTATCTTTTATTTTGTGTTTTTGCAGGTTGTGCCAAATGCTTGCTGCTAGATGTCATCAACATGCTAGCATAAGGATGATACCTGGTCGATATAGGACCGATATCTGTCTACTGTTGGCTGACATCGCACCGCCATTGTTTTGATGTAGGCCCGATGTCGACAAGAAATATCGGGCCTATATCGTTACGATGTCGGCCAGATATTGTTCTGCCGATGTCGGGCCAACATCATTCCTATTTGCAGCCGAGGTTAAAGCCGACATCGGGCCGTCATAGAAAACCATGTCGGTTTGATGTCGGGCCGATATAGAATGTTGGCTGGGTAAGTTCTTCATCAAGATACATTTCAGTTGTACCAGCGTGTACACCTATACCGGAAGTGGGTGTGACACGTCATAATCTCGGTCTCGTCTGTCTCGCGAAAGTGAGAGAACGCCAAAATGGCGGCGCCCTTGAACTTTTTTTCTCAAGTAAAAAATAGTGTCATAAAACTCGTATTTTTCAGTTATACGGTTGATGTGAACAGAAAAACTGTCATGGTATCTCTTTTTAAATGATAAATATTTATATTTGACAGTCATCAATCTATCCATTCCTATTCCTTTAAACATCTACTTCAGAACAGAAACTTTGTCACCAAACAAACTTTGTCTGTAGCATTCTTGGGTACTCTTTTATCAAGTTTGCTTATATTAATTTGATTAGCCCCTTTTAGGGGCCACTAAAGCTAAAAATAGAAAAAACCTTTGAACGTTATTTCCTACTGAAATAATTGATACATGATCACCAAACTTTGTAGCATTCTTAGGTAGTCTTTTATCAAGTTTGCTCATATTAATTTGATTAGCCCTGTTTAAGCTTAAGCTTAAATGCCCTAGGTAATGGCATTTCTTCAAAATATTGTTCAAACATATTCTATGCTCAAGTTTAATATGAGAGTATATTGACATTCCAACACTGAAAAGCAGTTGTTTCTGGTGAGCGACTCAGGGCCATTATGGCCCTCTTGTTATTACTTTGGGACCATACGCCGCTTTTCATGGCATGGCACGGAAGTGTCACATTGAATGTTCCATGATAACCGCCGTATGAACACATCTGCGGATGTTTCTAAATTCAAAATTTTACTATTTCATGAACAAATGTTGAATTCTGCTTAAACCGGTGCTAGGGGGCGTGGACGGTAACTTGAACTTTCCAGTACCGTCCATGAACAGGCTCAATCAAACCGAGCCTGCAACATTTTCAAATTTGTCGTGTTGAGCTTTCTTTAGGGATTCTGTATTTATCTATTTTATGGTCACATCCGTGTTATTTGTGCCGTGTGGTGGCTGTAAAAAGTCTCCCCGTACATTTAATCAATGATGTTATATTTTCGATCCGTTCAGGACGACATTATTGTTGTGCTTGTGGTATTTTAAGTTTCAACTTTTCGGCATTTTCTAGTTGGATGGTTTCAATATTCCTACTTGAATAATGTTGAATCACCCTTAGGATATGTTGCCTGCTTTTTAAATTTGTCTTTTGACGTCTTATCTGTGATATGCAGGCTTCATAACATCTGATCCCCTTTCAAAATTCCATTTTAATTAGTTCCGCCAATTGTTTTCTCGTTTAGGGCACACGCTTTTTATTACTTGGGGACCATACGCCGCTTTTCATGGAATGACACGGAAGTGTCACATTGAAGGTTCCATGATAACCGCCGTATGAACACATCTGCGGATGTTTCTAAATTCAAAATTTTACTATTTCCTTTTAAAATTTTGAATTCTGCTTAAGCCGGTGCTAGAGGGCGTGGACGGTAACTTGCACTTGTACCGTCCATTAATAGGCTCAATCAAACCGAGCCTGCAACATTTTCAATTTTGTCGTGTTGAGCTTTCTTTAGGATTTCTGTATTTATCTATTGTTTGAAAGATATTGCAGTCTGCAGCATGTACTAGGCATGTTTAATTGGAATAAGGTCTGGGACCTACATAAAAACAAAGCCTATAGCAGTGGCGTATAAGTGGACATACACATCTAAGATCTCATTGATGTACCGGTATCATGCAGCCGTCAAGGTGCCGTCTAATTCATAAATAAGCCTTACCTTATGTCAGCTTGGGATTAAACGTTACCATGCACCAACAAAGTTTGAATATAAGGTCTCACCCCGGTACGGAATTAGACCCAACCCGTTGTAGACTACAAAGTAGTTCTTTTAATTTTTGAAGTGGCCCAGTTTAAGTTCTCTCTAGTTTGATTGGTCATAATTAAAGTGTATTTATTGCATTTGTGTAGTTTTTGTGTGTTATAGGATGACTTTAAAAGTTGTTTTTTGTGTATTCTCCAGGAGTTCATTTGTTGGCGGACGGATTAAAAATGTACTACCCACCAGCAGTCAAGAGTTTTCAAAGTAGTGAATTGAAACAGTGTTACAACAGAATGAAGATTTCTGAAAAAAATAGATGGCTAACTTATTATATTTTGGGCCTCATTTGACTTAGATAGTGTTGATGTTTAAAGTTGAAGACAGTATATAATTCATCAGGAACAGTGGAATAGGGAATTATGCCTCAAATGTGACTGATTTACTATAGAACAATGAATACGAAAATTCACTAGACCGACTCCATAACGAGCATGCACATGTAAACTTTGCTCTTTGGTTGATATTTGCCTAGTATATTTAAGGTATCTTTTTGGGTCTAAATTGCATTTTCACTTATTAAGCTTCTTAACTTTTGTAAAGCTTCAAAAATATATTCCCTATTAAAATTGTTAAATTGATTTATTTTTTATTTCTCTTTAATTTTCTATCTAGCGTTACAACACCCTTGATTAAGCCATGGCTGTTTAACCTTATTTGTGTTTTATACTTTAAGCTAAAACATTTCGTGCACATTCGTGTAAAATATCGACACAATTATCTGCAATAATAGCTACAATTCTGTTCATTTACATCATTTAATATAAAAATAATTCCTTTGTATTTTTATCCCATTTAATAATGGTTTTACATTTTTCAGTTAGATAAGAGTTATCAATTACTTTATTACAAAGTATATTAAAACTTAATCCGTTATAGTCGGAAAATTTGTTGGATTTGGCGATTGAAAAAGTCAGAAATACAATTCAAATCATTCATGTGTATATGCAGATAATCTACGACGCTTGACCCGTTAATTGAACAATATGTCCTTTCCCCAATATTGGCGTCCCTATAGAGCCTCCTATCACATATGATATATGATGTTGTTCAACAAAATTCTTTTAATCATATTTCATATTTTAATGTACAGTCTACATTGACTGTCAATTAATTTAACTTGTGATAACCATATTGTTCCATTTTGAATAGTTTCCACAACTTTGATATGTTTAACTAAAATGTCTTTGTAATATATATAGGATATTTGTTAAGTTCAGTGTAAGATCGGAATTATTTTTCACCGAGTGAGCCCCAAAAGGTATATTTCACGAGTGGCGCAGCCACGAATGAAATATGAACTTTTGGTGTTCACGAGGTGAAATATATTTCGATCTTGCACTAAACTAAACAATTGTTTTTTTTATTATATGCAAAGAAACGTTTAAAAAGACATTTTAACCTAATGCTAAATTAAAAGCCCGCCAAATACTAAATTAATACAACGTGACGTAATTTACGACGACGCGTCATTAATTTGGTTTTCAGTACTGCGCACTGAAACAAGGAAATGGGCTTAAATTCAAAACAGTAAATTTATCGAGGTGGTAATTTTAGTGTTTCAAACAGTGAAAATATCAGTTTTATATTTCACTAATATATTTCTATAAACCACCGAAAAGCATGCAATAAATACTTAAACCACCGCTATGGAATGTTATGGTTATATCACAATGAAAACAAACAAGGTCATGTAATTTAGTTATTTGCCTCAATACGCTTACGAAACTAGTGTCATTGACTGGTCACAGTGTATATAATTATGTGGAAAAATAGTCGTTATTCAACATGTCCATTTTCTCGATCAATGCATTACATGCTGGTTAACAAATATATAACCCTAAAAAATAATTATTTTGTTTTCATTAGTTTAGTAAAGTCCAACAATATTGACCTGGCACTTCAATAATTTTCGTAAAGGTCACTGGATAAACACTGTTATCTAACGAATATATTGATATAATTGTTAACTTCACTCGTCAATGAGTTGTAGTGTATTGGTATAGATGCTAGAGATCTGAAGGTCTCTGGTTCGATACCTAATCAACAGCACGTTATGAAGATACGCATTTTTTAAATTTTATTTTGGAATTTACTTGCATGAATTAATTTGAAATCGTTTTACTACATCTGGTTTTAGGATACCTTTTAAGTTGTGGTTTTATATACAGTTATATTTTATATAACATAACATTATCTTTTATTAATAAAAAGAACAGCACGTTTATAATACAAATTTGAAAAAAAATACTACACAATAAAATAAAAAAGAAAAGACGTTAATGTGGCTGACATAGGATTCGAACTTACGAGTTTGTATTAACATATTCTTAAAGTGAAAGACATTTACCGACTGACCTAAATTATTTAAATCATTAAACAACTGCTTATCTACATTAAGTAGATAGTAACGTTTACAGAATTTACCGATGTTAGGGTCAAATGCAAGAGTGCCAGGTCAGTATTGTTGGACAATAATATCCAATATGGCATGTTTTTATAAAACTGATTAACGGTTGTGTAACCATAAAAATTGATTATTTTGTTTTGATTAGTATGGCAATATCCAATATGGCATGTTTATATAATACGTTGACGCTAATAAGAATAAAATAAAGGATTTAAGCAGCTCAAAGGGAGAGGCGAAGGAGCGACTGCTTTCGTTTTGTCAAAAAATGCTTTTAAACAAAATGATATACAATAAGCGTACGCGCAATTCTTGAGTTCAGTGAGCGTTTTGATATATTGATGAGATAAGTAATCATTTATAATGGAGAATATCTCACTTCAACATGTAACTAAAAATTCACTGTAACCCACCTGTTTAACAACCGCGCGACTAGAAGAAAATTAACTTTATCCTCCGGCCTGTTATATAGACAAACTCAAAGTATAAATTAACTGTAACCGACCTGTTATTCAACCGCACGACTAGACAAAACACAAGGTACACGTGCGTCTAGACAAAACTCAAAGTACAAATAACTGTAATCGACCTGTTATACAATCGCACGATTAGACAAAACTCAAAGTACACGTGCGTCTAGACAAAACTCTAAGTACAAATAACTGTAATCGAACTTTTATGCAACCGTGCGACTAGACAAAGCTTAAAGTACAAATTAACTGTAATTGACCTGTTTTACAAATACGCGACTAGACAAAACTCAAAGTAAAAATTAACTGTAATCGACTTGTTATACAACTGCGCCACTTGACAAAACTCAAAGTACAAATTAAATGTAAACGAACTGTTATAAAAACGCGCGACTAGACAAAACTCAAAGTGCTGATTAACTGTAACCGGACAGTTATACACCCGCGCGACAAGACAAAAAAGGCAAACTACAAATTAACTGTAACCGACCTGTTATACAACATTGCGACTTGACAAAAAAAAACGAAAACAAAGACAAAGAACAAATTAACTATAAATGTAACCTCCTCCGTGGTCGAAGGGTTAGAGTCGCTGACTTCAAACCAGTTACCACTCTGGCGTGGGATCGATCCCGGGGAGATGCTTTGGTAGTTTAGCGCGGAGGAAGGTAGTCTAGTACTGGTGTAACTCTTCAGGAACGATGGTTAGGAAACTACCCGCCTATATGACGGAAATACTGTTGGGAAAAGGCGTAAAATGAAACAAACAAACAAAACACTGTAAATGCACTGTTATAAAACCGTGAGACTAGACAAAAATCGCAAAGTACAAATTAACTGCAACCGAACTGTTCTTAAACCGTGAGACTAGACTATATTTGTTATCACACACATACAACAGTTAATCAATATATTTTCCCAGTGGTGTTCACATGTGTTAATGTTTATATTTAAACGTTCTAAATATGTGTTTACGTCTCAACCGATCTTATTAGAGAAATTGCTCGTTAAATAAAAATCATTTAGTTGACATAAATGTTGACATGTTAGTCTAGGGAATATGTAATACTTTCGTGTTGAAACTCTCGATTTGTACCTCTAGGGCTTCAGAAGTCTATATCTATATGTATATTTGCAAGATTGAGAGTCCGAAAACCTCACATAGCTGGAATATCTCACAACAGTTTAATATCGTCGTTTAATGAATTTATGTTTTATTGTATGTCCTCATTAGAATATAACAATAATAGTAATTTTTTTTATTATACACGTCATAAATATTACAAAAAATAGATATACAAATACAATGTTAAACAAAAGTGTGATATTAAAGTCATGCTTAGTATTTGAAAACTAAAAAAGTTATGCTCCATCATTGCTTTAAATTATAAACCAACTATTTTAAAAAACTGAACACAATTACTTTATCTTTGAAAATCTCAACAACAATTTCAGCTTAATTTTTTAATTTTGTTGAATAATCATAACATTTGCTAAGGTTCATGAACATATGAATGTATAATGAGAAAAAAATAAGGATAAAGGGACCCCAAAATACGACATAAAAAAATTTAAAATTTTAGTTATATTAACGAAAAGCCTTTAAGCAGAGTAAAAATTTTCCGAAATTTTTATCCCTTTTACAAGTTGTATGGAATGTGGGAAGACCAGCGATACTACCCGCCTAAACAAATTAAATTTGATACGTCATTTATGTAAAAAATGATATACAATCATGTTATCGACGATGGTGGAAGACACACACTATTTATAACTTGCAATTTGATTTTTACACTATTATATACCTAATGTCCTTTCATATACATGTACGTATATATATAATGTCCAATCAACAATTCTCTGGTCATTCCGCCGAAATTGGATCTTTTGTTTTGTTATACAGATATTTCTATTATATAATT
The DNA here is from genome assembly GCF_026571515.1 of Ruditapes philippinarum. Classification (NCBI taxonomy): domain Eukaryota; kingdom Metazoa; phylum Mollusca; class Bivalvia; order Venerida; family Veneridae; genus Ruditapes; species Ruditapes philippinarum. Next base: position 260,760 of record NW_026860913.1, read on the forward strand.
AATAGATTTACATACATGGTTTCTTCTATTTCATAGATAGTATTACCCTCGTTACTGTCGAATAACTGGCCGACAAACAAGAGTCTTTTTAAGTGACTCAACGAATTTTGAAAGAAAACCCTTATTTTCTTTATCGCCGAGCTGTTGGTCAGATGTGTCAGTCGTTCCGTTGTTATTTGTCCCAGCAAATATATCCAATGCCATCTTTTGTTTTTCATTGGTTATCATCTGATCCGAGAGCCAATCAAACGCTTCAAACAATCCGTTGTCTTCTTTATCAGAAAAATTGACACCATGGACCTTCCAGTGTCTATCAATGAAGCATTTTTCTTTCCCAAATTGTTCCCGGATATTATCTAGTGAAGTTGCGCGCGAGTCGTCGTGATTATTGGCGAGAATAAGGACAGGTACCTCATTTGGTAGAACATCTTCCTGTATCTTCTCGCAATATGCTTTTATAGTTTCATCCACTCTGTAACTGAAAATAAGTAAGTTTACACTTGCTGAGTATTTTTGAAACGTTTAACAACACTTCTAATGCGAACGGTATTTGTATTCACTATATCTGTAGAAAGAAAATTTACAAAAAGGCCCTTCATGTATCAACAAAATGATAGACACAGTTTACTTCATATCAATCTTCATGTAAAACGTGTAAAACGAATAGTGTCTCAAGTAAATATAAAAGCTGTTATTTGGATATTTTATTGCTAAACTTTTTTTTATTGAAAAATAAGTTGTGACAAAATTGCACCAGAATTATATTATGTCAACGATATTTTGCAATAAAACTGTCAAAGTAATTGTTAGTTACGAAATCAAACACACAGGATTGATACATGTATTACAAAAAAAATTACAGCAACAATTTAAGCAAAACTGGAACTGCTGTTGACAACGAAGATGTGCAGGTAGGCCTACTGCATGCAACCATTCTATCATCATTTTATTTTGCAAAAAGATACAAGTGTTTATGAGAATGGAAATAAATGTTAAATCAAATCAGTTTTCCGAATGCGAAATTAAACACTACATATTACCATTCATTATCATATGTTATAGACAGCAACATAATAATACCCACATAAAGCTATATTTGATTATCGGATTACAAAACTGGATGTACAACGAGTTTTGTAATTAATTAATTGCAATACTCGTTTTAATTTGCAGAACTTGGCTGGCCTAAATGATAACATGTTAAAATTTGAACATTGTTAAATCCTTAAACTACAGATCATGAATAGTTTTTTTCCTTTATTTCAAATTTAGATATGAACATGATTATCCATATTAATCTGCAGGCAGATTACAATTTTATCGAAATTGTCAAATACCTTAATGATTTCAAAGTATTTTGAACGATTGCAAGCTACGAAATTAAAATCAAGGATTTGATCCTCAATGTTGGGTTAATAAATCATAGCAATACATAACCAGGTTATCGGCCCTTATTAAAAGGTGATGTAATGACCATTGATTTGATTGAATTATTTGACAAAATCTAACGAAGTACTAAACAATACAATTGCCAAGGTAATTCCTTTGCCAAGGTAATTCCTGTACCATTATGTACATTTTAACGTAAATATAAACCCACTTACCCACAACAATCCAAAACGAATACAAGTCCCTGTATGGTAGCATAGTAGTGTGGTAACAATGGGCGTATTGACATTCTGCCACCCAAATCTAGAGCTGTCATTTCTACATTTTTATATCGTAATACTTCTGCGAAAACTCCTTCTCCCGCCACAGTTAAACTTACTTTACCCAGCTTCAAACTATGCAGCACATAAGATTGTCCAGAATCTTCATGTCCAATTATCAATATCCGTACATTTTTATCAGCAAATAAACGTTTAAAAACCGAATTTCCCATTTTATTTTCAGTGTATTATATCGTTTATATTTTGTTTTTATCTACACAATGTTTGAACTTTACTTGAACTTGTAAAAATGATGAACTGGCTACAGATGCAAACTGTATAGTATATATGATCATGTAAAAATAGATTTCTCATCGCTGGTATATTTATAGAATGTGTTTTATGTTCTATTTATAGATATGACGGACGGCGTAAAACAGTATTGATTCTGTCTTAGTTTGTTCTGTTTATGAAAACGTGCATATTAGTTGTATAAATTTACATTTAACTATTATAATATAGATATCTACTTCAATTAACGTCGGCGTCCTCTTCGATGGATGGACATTGTGTGCGTATTAAGAACGAACTTTATGTATATATCCAATTTTCACGTATATTCACTTTTCAAAAAGAATAGAAAACTGAATTGAGGAATTCACGACTTTTACTTTACTTATTTACTATTTCAACTTCATGAATATACGATTAATTGAGTTCAAGATCTCATCTACGTGATTTTATCAATGAACTTTCAAATTATGGTATAGTTTTCCTGATTGATTCGTATGGTAATAAAAACTCTTTAAAATTAATGGTTACATCAATTAATGCTTATTATAACTTTTTACAAAAATTTCAGAATCGTCGAACGAAGCAATTCAGTGGAGGCGTGCATTGGTAGTATATATTAAAAACAGTATTTGTAGGGGTATTTATGTAATTGAAAATCATTTCGAGTTATATGGCTATATAGCTAAATAAATCTATATCTGGGTCGATGAATCACCGGCTTATAACTGTATAAATGATGATCTTTTTGGTATTTTTATACAAAACGATGTCTAATGTCTAATGTTATGAAACGGAAGGGATTATATATTTGATAGATTATTGAAATGCTAGGGTGTGGAATGGGGGACAGGAAAGACTACATAATTTGTGACAGACCTGTTCATTTTATAGATTATAATAAATGTTATATATTATAATGAATATTGTCCGGAAATGTACATAATAATTTTGGTATTAAGCTACTAGATTTGTGTAAATCTACCTCTTTAAGAATTGCTAGCAGTAGACTTTATGTGTTGTTTTACATATGCTTGTACAACTGATTCGAACGTTATTATTTACTGCTACACGAGCAAAACTTAAACATGATTAAATATTTTTCTATTGAGTGGTCACAACACGCATCACGCACCCATTACTTTTAATTTGGCATGTAATTTTATTTGTGATGGAAATGATAGTCAATACGAGCGAATCAGTATTAAATGGAAAAGTGACATTCGTGATGATTTTAGACGTAGTCATATTTCTATGTTACCGAAAATGAATAGCATTACTGACTGTGCTGATTTCAGAAACAGATCTGAAATTAACAATTATATTGAACAATTTACGACAATTACAAATGATGTTGCAGAACTATTGCTTCATAAAACATTGTGTTTTATATGATACGTCTTGCTTTGAAAATCGAAATGTTTCGATTGCAAATAATGAATAAATTATGTTAAAGCTGTAAATATATTCCATTCATGTAAAAAATGATGAAAATAGAGTATTCATGTGAATATTAATCTGTGTTTAAAAATATTATACAAGTAAAGAAACGAAGATATAAAATAGGTAAAATGAAAGAAGTAGAGCGCCTGCGCCATTGTAAACTCAGATATTTCTGAAAATATTTTATAAGAAAAATAATTTACATGCAAATAGTAAAATTAGTGCTCAGAATTTTATAAATAAATTATATTAAATTAAATAAAGTGATTATTTGCCTGATAATTATAATAATAATGTTGAACACTTCTCTAGGAATCATAATGTTGTAAATGAAAAATGTATTTTTGAAGAATTGGATTCACCAATAACTTCTCGTTATACGTCAAATTGCGGGCGATCAGCATCTTATTTAATATGTTATTATCACATTTGGTTGAAATATTTAACGGTATATTGGATTACGGTGTATTTTCAGATCAGTGGATGAATTAATGGTATTTTCATGTGACGTTAAAAATTATAGAGGTATTAGTGAGTTGTTTTTCAAAGATATTTGTAGCTGTCTTACATAAAAGGATATCTTAATGGGTTGAAAATAATAATGTTGTAAGATATGACTCAGTTCAACTATTGCTGCAATATCTGTACTAAATGCTATAGTTAGTAAATTTCTTTATGAAAATGAAAAAATTACCATATGCTTTAAATTTATTTATTTAAAAAATAGCATTCGATGGTGTATATCGTAATGGCCCGTGGTTTAAGCTTATAATGTTGGTGGCAAAACGTTCAATATTTTACGAAGTATGTCAGAGGCTGTAAAACCTATCAGATTATTTCGAATGTTTAATACGATTAAAACAAGGGGAGGTAATGTCCCATTTACTTTTGCATTTTTTGTAGAAGATTTAGACTTATTTCCCCTAAATGATAAATTCTGGTATTAGTTTTGATGATGTCATTTGCAGATGACGTGGTCACCTTTAGAAAAAATACTTCTGACTTACAAATCTTGATTAATTATTACACGTATTGTAGTACCTGGGGATTATATGTAAATCTGGATAAAAGTAAATTTGTTGGTTTTAGAAAACGCAGGCCTTTAAAGCATGATGAAAAATGAACTTATAACAATATGCATATAAAAGTTGATTCTAACTTTAATTACCTTCGCACAGTTTTTAATTATACCGGGAATTTAAACCTAAGCTAGGAGACCTTGACTGGTAAAAGCTTAAAGGCATTAAATATACTGCTTGCTAATACCAAAGGCATTTCATTAAAGCCAAGCACCATTTGTTAATTATGTGATGCATTTGTTGGCTCCTTGTTAAGTTATGCTTGCGAGATATGGGTTTTTAATAAAAGTAAAGAAATTGAGAGAATTCATATTAAATTTTGTAAGTCAATACTCTATGATAAAGATCCGGTAACACAATTTTTTATGGTTTTATATCATAAATATCATGCTCAAATACAGCATTATTTATAAAGATATTACCGAATTGAACATTTCATGTAAATAAAGGAGGTAATAAAAAATTTATTTTCTATAAAATCTAAGTCAAATTTTTCAATAAGAAATCATTAATAAATGCATATATTATTTCAATGATTACATGGAATATGAACAAATATTTGCAGTACATATTTAACATATTCTTCTATGTTTGAAAATTGTTTTATAAGCACAATTATATACATATATATAATTTCACTTAAATGTGGTATACAACCTCAATTAAAGGATCATTTAACAAAGTACTAGCAATATGGCTATTTATGGTGAGTTGTTCATTAACAGATATGTAAGGATTGTAAAATAATGGCTGAAATTTGTAAACTGTAAATATATATCAATCAAAAAGATGTAGAAAATAATATTAAATGATTGTCAAAAAGGCAAGGTAAATTAGATATCTAAAGTAAAATTTGTGTTACAAAATAATGGGTTTTTATATACGTATCTATGGAACAATCCTGATATTATCAATATTCAAGCGTTTTCTTCATTATTCAAACAAAGACTAACGGACCAGTTTGTTCAGTCATGGACTGCAACATTGTCTGCTAGTCCAAGTTTGTGTACTTATAAATTATTTAAAAACTGTGTATTTAAAAATATTCTAATGCAACAAAACACTTCATCATGCTCTTGGTTGTACCATTTTACACTTTCGTTTCAAAGGTTTTTCGAGGGAAGCTTCCGTATCCCTCCAAAAGGGGGACTAAAATTTCAAAATTGTACTATCCCCATTTCCCAAATTTAAAGTTTTTTCGGGGAAAACGCTTTTAAAGGGAAAAATTTTCACTTGCGCCTGCTTACCTGAAATCCTTGATCAAACGTCTTAACTTGTAAATATTGTAATCAAAGGAAAATAAATATGTCACTTTTATCTGCATTTCATTTCGCCGTCTGATTGTATAGTTTGTGCCTCAACAAAATTTACCGTGACATTTTATTAGAAAACTATCAGCATACTCGTATATTTTATGTTACAGGTACTATGCATTAAAATTTTTGATTTTATTTTTTATTATTCATTTTTATCTAATTTATATTTTACTTTTATTTCTTAAGGTACGCTTTAATGTCGGTAATATGTTATAACAAAAGGCATAAGAACAAATACAGATAGGAAAATCTAAGTTAACCAATCTACGGTAATCGCTTTAACAAGATAATTAATCCTATTTCAGAACTTTCGATAGTAAATGTTACGAAAGAAATTTTAACACTATCAGTAACCATAAGTTGATTTGTCATGAACTTACAGGGTTTCAGTTAACACTTTTATTAACAAGTAAACAATGTTTCATTGGATGATTCCAAATTTTGTTACACAAAATTAAAATTGATTGGTTAAATTAACTAAGGGAATTAAGGGTCACATGATGTACAGTAAAATTGATTGGTCTATTATTGTTATGGAAGTTGTTGTTCTAAAGTCCTTTCCTCTGAAGAGCCATAGATTGTATGACTCTGGTTGAAAATAGTTTAAAAAATAGTTTGAAAATAAATTGAGGAAAAGGGACATCTTTTTGTATTTTAGGTAAGTCAAATATTTTAAGTTAATGTTAAGAGAATGTTGTACTTTTGTAATTTTTGGGTGTTATAACTTATGTTCTGACTTAAATGTACATGTAATTGTTTTATCTACATGTATAAAGTATTTAATATATTACTTTCTTAGATAATAATTTAAGATTTGTTGTTGGTAGCACTTGGCGTAATTGTTTAAACTTTTTCGTTCAACTAGTCGTTCCGTTTAATTTGACCAGTTGGCATTATTTAATACTGGAGAAAAGTAAACATGGCGCTTTCTGTCAGTAGAATTTATTTCCGGAAACTTTATATTGTTATTATTTGGTGAGAACTTAAGTTTTAATCTTTATAATATGTTAGAAGGCAAGATGATAATAAATAGGAATGAAAACATGTAATAGACTATGAAATCATCATCTTTTGTTTAATATAATCAAGTTAAAATGGCATGTTGAATGAAACTTATTGAAATCTACTTTCACTTTGTTTAGATAATTTGTTTGTGTAATATAATTCTATTATAATGTCAATCTTTAATATATGTTTATGTTAATATTCTATATATGGACACATAGATTGTATGACTCTGGTTGAAACAGTTTAAAAAATAGTTTGAAAATAAATTGAGGAAAAAGGACATCTTTTTGTATTTTAGTTGTACAAGAATTCCCCTAGTAACAAAGCAGAACACTTGGTGGGGTAGTGGATGATTCTGACCTCTCAAATTAGCAAGCGAGTAAGCAGTAAAATCAGCAAGCGAGTAACAAATGCCACTTTCGTCTAGACCGTCAAATTATAGTTTGAGAAGTGTACAAACTCCGCCTGTTGAGCCAGAACAGCCACAAAACCTCGGTTTGCCATCATCAACAACACGTGAACCTGGTTTTTTTCCAATGGCAGGTGCATTTAGAATGGAGGATTTTTACGGGGATGGGACAAAGGATATTGTCCGTTATCTGAGACGATTCGATGAATACGTTAGAGCAACGGCTCTTAAAGATGAACAGGCTGTAGCATCACTTGCCTGGCATTTGAAAGGCTTGGCAAGATTATGGTACGAATCGCAAAACATATGACCAGAAAGAATAAATGAACTGAAAGATATGTTGGTTGCAAAATTCAAAATTGAAAAAGAAGCAAGTCTAGATATTTACACTATTAAACAGTAACCTGGTGAGACTTTGAACCAGTTTTTAAATAGGCTTGAACAAGCCACGTACATCAACAACATTCCTGAAAATGTACAAGTGCAAATCTCACTTAAAGGAATGGAAGGGATGGTTGGCCAGGCAATGGGGGCGCACGCTCCAAAAACATTACAAGAAGTTCGAAATTTGGCTGCCAGGATGGGGGATATCCATGGAAACATAGGTGGTCGTGCCCAGATTAATGTGACAGAAACTTCTAAAGTTGAACAGACAGTTGAGCAGTTGGTAGCAGCTGTAACAAGGTTGACAACAGAAAAAAACCGTGAAGGAAACAATAAAGACAGACACTATAAGAATAAACAACAACAGGCTGTTCCGTCATGTCATCGTTGTGGAGGTAGGTGCTATTCTGCTAATTCTTGTAGAGCAATGGACAAAACATGCTATAAATGTAATAAATTGAACCATTTCGGCAATAAATGTAGAAGTTCAAAATTCGTGCATAACAATAATAGTTCTTTTAACAAAAAGTCTTGGAACCAGTCAAAAAATGCACAATAGGGGTGCGTGCCTGTCTGCAGGTCACAGCCAGGAGATAGGCATAACAGTATAGTTTACAAACAAATTTATAACAACTTAAACGGTGCTAAAACTAAGGTAAAACAAACAAGATTTTATGAAAGAAAGTCTGATAGTGCTAATGTGTCATATATTGATCCAAAATTTTCAACTATAATGACTAGAAACACAGTCTCTGTTAGTATTAATAACACAAAAACTAGTGCTTTGTGTGATACAGGGTCATCAATTTCATGTTTAAGTGAGTCCTTTTTTAACAAAGCTTTCTTTGATAAGAAGCCCAAGATAAGTGAGTCAAAAATTAAAACAATAGTAGGGGTTGGTGGAACACATCATGCTGTTAGTAGGAAGTAAATTTAGATATAAGTTTTGGGACTGTTACCTTGGCTTCAAAATTTTATGTTATCAAAGATTTACATCATTCTGTGATTTTGGGCATAGATTTTATGGAAAAACACAAGGTTTCTTTGGACATAGCCTCGAAAAAATTTATTATTCATGACTTTTTGAAAGTGTGTTCTCTTAGCACAAATACAGGTTATGCTAGAACTGTAAGATCTACTAAGATACTCCCTCAGGCCGAAGTTAATATTCCTGTGAAAATATCAAGAGTGAAAAAAATATGATAAACAAGATCAACAAGGAAAGGCGGCGTTCAATGAACGCAACCCCTATATGACCCAGCAACAAGAACCAATGGCAAGGAGCTCAGGCGGACCCCAAAACTGTAAACTGAAAACTGGTTCAAATGTTTTGTTAGAACCTTTAGTGTCATTAACTCATAAACATATGTTAGGTACTAAATGCCTAGTTCATGTAGAAAATGGAAAAGCTGCTTTAAGAGTAGTTAATCCTACTAATAAAATTGTCTATTTAAAATAAAATAAAATTTTGGCAACAGTTTTAGAAGTAGAAAAAAAATCAGTATTTTCAATTGGTGAAGTTGACAAACATTCACTTGAAAATGAACAATGTTTAGGCATTTCAGACATAAAAACAAATTCAAAACCTAGTAGTACATTAGATTTTAATCTTAAAGATTCTGATTTAAATGATAACCAGAAAAAGCAGTTATTAGATCTTTTAAACAAAAATAGAGACATTTTCTCAGAAGGATTACATGATTTAGGTTGCACGCATTTACAAACTCACAAGATTGAAACAGGAGATGCAATGCCGGTAAAACTACCAGCTTATAAACAAAATCCTGTGGTAAGAGAAGCAACAAGGGTTTGGGTACAAAAAATGTTAGAAAACAAAATTATTGATGCAAGTTCTTCAAATTGGCATTCACCAGTTGTACTTGTTAAAAAAGCAGGTTCTGATGAGTATAGGTTTGCAGTTGACTATAGGAAATTAAATAAGATAAGCAAACCTCAGGCATATCCCTTACCACGCCTGTCAGATATCTTTGATGCAATTGGGGAATCAAATTCCCAGTTTTTTTCATCTCTTGACCTTGGTAAAGCATTTTGGCAAGTACCTTTAGAGCAAGACAGTAGGGAGAAAGCTTCATTCATTTGTGCAGAAGGAATATTTTCTTTTAGAAAAATGCCATTTGGATTATCAGGGGCTCCAGCTTCTTTTCAGTCGCTTTTAATGAAAGTTCTTAGTGGTATCTCATGGAAATTTGTTCTCTGTTATGTAGATGATGTTATCATTTTCTTAGCCTCATTCAAAGAACATCTCAGTCATTTAAATGAAGTGTTTAGTCGATTAAGACAAGCTGGTCTGAAACTGTCTCCAGGTAAATGTTACTTTGCACAGAAAAAATTATTTAGGGCATGTAATAAGTAAAGAGGGAATACAAGCAGATCCCAGAAAAATTGAAAAGGTTCAAAATTTATGTGCTCCAACAAATCAAAAAGGTGTAAAAAGCTTATTAGGTCTGACAAATTTCTATAAAAAATTTATTAAAGGTTACAGTAAGATTTGTGCTCCATTGTTTCAATTGTTACAGAAAAATTCTAAATTTGAATAGACTGATGACTGTCAAAAATCTCTTGATACATTTGTGCTCAGCACCAATTTTGGCATTTCCAGATATGAACAAACCATTTATATTAACTTGTGACGCATCTCAGTCCGGTCTTGGTTATATTTCAGGACAACTAGATAGTAATGGCAAGGAACGGGTCATTGAATATAGTGGTCGTGCTTTGCAGGCTGCTGAGAAAAATTACAAAGTATCAGAAATTGAATGTTTAGCAATAGTGTCTGGTGTAAAGGCATTTAGAGCTTATTTGTCAACAGACATTCCATTTACAATAATAACAGATCATCAAGCACTAAAAGTATTAAACTCTGTTACAACTTCTCAGAATGGTAGAATAGCAAGATGGGCATTATTTTTACAAGGTTTTAAGTACACAGTACACTACAGAAAAGGTGAGTTGAATAATGCAGATGCTTTATCTAGACTTTTTCCTGATACATCTGATAAACAACAAATTTCACTAGTTACCATATCAAATGATGCAGAAAAAGACAGTTCTGCTACTGATAAACCATCAGGAGTAGATGTTTGTACCTACAGACATACTGAAAAGGAGGTAAGAACAGTTTTAAAACATACTAATATTTCGGACAGTAAATATTTAGAAACAACATTCGAATATACGGGATCCTCTACAGTGCTAGAGATACAAACTGACACAGAGACAAAAGATGAATCACCAGATGACACCGGTAAGTTGATATTGATGCAGAAAAACTGCCCAGATTTTGTTAATATTTACAAATATATGAGTGAAGGGGAATTGCCAACAAATCAAAAAGGTGTAAAAAGCTTATTAGGTCTGACAAATTTCTATAAAAAAATTATTAAAGGTTACAGTAAGATTTGTGCTCCATTGTTTCAATTGTTACAGAAAAATTCTAAATTTGAATGGACTGATGACTGTCAAAAATCTCTTGATACATTGAAAAATACTTTGTGCTCAGCACCAATTTTGGCATTTCCAAATATGAACAAACCATTTATATTAACTTGTGACGCATCTCAGTCCGGTCTTGATTATATTTTAGGACAACTAGATAGTAATGGTAAGGAACGGGTCAATGAATATAATGGTCGTGCTTTGCAGGCTGCTGAGAAAAATTACAAAGTATCAGAACTTGAATATTTAGCAAAAGTGTCTTGTGTAAAGGCATTTAGAGCTTATTTGTCAACAGACATTCCATTTACAATAATAACAGATCATCAAGCACTAAACGTATTAAACTCTGTTACAACTTCTCAGAATGGTAGAATAGCTAGATGGGCATTGTTTTACAAGGTTTTAAGTACACAGTACACTACAGAAAAGGTGAGTTGAATAATGCAGATGCTTTAACTAGACTTGTTCCTAATACATCTGATAAACAACAAATTTCACTAGTTACCATATCAAATGATGCAGAAAAAGACAGTTCTGTTACTGATAAACCATCAGGAGTAGATGTTTGTACCTACAGACATACTGAAAAGGAGGTAAGAACAGTTTTAAAACATACTAATATTTCGGACAGTAAATATTTAGAAACAACATTCGAATATACGGGATCCTCTACAGTGCTAGAGATACAAACTGAAACAGAGACAAAAGATAAATCACCAGATGACACCGGTAAGTTGATATTGATGCAGAAAAACTGCCCAGATTTTGTTAATATTTACAAATATATGAGTGAAGGGGAATTGCCTAAAGATGAAAATCTGATGAGAAAAACAATGTATGACAAAGAGTTTTATGAAATTGTGGATGATGTTCTCATACACAAGTATCAAAATAGAGGTAAGAAAAAACCTACAGAAGATAAGGTTCATAATACAAACTGCACTTACAAAGAAACTTAGGGTGAAGGTCATGCAAGAATATCATGATCACAATGGTCACTTTGGAGTCAAAAAGACTTTTACTGAAATTCAAAATAAATATTATTGGCCACATATGTACCAAGAAATACTAGATTTTGTGAAATCATGTGACATATGTCAAAGAGCAAAACATACTACACATCAGGTAAGTACTCCTCTGAATCCTTTACCTGTAGTGAATGTATTTGAACGAATGCACCTAGATATCATAGGGCCACTTCACAAAACAACTGATGGATTTGAATATATACTTGTCTGTGTAGACAGTTTCTCAAGGTGGGTAGAGGCATTTGCATTAACTAACCAATCTGCTGCAGAAATAGCAAGGGTGTTACATAATGAAATATTTTGTCGGTATGGGGCACCAGTGTCTATTGTTACAGATAGAGGACAAAATTTCCTCTCCAAACTCATAAATGCAGTATGTAAAATTTACAATGTCACTAGACACCGCACAGCTAGTCACAATCCAAAGGCAAATGGAAGTTGTGAAAGGCAAAATGCCACAATTATCCAGACATTACGTATGTATATTGATAAAGATCAAAAGAACTGGAACATGTTTTTACCAATAGTATTGCAAGCCCTTAGGTCATCACCAAACGTTGAAACTTCAGGATTTAGCCCCTATAAAATGATGTTTGGAGGTGGAATGAGACTCCCTATGGATGTAAATCTAATACCAAGAGAAACATAAGGAACGGAAGCTAAGCAACATATACAATCCTTGTTGCAAAGACTTAAGGTAATACATAATATTGCGAAACAAAACACTGAAACTACTCAGCAAGAATCTAAGGTAAGGCATGATTTAAAAGCTCAACCCTCTGATTTCAGACTTTTAGAGCAAGTATTATTGAAAATTAACAAACATACTCCAGGTCTTACATCTAAACTAGAGTATAAATGGAAAGGTCCTTATTACATAAGACAAAAAGTATCTCCAGATACATACAGAATTGCAGAAAGTAATACAGTAAACTCCGCTTATAACGAACTCATTGGGACATTCAAAATCTGTTCCTTATATCCGGAGTTCCTTGTAAGCATATAGCGAATTAGTTCCTTGTATCAGAAGTTTTAATAGCGAACAGTTTTACATATAACAAACTAATTGTTTACCATCGTCCTCCATTTTGAAGATCATTTGATTAAGAGAAATTACTCTTGGGTTCGTCATTGTTGTCTCCCGTATATTGATTTAATAAAGAAAAAAAGGAATAATTGCAAGGTTGTTTCTTTTTAGTATACTTTTTATGTATAAACATATCTATAAGATAATTATATGATATGTACCATATATGCAATATTGTTATTTATTAACGATACAGTATCATGCACAAAAATAATCACTTTGCTTTGAAGAAGTCGCTAATTTTAGTTTGGGAATGTTTACAACTCTTCAGGTTAAATTCAATAAACTTTTAAAAACTGTTTCTTCAACATGTGTATTAGACTCGAAGAATGACCTTATCTTGTGCAAACAATCAATAGCTTCATTTTTTTGACACAACCGGCAGATCGTCTAAATATATCTCGTCTTTGGAAGATTGACTGTCATCGTCATTTTTGTTCCTAATATATCCGCTACATTCGGCCAAGTTTTAATCTGTGCCGATGAAAACGAAAGTAGAAAATGCGTGATCTGTTTACGGATAGCCAATATTTTGGAGTTCGTTATAAAAGTGTAATTTTTTGTACTTTTTATGGCATTGGGATTAAAAAATGAGTTCCTTATAAGCGATAATTTCGTATAACCGTGTTCGCTGTAACCGTAATTTTTTACATTAAATAAAGAAGGGCAAAATTTGGGCAAACAAATTTTGTTCCTTATAACCGGAAGTTCGCTATAGCCGTGTTCGCTATATGTGAAGTTTACTGTACACATCAACTTCATAGAGCACCAGTAAATGCAAAAGACTTAAAAAGGTACAATGATCCAGATAACTTTAGGTTTCAAAGTGATGATGAGCAAATAATTGATCAACAATCCAGTTCTACTGACCATAATGATCAGTTAAATAACCCGGATCAAGGTAATGTAACAAATAACAATGACATTGAAAATAATCAAGATGACCAAACACAAACCCCAAGAAATCAGGTAAGTGACCAAAATAAACAATTAAATGTTTCAAGGGAAAAATCTCCTACACCAACTACTTCAAACAATAATGATGGGGTATGGTACAAAGCAAATAGAATTTTGAAACTAAGAATAAGAAATGGTATGAAAGAATACCTTATTGAATGGAGCAACAAAAAGTATAAGCCTACTTGGCAAACAGATGAAAATGTTAGTGAAGAACTGAAACGTTTATTCTATGTTCGATACACTAAAAGTGGAAAGAAAAGAAAAAGACAGTACAGATATTTCAATACATAAGTAATACATGTACTTTTGAGTTGTTATGTTCTTAGACACTTATAGTATTTCAAGTTCTTCAGGTTGTTGACTTGTGTACTTGGCACGTGGTACTTAAATTCTTTTTCTTGACTATAGTTCAGGTCCGTGTTATAAGATGGCAAAAAATTAGTGCAGGATGGTTAGGATCACTATCTTTTGAACTGAATATGACTGTATATTATGTGATGACTGAATGTGTGCATTGAATGAATGTTTTTTTTTCTCTTTTTACTTCAAATATTTAGTTCAAAGGTTAGGCAGATAAAACTGATCACTTTGTTTGTCCCTTTAGTGATTCTTTTCATTTCCTTGTATTCTAGTTGCTTCCATTGTCCTGATGCTCACCTTGAGCATGATACTATGTAGTTCATCGGTGTCTGGAAAGAAGGTCTCTGACTTGCAACATTTGAATTATGGGGTTGTATTTGAACCAGTGGATAACTTGCAGTTGGCAGAAGAGTCATGGATTCATACATTTGAAATTATATTACCAAAAACAGCTAATTTGTTCAGTATTTTTGGTTGTAATAGAAACCAAAAAAAATTGTGATTTAGTAAATGAAATGTTAGTTGAGATTAATCAAATCCGACAGAGAACAGAAGTTATGATAAATGGTACAATTGCTACTATTAATAAATTGTTGCCTTAAAAGAAAATTTCAATTAAAAGTAGAAGTAAGCGTGCCATTTTACCTTTTATTGGAGATCTCTCAAGATCAATATTTGGCACAGCTACAGTAAAAAATGTAGAAATGCTAGCCAGACATATAAATTCATGAAATAAAATATCTAGCAATCTGATTAAGTCTGTAGAACAACAGGAAGATGATCTTAGTTCTTACATGAAAGCGTCTGATGAAAGAATGAAAAATATTGTTGAAGGATTGGAAGAAAATCATTTGGCTATTGAACATATTCAAACTCAATTGTTTGAATCATTTGATAATTTAGAGAAATCATTTACAACAATGAGTGCATTCATTTCTAAGCAAATTACAAAATCTAGACAGCTTGAAACACTTTTCAATGAACTTTTGGATGGTATTTATGCTTTAATTGATGGTAAGGTATCTCCTCACTTTATTAACTTTGAAACAATGTCAAGCACACTGAATGATATACAGAACATTCTTGACAAAAAGTTCATAGGATTTCACTTAGTATATACAGACCCAGCACTTATCTACCATTATGCTAGGACATTTTATGCTAGAAAAGGTTCTACTCTATATGTTTCTGTAAAATTTCCCATTTCACAAATTTTAAAGCCATTAATGTTATACAAGATAACTTCATTTCCAGTTCCAGTAAATGAAACTTCAAATCATGCAACACAAATACTAGATTTACCTGATCATATTGCTATTACTTATGATCTACAATATTACACAACTTTTGGAAATCTGGAACTTCAAAAATGCAAGTTTTAATAAAATTGTGCAGTGTGATAAAATTCTATTGCCCGCTATTAAGAAATCTTGTGAATTCTCCTTGTTTAAAAATGACAAAATTTTAATCAAAGAAAATTGTAATTTTAGATTTTTGCTGAATCATATTTCTAATGATGTTGTTCTGCTATCTAAAGACTCTATATTAGTTTATAATGTTGATGTCCTTGAATATGATTGTAAAACTGGAAAGAAAATGGTTAAAGGTTGCAAATTTTGTACCATGACTGTGCCATGTGATTGTTCAGTCTCTACAAGTCATACATTTTTACCTGCAAGATTGACAGTCTGCTATGAAAATACTTCAGCAAAATTGCATCCTGTAAATCTTGCATTGCTACAACAATTTTTTAATGATAGTTCTTTGAAACATATTGATAGTAATTCATTATTTGAAAATCCAATGGCTATAAATGTTCCAAAATTTGAAATTTACAATCACACTATGAATAAAATTTTAGCAGATGACAGCAAAGCTCATCTTAACTTACAAAAAATGCCACAATCAGCAAAAGACAATTCACTTATTTATCAATCTCTCACAGATTCTTTACTGTCAGGAAATATTGCTTTGGATGATAATATTATTTCAACCAATGACATTATTTTATATGTAACAGCATCTGTTGCAGCATTTTCTCTAATTGCTTTTATAGTTACAGCATGTAAGCTTAGAAAAGTATTAATTATTGTATCTACATTACAAATCACTTGAACTAAACAGGTTAGAGGTTCAACTGTTCCATCATTAGTTTATATAATTTCTCAACAAGCTACAACAAATGACATGTATTTTTGGGAGAAACTAAATTGAAGAAATGAGCACGGGATCATATCCCTTAATATCATAATCATAATTCTTCTTGTTTTTATAATGATAAATACATGTAAGGTTTCGAGGAACAGTACTAAAATAGTGGTTGAAATCACTAATGGAAAACATTCTGTACAAGTACCTCTTAAAACTCTAACTTTATGTCCTACCTACTGGCAAATAAAGGCACCTATAAACATTGAACAAATAACAATCAGAGGTATGTGGACTCCCATTGTTACATTTGACTGGGATGATTTTGAAATAAAGAATAAGCTAACAAATCAACCATTACAGATAGAAACAAATTACAGGGTAAATTATTTTGTGTCCAGAAAATTAAGACATATAATGTCTACCACTTATTGTGCCTATTTCTTTATTCAACATGACAAATTGTTCATGCCTTTACAAACTTGGTAATACATGTTTATACCCATTGCTTTATAATAGTTAGTATAGATAGCACCACCTCAGACAAATAAATTGTATATATTGTTTTAGTATATATATGAGAACATTAATTTGTATTTTCCTGAATTATCTTACAATGAATGCAAACTTTTACAAGATGAAAAGAAATTAATCAAATTGATGTCATATATTTCTATGTGTTGCATGGTGTATTGATTTTTGTACATATGTATATGTTTTCTTTTTATAAAAAAACAACAACAAAAAACAAAAACTGTTGAGATACTTATATGCAATATGCATGAGAATATAAATGGTATTTAATGACAGTTAAAAAAAATAATGCATTTATTTTGTTATTGTTGTAAATATATGCTTTTGTTTTGTACTTTATGTAGAAAAATACTGATATAATGCTTAATGCATTTACTTACTTAAATATATAGAATGCTTGATGTATTTAAATTAATACAGTTTGGATATATTACTCCTTTACTCTTTATAGGAATAAAGAAAATTTAGAGGAGGGGGTGGTATTATGCATTAAAAATTTTTATTTTATTTTTTATTATTCATTTTTATTTAATTTATATTTTGCTTTTATTTCTTAAGGTACGCTTTAATGTCGGTAATATTTTATAACAGAAGGCATAAGAACAAATACAGATAGGAAAATCTAAGTTAACCAATCTACGGTAATCGCTTTAACAAGATAATTAATCCTATTTCAGAACTTTCGATAGTAAATGTTACGAAAGAAATTTTAACACTATCAGTAACCATAAGCTGATTTGTCATGAACTTACAGGGTTTCAGTTAACACTTTTATTAACAAGTAAACAATGTTTCATTGGATGATTCCAAATTTTGTTACACAAAATTAAAATTGATTGGTTAAATTAACTAAGGGAATTAAGGGTCACATGATGTACAGTAAAATTGATTGGTCTATTATTGTTATGGAAGTTGTTGTTCTAAAGTCCTTTCCTCTGAAGAGCCATAGATTGTATGACTCTGGTTGAAATAGTTTAAAAAATAGTTTGAAAATAAATTGAGGAAAAAGGACATCTTTTTGTATTTTAGGTAAGTCAAATATTTTAAGTTAATGTTAAGAGAATGTTGTACTTTGTAATTTTTGGGTGTTATAACTTATGTTCTGACTTAAATGTACATGTAATTGTTTTATCTACATGTATAAAGTATTTAATATATTACTTTCTTAGATAATAATTTAAGATTTGTTGTTGGTAGCACTTGGCGTAATTGTTTAAACTTTTCGTTCAACTAGTCGTTCCGTTTAATTTGACCAGTTGGCATTATTTAATACTGGAGAAAAGTAAACATGGCGCTTTCTGTCAGTAGAATTTATTTCCGGAAACTTTATATTGTTATTATTTGGTGAGAACTTAAGTTTTAATCTTTATAATATGTTAGAAGGCAAGATGATAATAAATAGGATTGAAAACATGTAATAGACTATGAAATCATCATCTTTTGTTTAATATAATCAAGTAAAAATGGCATGTTGAATGAAACTTATTGAAATCTACTTTCACTTTGTTTAGATAATTTGTATGTGTAATATAATGCTATAATAATTTCAATCTTTAATATATGTTTATGTTATTCTATATATGGACACATAGATTGTATGACTCTGGTTGAAATAGTTTAAAAAATAGTTTGAAAATAAATTGAGGAAAAAGGACATCTTTTTGTATTTTAGTTGTAGAAGAATTCCCCTAGTACCAAAGCAGAACACATGATTAAAAATTTAAAACCATACCGAATAATGCTATCTATGAACAACATTTTGGTATAGGTGATTTATAATAATGCTAAATCATTTATCATTACCTTCCATTTCTTGAAAAAGCAACAATTAAAATAATAATGCATTATCAATGGATTAGCATTAAGATTTTATTCGCCATATATAGTGCACATTTTTATTTGTATTGTATTGTTTTATGTCGTTGCATATCTTTTTGTACTGTATTGAATAATATTGTGTAATATTGGATAATAATATTAATATTGTATTCCATCGTACTGTATCAATCTTTCTGTATTGTTTTGCATTGTATAATACTGTTTCGTACTGAATGACAGCCTATCATATTGTATTGTATCGTATCGTTAGTGTTATAACTGCCATATACATGTTTTTTTATCTTATCTCACAGTAATGTACTTTTTCACATA
This sequence comes from Ruditapes philippinarum, assembly GCF_026571515.1. Classification (NCBI taxonomy): domain Eukaryota; kingdom Metazoa; phylum Mollusca; class Bivalvia; order Venerida; family Veneridae; genus Ruditapes; species Ruditapes philippinarum. The sequence goes on from NW_026860913.1 coordinate 280,063, forward strand.
TATAATATTGCATCATTTACAATTATCACTTGTATAAGTTTATATGTAGTTTATATAAGTTTGCAGGGTATTCAGTCAAATATTCAAAAATTATCATTTAAAATTGAATTAATTGAATTATATTTTAGAAAAATGACGTATAACAACTGTTAATATGTTTAATCATTTCTTCAGAGAAAAATTGTTTGTAAATGTTATCTAGTATTAAGTATTACAAAGAGACGTGTCAATTTGTGACAAAGGTAGGTCATGAAGCTGGTATAACTAACAAAACTTTCCAGATATTACCTGAATTGTGCCGCAGAAAAATTGTCAGTGTCTGTAATGAAAATTACTCGAGCTATAAATAGCACATGATACACATCTATATATAAAGAAGAAAAAGTAAACATTCATAACAGATCAATTGTTCCGTGGTATTTTATAGCTAAATTAAAATGTTATATTCCGCTTCAGTAAAATGGGGAACGCTTTATTTAAACGTTTGTTTGTTAAGAAAACAATACGGATTTTAGTTCTAGGTCGATATGACGCGGGTAAAACAACAACTCTCCATGCATGTTCGAACAACCATACCTACAGTTGGATATATGTCGGAGACTTTAAACTTTAAACATCTAGAAATATCAACGTGGGATATCGGCGACAGAGAGAAAATACGGCCTTTATTAAGGCATTACTACGCGAGTACACATGGAATTGTGTTTGTGTTAGACAGTAGTGACAGAGAGGGGTATTACTATAGTAGATTTATGTCTTCTCAATAAAGTTTCACATGTATTGGTTCTTATTGATTTACGCTATTGTATAGTTTAAAGACATGCTTAACACATTGTTAAATATTTAGTTTGTGATTCTAATGACGTAGCAGACGAATTTCAATATCTGTTACAATGCTGTTTTTTTATGATGAACGTAAAAATATATTAATAGGTATTATTATAATAGACCTAATATATTAAAATTCAGGCAGCTACTTACAAGTAATTCAGTCATACAACAACTTAAGAAAACATGTAAATTTATAACTACATTGTTAAATTCTATACAGTGAAAATGGTTTTATTTTGTCAAACAGTTGTACATGTGTAATTAATTATTTGTGCAAGGTACTATCAATATTGTTATAATGAATATATTGGTATTGAAATACTGATGATACCTGAATTAATCAATATATTCACATTCCGTCCATTTCTTTTCAGTAATTTCCTCTTTTTATCAGCTATTACCTTACTATTTTATTTACAAATGTTTTTTTTTTCTTTCTTTTTTTACCGCATTGGCAAAACACGTGTAAGTTTACACAGTTGGTCATGTGACCAACATAGCGTGAAGATACCGGAGTTTATTTACAAACATCATCGATCCGCCCACGCCTCTATACCTATAATCTGTTTCAAAATTGACCAATAATGTTAAACATACTCCAACATGTATGGACATCTACCCCCGAATCCAACTTCTTCTTTATTAATAAGATGTTCAAAAAAATAAAAATATCGATGGTACCTTTTTTCAGATGCTCAGTTGCCATGTCACTTATTATATTATATATTGGTGTACCATGTATTGTACACTCTTGTGTTGCTATATGTAACTAGACTTAATAAAGTGTTGTTCTGTTCTGTTCACATTTGATCGTGTGTGGTTTTAAATTAAACTTAAATACCATATTTGAAAGTCATAGGGTTAACTTAAATTTGTGCACAGGAGCTTGAAATTCTATGAATAATTGAAAAATATAAGGAAATAATTACACACATGTAATTTGTACCACAGAAAAAATGTTCATTTGTTATAGTTTAAAGTTTAAATCATAAGCATTTTTCGTTTGTAATTCTAATGTAAATATTTTGTTGCGTTCATTGCCATTATGTAATTCATATCATGTCAAGAATTTTGTTTTTCAGTTTTTAATCTGGACATATGAACATACGTACATTCATACCGGTACTGTATGGTTTGATAATTTACTTTTTGTCAAAGTTGCTTTCGTATTTCAGGTTTGACCAAACTTTGAAAGAATTATTTGTTGTTGTTAAAGAAGAAGAACTCAAAAACATTCCAGTTCTTGTTCTTGCCAATAAACAGGATATTTCCGGTGCTATGAAACCTGAATCAGTAGTGCGTGAAATTCAGAATCAGTAAAGCATGCGTGATACAAGATGGATGGTGTTCGGTGTAAGTGCTGTCGACCAAACTGACCAAACTGAGCACAGACTATTTTGATTGGTTAACAAATGAAATAACTGTCAATGAGAGACGTTCCGCGGCATCCATAATGCTACATGAAGATAATAGAGACTGCAATAATAATAACGGAGATAAACGAACCAAACATAACACTTGATACGTTATTGTTTTATTACTTTTATTTTGTTTAAATTTTGTCTTCTGCTGTGCGATCAGATATAGTAACTTACTACAAGAAACTATTGGAGAGGTCATATAATTATTAAATATTGTATAAGAAGTGTGGTTATTGATAAATAGACCTTTCTATCTGAAACGGACTTCGTAAACGGATTTCGTAATACGGAATAATTTGGGGGATTTTCTCAAAATGTATATGCGCTGAAAATAAAATAATCAGTATGCTAAAACAGTATTATAGCGGTTATTATTCATGTATATTTTTTTATAATATTTCTATCAACATATTAAAGAAGAAGAGAATATAACCATAATTTATAGAAAGACAAAAAAAACAAGTTTCCTAATTCATGTATTCTTTGTTGTAGTGCTAATTTTTCAACCAATGACAAACATGCCATTACGTTTTGAGTGTTGTGAAAGCAAGACTAAAGGTAAATGTCATTACTGCTTTTTTGGAGAGGGGGTGATCTCCTGTAGAGAGCCCGATTTTCTTTTATTTGTTTTACAAAGGGGTGCTTATTCCTCCTGCGATGAGCCGGTCGATTACGTTGACCTGCTGCAACATTTGAAACACCCGGCACTCGTCCTATTTATATTTGTATAAATATCACTATGACTAAAGTATGTATAAAATGTAGTATCGCTTCAGTATGAAATTGAACGAAATTATCGAGCGTTAGAATTATACATGAACGCTGGCAGGCGAAGGCTAACTTTAAGCATCACTTCCTGATTTTTTTTCAATCCCCAGATGCTTCAGAATATATCAGCCGTACACGGTTATGTTTAGTTACCGTAATGATGTACTAGATATTCGCAACCGTTTATTTTCAAATGGTTCGAATATATATTCCAAAGGAAACTTTTTTTTCAAATTTCTCAGAAAATGTGTACAATTTCTATAAAATAACTGGTAAAACATCAGAAACATTAATATCAACATTACATGAACTTAGAATTACAGTGGTCAGTAAATATAATTTTATTGTTTGTTATATGGATACGATGTTACCCATCCCAGAATTGTAACACTTTCCACCATGTTCAATATGTGCACCGCGTATGTACATATTGAAATTCGTACATTTTACACCACATTTGCGAATTACATCACTTGACCAACCATAGATCAGTGGCTTAGTAAACGTGGCGGCTGGGAAAAACTGTATCCTGCAGTTGGTGCAAAAGATGGAACATCACAAAAATGTGTGCGACCAATGGATAAGCCACAAGAACAATTCTATTCTGGATACGATCACTTCAACGCTATCAACACACATTCAGGTGGCGATGTTTGTATAATTCTAACACTCGAAAATTTCGTGCAATTCCCACTTAAACATTACTACATATTATACAAATGAACTTGAACAGTGACAGTAGTGATGTCCTGCTTTCACACCATGTACCAACACTTACTAGTATATCTTGAAAAAATCGCTTTTTTGTCATTGGTTGAAAAATTAACACTACAATAGAGTATATGAAAGAAGTAACTTGTATTGTTTCATTTGTTGTTCGTTTGTTGTTTGTTTTTATTTGGTTTTTATATAAATTATGTTTATACAAGTATTGTCTCCATCTTTAATGTGTTGATGGTTTATAGAAATACTATAACTAGCATATCCAAACAACCAGATTATGAGTGACTGCACTTTACCTAAACAATAACTTTGAAACACTAAGATTTCAAGTTATACCACTTTAAGGTTTGTTTACGTATATGTCCACAAATTTAACTTTATGATACTAAAAACTCAATGAAATATGTTTACTAAACGACAGCGTTTTAGGCAAATTGATTATAAAACTGCATTATGTTTAAATGAATATAGTTTGTAAACTTCACAAAATATTTTCAGTACATAAACATTATTGGCGTCCGCGCCGAAGCGCGGCGCCTTTTATGGAATGAAATCAGATTTTGTGAAAGGGCGACAGCAACTTCTCGAGCCTTTTATAGTTGTTCATAATAAAAGCCGATCATTCCGATCGGTATGAGGGTGCTTGATTATTAATTAGTCGCGATATGTACAATGAATAGCGAACTGGAGAATTTCGCAATGCAAATATTTTCAAATGAAATAACCTTTTCCGTCAATAAATCGCGCTCTTCGGGTAGTTTTATTTATCATTTTGTAGTACACAGTATGGTATGTTATTCCGAAAGCTGTAAATAGAATGATGAGTTGATGACCTAAATATTCCGAAAATCTATTTATAGAGGGATGTACTCATATCGGTAATTCCCGGTCTCTCCTCGTCTATTTTGACCGGGATTTACTAGTGACCGGCGAATAGTACCACACGTTTATTGTCCGGTCTCTCCCGGTTTTGGAGTAGATGTTTGATATCGTTACAGAACAGAACAAATATTTTACAGATAAATAAGCTTTTTTTCAAAATGAATGTTTGTCACTTAGTTTGGTTACAATAATTAGGAAACACAGATGATGATCAACTCTCAAATTTATTGATTATTATTATACATAAACATACAATTCGAAAAAAAAAACCCAACAACACAAATCGCATGTTTTATTTTATCTATATGAGATAAAAACAATAAATATGTACAATAATTGAGAAAAAAATGTACATTTTTATGGCATTAATATGACACTATCAACTTTGAAACATTTCATTTAATTTGTTATTCGTGTTTAGTAAAGATGCCGAGGAATTATTCAAAGTTACATATCAGATTTTATGAATTATTCAACTGATTGATAATTTAAAAAAAATGATAAAGAAAAATACAAATGTACATGTATATGGTTTAAGAATAAACACTATTATATATTGAAAGATTAACCATAATTTACTTTTTTCCAGTTAAGTTTTGACTTATAATCGTCGGTCAATATGACAATTGAATTCTTAAAATAGTAGTAAACGTAAAAACTCAGTATTAAAATAGCGCATAAAACACAAAAAAGAAAATAAAACAAGATTAATAAAATTTGTAATTTTTTTATTAAAATAGATATTACAATTATTGTATAATAAACAATTATGCTCAACAGGATCAACATGGTAATATAACAAGTGTCATTTTGTTACTAAGTGTGAACAGATACCTTAAGAGGGGGTCTTCGCATAATAAGGGACAATTACACAAGTGAAGTGTGGTGTTGATCATGCGTTACACATATGGATTATAAATGATTGTATACATGTATATACGTTGCTATTAATAACCACGATCATAAAGAAATAACAAGTAATATTCTATAATTTCTAGCATGCCAATCAAAGTTATAAATAATGAACAATGTCTTTCGTCCGTTCATTCATAAGTGATATACAATTCTGGTAAAAACCAATGAACCATTGAAAAGTTTCTAAGAATATTTTGTCATCATATATCTACTAGTTCATCTGCACTTGCTGCATTTCTTGCTTGGACGCCCTTTGATGCTTTGCATCAATGCTTTTCTTGTATCTATTTAAATGCATGCAACATAATATTCATTCAAACATATAGACAGTATTATTAATATCAATTATGCATGATAATGAGTCAGACTGAATTTTAAAATGTCTTAAACATACGACAAATTTGCGTCTTTGAGTAAAGTATTCTTTAATAGTGAATAGCCATGCAATAACTCTTTTATATATCATATAATAGTAGAGACCAGATAAAACCCCCCATCCATTCCCCTAGTGAATGTACACATTACATCTTACATGAAATAGATGATTATATTAATACAAATTTTATCAAAAAACAGATGATAAAAATGTTGCAGAACTAAATTTCATGTTCAAGCGCCGGTCCTTTGTGAAAAATTACTTAAGAATTTAAAAGTGCCTTGTTTGAAGTCATCCACCGTGTGTCTGGTTGAAAGTGTGTACATGTAAATGTCATTCATTTCTGATAACAATAAAAGTTGTTTTATGTGTATGCTGCAGGATGTCAAGAGAATATGTTTCAAGAAGCTTTATGTGTTGAAAGACATGACTTTGTTACTTATAGTACCTTTATATTGATTACACAAAAAAGTAAGGAAAAAAACATAAGGAGCACTAGGAAAGTATTGACGTGTAACGTTATCTTCCCCACATATGCTGCCTCAGATGTGAGTGATTTACTAAAGAAAATTAAATATAATAGCCGATGTCAGAATAGACCGACACTGTCACGTCGATTTGTTTATAAGCAAAGCAACTATGTGCATTAATATGTTTGATAATAAATCGAAATTACCGATGCCGCACTGGTTGTAATATTAATTCAAAAGAAAATCATACTGAGAGCTTTAAAAATGTTTTACCTAAATCACAAGCTGTCCTCGTATATTGTATACAAACCACTACAATAGACTCCGTGTACCACCTCCTTAGGGATAATTAACAGTCAAATTCAGCAAAATGTCACCGGACAGCAGGAAGACGTAATGCGATGTTATCTAATTATTGTTATAAATCTTAGTTTAGACCACTAAATAATTCAATAATTAGTCCTTTTATAAGAAGGAAAATTATCTCCTAAAATGACAGTACGTTCATTAGTCCGCCTACATGTCTCGTCTCTTGCGGTATTTAAAATTAACCAGTTCGGATGTCTACTCAGAAAAGTTGCGGATTTATCAAAATACACCGTAGTCTCAAGTACAGCGTCATTAATATCATTGTGCTTCAGGGAATTACTGTTTTTATGTTGTAATTTCAGTTTATAGCTTATCTAGATTATAAATGTTAAATGCCTAAAGATTATGTTGCTTTATATAGAACTTACGGTAAACTAATCGAGCGAAATTGTATAAAATATATTAGAAACGATCAGGACTTTAAGAACGTGGAAAAACGTTTAAAGTTTTTATGATATTCTTTCGTGCATCCGCGCGTCCGTCCCTATTTTGTCTGGAGCATAAAATTACTCAGCGATTTTCTTCAAATTTCATACACTAATAGAACACATAAGGAGGAGGTACAATATTTTTGCTTTGAAGAGTTTTGGAATAATCCCCCGCTATCACATGTATCAGATGTGCATGCACATATTTTTGCGTAGCATAATTCCAAAAGTATTTGAGAGATTTTCTTTAATCTTAATACACTGACAGAGCACATAAGTATGAAGTGCTCTGTAAAAGAACAGCCAACCTTGGCTTCTTTTAGAGTAATTCCCCTTTATCGGATTTAACTTCTTCTTTTTTATGCCGGGTCAGATGATGGTTTTTTCTTTTAAACATAAAAAATAAATACATGTATATGGTTAGCTTTATCATTTTTTATTATTGTTTTTCAAAGTCATTACGGTATTTCTCCTTCATTGTTTGCACATATCTTCAGAAGCATTAAATTTAAATATTATACCAATCCCCACCCAGAGGGGCCGCCTGCTAAGATATGTAGACAGGTACAGGTAAAATTGCTCAGATATGCAGACTGGTCCGACTGTTCAGATATGCACACTCGTCCGACTTCTCAGATATGTACACTCGTCCAACTGCTCAGATATATATAGACTGGTCCCGCTACTCAGAAATGGAGACCGGTCCAACTGTTCAGATATGTAGACTATACCGACTGCTCAGATATAAAGACTGGTCCAACTACTCAGATATGTAGACTGGTCCGACTGCACAGATATGTATACCGGTCTAACTGCTCAGATATGTAGACTGGTCCGGCCTAACAGATATGTAGACCGGTCCAACTACTCAGCTATGTAGACTGGTCCGACTGTACAGATATATAGACCGGCCCAACTGCTCTGATATGTAGACTGGTCCGACTGCACAGATATGTAGACCGGTCTAACTGCTCAGATATGTAGTCTGGTCCAACTGCTCAGATATGTAGACTTGTCCAGCTACTCAGATTTGTAGACTGGTCCGACTGCGCTGATATGTCGACCGGTCCCACTACACAAATATGTAGACTGGTTCAACTATTCAGATATGTAGACTGGTCCAACTGCTCAGATCTGTAGACTGGCTGACTGCTCAGATATGTAGACTGGTCCCATTACTCAGATATGTAGTCTGGTCTAACTGCTCAGATATCTAGACCCAGCCAGCATGACCATATCGGGCCGATATAGGATTAATGTCGGTATGTCGGCAAAATATGCCGACTATTAGCCGACGTCGGGCCGCTGCAGTACCGACATATTGAGTATTATGAAAAATTCTAAATGCAATGGCATTGTTTACTTAATAATGTGAATAAATTGTCCTGTGTATGATTTCAATTACTAGAACCACACTAACCACATTTCGTGTTACATCAAAAAAGATACATCGGGTCTGCGTCGGGCCTACATGACCTATCAATGCAACTATTTTGTATATCGGATTGACGTCGGTACGATATTGCGTTTTCTGTTAAATTGATTATCATGCAGAAAATAATTGTACATTTTGATATTAATTTCTTAAATAATCATAGTTGAGTTTGGAAATGATATGTGGTTTGTAATTAAATTCAATATTTATGTTTTGACTATATAAAAATCACTCGTTTATTATATTTTAAATGAAAAGCTTGCAAATATTCACTGCAGTCCTACAATTAACAGATTAAGCGCCAAAAGAAAAGCTAACAATGGAAGGTGATGAAAAGCATGTTTTTTTTTTTAATGTAATGATGATTCAACAAATGTGTAAACGCTGTTAATAATTTGATTTTTACACTTAAAATTATTGGAAAAATACAATTTATCTGTTTGTCTCTTTTTTAAATGTAAAATTATGTTGAAAATATTTGACACATGATTTCGCGACATGAATTATCATTGTAGTGATTAAAGTTAAATATTCGCCTTTATTATCTTATAATATATAAAATAATTATCTTTTATTTTGTGTGCTTGCAGGAGATGCCAAACGCTTGTTGCTAGATGTCATCAACATGCTAGCATAAGAATTATACCTGGTCGATATATCTACTGTTGGCTGGCATCGCACCGCTATTGTTTTGATGTAGGCCCGATGTCGGCAAGAAATATCGGGCCTATATCGTTAAGATATCGGCCCGATATTGTGCTGCCGATGTCGGACCAACATCATTCCTATTTGCAGCCGAGGTTAAAGCCGACATCGGGCCGTCATAGAAAACCATGTCGGTTTGATGTCGGGCCGATATAGGATGTTGGCTGGGGACTGGTCCGACTGCTCAGACATGTAGACCGGTTTGACTGCTCAGATATGTAGACTGATCCGACTGCTCAGATATGTAGACTGGTCTGACTGCTCAGATATGTAGATCGGTCCAACTGCTCAGATAGGTAGTCTGGTCCAACTACTCAGATATGTAGACTGGTGCAATAACTCAGATATGTAGACTGATCCAACTACTCAGATATGTAGACTGGCCCAACTGCTTAGATATGTAGACTGGTCCCACTTCTCAGATATGTAGACTGGTCCCTACTTCTCAGATATGTGGACTGGTCCAACTGCTCATAAATATGGACTTGTCCAACTTCTCAGATATGTAGACTGGTCCAACTTCTCAGATATGTAGTCTGGTTCCACTTCTCAGATATGTAGACTGGTCCAACTGCTCAGATATGTTGACTGGTCCAACTGCTCAGATATGTAGACTGCTCCAACTGCTCAAAGACTTGCCCGACTGCTCATATATCTAGACTCGTCCGACTTTTTATTCATGCATGTGCCATTCACTTTTAAGACAACCTTCTACCATATTTGTTTCATACAAGCATTTAATAATTATTGTGTTTTTTTTTTTAAATCAAACAATACTTTTTGCAGCAGATGTATATAGCTTACTATATATATTATACTATTTATTTAATATACTACATATTTTACTGTCCGGCGGAAAGATACGACATTTCATTAAAGACGGGTTTAGGAAGACCCCGCACCAACCACGACACAAAATAATGCACGTTTGAACTTTTGAAGCATAAAGTGACTGTACATCAAGTGCGATAATACTAAAAGAATTTAGGGACAATTTTTGCATTAGTCAATCTATTTGCATACAAGCATATGTACATGTATGTAATGGGGCCGTCACACAATGACGTTCTGGTCAGCGTTCTATTGCGTTTTGGGAAACGTTGTAAGTCGCCCATGGTTGCTAGGATAGCGCCAGAAGAACGTTTTTTGAACGCCAGTGAACCTCTGTAACCGCCGGGAATCGGCGAAACACGCTGGTCCGGAACAAAAGTTTTGAACATGCACAAAAGATCTCACTCAGTCCAGCGTTCTTCAACGTTTAAATTTCAAACGCTGAAGAACGTTTAAGAACGTTCATGGATCGTTTTACTAACTTTCATTGAGCGTTGCACACGTTCGTGTATCGGTAGTCAGCCGTTACTCAATCGCTATTTGGTTGTTGCTCATCGTTTGCTTTGCAGTGAACGACTCACTAGCGACTCTCAGACGACCTGTCAACGACCGCTGAACGGTCACAAAACGTGTGACTTAATGTAAAGGAAAGTCCTTTTTGCGTCCATTGAGCGTCATTTGTGCGTCATCCGACCGTTTCACGAACGACTATGCATATGTAAAAAGCAAGGTTCATTTGATTTTTGGCTATCGTAGAGAATACCTACTATGGAAGATCCTGAAAAATTAAGTAGGCTATATATGTTTGCTATAGCCAAGCTTCAAGTAGATGTACTGAACTTAAACATAGCTGAATATATCGAGGGAAATCACCCGCAGAGAAGACCCCGACATTCATCTACAGAGAAGAAGACCCCGACAAAGACGACAGTGTTGGACTAAATCATAAATATAAAGACGTAAAGGATTTGGAAATACAAAATGTAGCTAGTAGAAGCCCTCACCCCAATATTTTTTTCTTGTTGTCATGATGCTGACTATTCAAACACACAAGAACAACTGAATTCACGATGAAATTTCCAGCGTTCTGTACCTGTTTAGCCGTAAAAATCAACACGCTATCAAGACGCTATTGTGTCGTTATTCACGCGTTAGTCACACGCTCACAACGCTCGTCAGGTGTTGACAAATAATTCGTCCCGCGCCAGTGGAACGTTAGCACACGCTTATGGGTTTCAGACGTTTCTTTCTTCGTCGCTGTTTCACGCTTCTCGTGCGTAAGACGCAGCTAGTTATGCGTTAGGTGCACGTTAATCACACGCTAGATGTGTCAACTTTATTCAAGAATGTTCAAAAATTGAACGATTGAAACGTTCAGAGAGCGTTGACCAGAACGTCATGGTGTGACGGACCCTTTAGGAAATAGGTTGGGTTTTAAAATTCTCACAGGTCATTTTGGCTTAACTAATGTGTTGAATAATAACGGGACAACAGAACTATTTAATGCACCAAAATTCAATAATGTCTGTCAACTGATTCAATTTGCAATACAATATTCGTATAAGTAGTTGAGTCCGTTAGCCCGGAAGATTACCAATTAATTTAAAGGTTGGACATTAGAAATTGATTCGCCGACGTAAATCGTGGCTGACTTCAATCGTGGCTTTATATAGTCGCCACACTTTTAGCGCAGTCTCGATTTCTTAAATTGATTATAATTGTCACACATATTTTCAATTTTTAATTTGTTTGGGTCGTCAGACCAAACAAATAATGGTAGCGAAATTTCAGACCCTGATGCTGTTAATTGCAAATGCCGAAAGTAGTCCCAATCGTAACAACTCGGCAATCTCCGTCAAGTACGAATTCTCGAAGTCGCCCGAGGTATTCCGATTGAAGTAGTCCGCTTTTTTGAAGCGGTTACTTCCTTTTATATGTACACTTACGCCACAAAAATTCAGGGGGGATCACTGCGTAAAGATGGTCAAATAACAGGCGCATTAATTTTCAAGCAAAATAGTTCCCGAATGGTCGAAGATTTCTAATAATTATTTATTCTTTATATATATACATGCTTATGGTAAGCTCAATGGTTATTTACATCGGTGTTATCGAAATATCAAGGGTTACATCCCTAATTTAGAATAAGATGGTTTTCTTCAGACTGTTTACATATAACTTCACCGTGGCCGAGGGGTTTGCGCGCTCGCTTAGGAAGCGAAAGGTCTGGAGTTCAAATCCCAGTTGAGGCAGCTCTTTTTTTCAAATTGTTTAAGTCAAATAAACATTGAATTGAATAACAGTGTTGCAATTAGTCTTATAGCCAATTTACTACAATTTAAACGCTGGAAAGCATTGGTGGCACTATACAAAAACAAATTGGTTTATAATCTCACAACCTTCAACTTTCTGACATTCTGAGACCCATACAAATTCAGCGCCTTCTGTGCTTTGAATACTGACTCAGACATTCTTGTTAGTTACCGTAATTTATTACGATTTAGGCTTATGATTTTAATGATAGTATATATCGTTCATTAATCAACAAATACTGCATGATGTCATAATGGTGAGTACGACGGAAAAGCAATCACGCAGTTGAAAGTTCGAATCTTGGGCAAGCCATTTTTTGTAGTTGTCATAGACAGTTTGCTGTTTAATGTTTTTCAATTATTATCTATTCTAAACATTTTATTTCATAATGGCAAGAACTATCCTTTAATGATCTACGATGGTGGTGGTGGTATTGGAAGTTTTCACTCCGGATCACGGAAGTAAGCCACATCGAACTTACAAAAAAACATTTTAGCCACCGCATCGTTCCTGGGCACGCTGTTACCAGTACTTGTTACCTTCACTTTCGCTAGGAACTAAAATTTCTGTATTTGCCAGAGCAGAGGAAAGGAAAGCAATGAAAAGGGGCTTAAAATTTAATCAAAACAGAGAAATTATAAAAGTGGTACTTTCACTGTTTCAAACAGTGAATATATAAGTTTTATATTTCACTGATATATTTCTATAAACCACCGAAAAGCATATAATAAATACTCAAACCACCGCTATGGAATGTTATGGTTATATCACAATGAAAACAAGCAACGTCATGTTATTAAGTATTTTGCCTCAATACGCTTACGAAACTACAAGTGTCATTGACTGGTCATAGTGTATATAATTATGTGAAAAAATAGTCAATATCCAACATATCCATTTTCTCGATCAATGCATTACATGCTGGTTAACAAATATATAACCAATAAAAATAATTATTTTGTTTTGATTATTTTGGCAATATCCAATATGGCATGTTTATATAATACGTAGATGCTAATAAAAAAAAGGATTTAAGCAGCTCAAAAGGAGAGGCGAAGGAGCAACTGCTTTCGTTTCGTCAAAAAATGTTTTTAAACAAAATTATATACAATAAGCGTACGCGCAATTTACGAGTTCAGTGTGATTTCTTTTTGTTTCCGAAATTGAAATCCTCCTTGCTTGGCGGAAGTCCCGACAGGCACTTGGATCTGCCATTCATCAGTACCTTATTACTGTGCCCGAGTCAGCGTACCTTGACGCCTTCAAGAAGTGGACACAAATGAACACTTTTGAGCTAACTTATAATTTGAAATCTCTAGATACAAATAAACAATACATTTCGAACATCCCTCGTATGTAATACTTACGTGTTCAAACTCTTGATTAATACCTCTAGGGCTTCATTAGTCTATATCTATATGTATATTTGCAAGATTGAGAGTCCGAATACCTCACATAGCTGGAATATCTCACAACAGTTTAATATCGTCGTTTAACGAATTTGTGTTTTATTTTATGTCCTCATAAGAATATAACAATTATAGTAATTTTTTTATTATACACGTCATAAATATTACAAAAATTGAGATATACAAATACAATGTTAAACAATAGTGTGATATTATACTCATGCTAAGTATTTGAAAACTAATTAAATTATGCTCCATCATAGCTTTAAATAATATACCAACCTTTTTAAAAAATGAACACAATTACGTTATCTTTGAAATTCTCAACTACAATTTCAACTTATTTTTTTAGTTTTGTTGAATAATCAGAACATTTGCTGAGGTTCATGAACATATGAATGTATGAATAAGAAATTAATAAGGCATGCAGTGGACCAAAGGTTCGACGCATAAAATCAAATTTTAGTTATATTATATAATTAGATGCGCGATAGACTATATTTTCCCGAATTTGCTATCTATTTTGCAAGTTATTACTGACATGTGAAAGACATTCACTATTTATAACTTGCAATTTGATTTTTACACTATATCTGAATGTCCTTTATATAAAGTCCAGTCAACAATGTTCTAGTTATTCCGCCTAAATGGAATCTTTTGTTTCTATTATACATCTATTTCTATTAATAGATTAATATACATGGTTTGTTCTATTTCATACCAGTCCCATTATAATAGAATTACCCTCGTTACTGTCGAATAACTGGCCGACAAACAAGAGTTTTTTTAAGTGATTCAGCGAATTTTGAAAGAAAACCCTTATTTTCTTTATTGCCGAGCTGTTGGTCAGATGTGTCAGTCGTTCCGTTGTTATTTGCCCCAACAAATATATCCAAAGCCATCTTTTGTTTTTCATTGGTTATCATCTGATCCGAGAGCCAATCAAACGCTTCAAACAATCCGTTGTCTTCTTTATCAGAAAAATTGACACCATGGACCTTCCAGTGTCTATCAATGAAGCATTTTTCTTTCCCAAATTGTTCCCGGATATTATCTAGTGAAGTTGCGCGCGAGTCGTCGTGATTATTGGCTAGAATAAGAACCGGTACATCATTTGGTAGAACATCTTCCTGTATCTTCTCGCAATATTCGTTTATAGTGTCATCCACTCTGTAACTGAAACAAGTAAGATTACACTTCCTGAGAATTTTTGAAACGTTTAACAACACTTCTAATGCTAACGTTTTTAGTATTCACTATATCTATAAACAGAAAATTTACAAAAAGGCCCTTACAAGTATCAACAAAATAATAGACACAGTATACTTCTTATCAATCTTTATGTAAAACATGTAAAAACGAATAGTGTCTCAAGTAAATATAAAAGCTGTTATTTGGATATTTTATTGCTTAAACTTTTTTTATTAAAAAATAAGTTGTGACAAAATATCACCAGAATTATATTATGTCAACGATATTTTGCAATAAAACTGTCAACAGCTTTTAACGAAACAATTTGTTAGTTACGAAATCAAACACACAGGAAGTATACATGTATTACAAAAATATTTACAGGAACAATTTAAGCAAAACTGGAATTGCTGTTGGCTACGAAAATGTGCAGGTAAGCCTATTGCATGCAACCATTCTATCATAATTAAATTTTGCAAAATGATAGAATTGTTTATGAGAATGGATATAATTTTTTGTTAAATCAAATCAGTTTTCCGAATGCGAAATTAAACACTACATGCTACCATTCATAATCATATGTTATAGACAACAACATAATAATACCTAAAGTAAAATCTAAACATACAAGCTATAATTTGATTATCGTATTGTAAAACTGGATGCACAACGAGTTTTGTAATTAATTAATTGCAATACTCGTTTTAATTTGCAGAACTTGGCTGGCCTAAATGATAACATGTTAAAATTCGAACATTGTTAAATCCTTACACTACAGATCATGAAAATTTTATTTCCTTTCTTTCAGATTAAGATATGAGCATATTTATCCATATTA
This sequence comes from Ruditapes philippinarum, assembly GCF_026571515.1. Taxonomy (NCBI): domain Eukaryota; kingdom Metazoa; phylum Mollusca; class Bivalvia; order Venerida; family Veneridae; genus Ruditapes; species Ruditapes philippinarum. The sequence goes on from NW_026860913.1 coordinate 295,968, forward strand.
ATCTGCAGGTAGATTACAATTTTATTGAAACTATTGTCAAATACCTTAAATGATTCCGAAATATTTTGAATAATAGCAAGCTACGAAATTAACATCAAGGATTTGATCCTCAATGTTGGGTAAATAAATCATAGCAATACATAACCAGGTTATCGGCCCTTATTCAAAGGTGATATGTAATGACCATTGTTTTGATTTAAATATCTGACAAAATCTAACGAAGTACTGAACAAAACAATTGCCAAGGTAATTCCTTTGCCAAGGTAATTCCTTTACCATTATGTACATTTTAATGTAAATATTTACCTACAACAATCCAAAACGAATACAAGTCCCTGTATGGTAGCATAGTAGTGTGGTAACAATGGGCGTATTGACATTCGGCCTCCCAAATCTAGAGCTGTCATTTCTACATTTTTATATCGTAATACTTCAGCGAAAATTCCTTCCCCCGCCATAGTAAAACTCAATTTACCAAGCTTCAAACTACGCAACACTGTATAAGAATATTCGTGTCCAATTATTAATATCCGCACATTTTTATCAGCAAATAAACGTTTAAAAACCGAATTTCCCATTTTATTTTCAGTGTATTTATCGTTTTTATTTTGTTTTTATCCTCTCAATGTTTGAACTTTACCTGAACTTCTTACTGGCTACATATGCGAATGTATAACAGTATATATGCTCATTTCTCATCGCTGATATATTTATAGAATTTGTTTATGTTCTATTTATATATATGACGGACGGCGTGTAAACTTATTGATTCTGTCTTGAGTTTGTTCTCGTTTATGAAAACGTGCATATTAGTTGCATATTATTATATAGATATCTACTTCAATTAACGTCGGCGTCGTTTTCGATTGAGGGACATTGTGTATACGTATTAATTAAGTACCAACTTGATGCATATATCCAGTCAACTCCGCCAATTTTTGACGTATATTCGCTCTTCAAAAAGAAAAGAAAACTGAATTGAGGAATTCATGACTTTTACTTTACGAATTTACTATTTCAACTTCATGAATTTACGATTACGTGAGTTCAAGATATCATCTACGTGATTTTATCAATAAACTTTCAAATTATGGTAAAGTTTTCCTGTTTGATTCGTGTGGTAATAAAAACTCTTTTAAATTAATGGTTATAAATGCTAATTATAACTTTTTACAAAAATTCAGAATCGTCGAACGATTAAGCAATGCAGTGGATGTATTTGAAAATCATTTCGACACAGATATATATGGCTATATAGCTAAATAAATCTATATCTGGGTCGATGAATCACCGGCTTATAACTGTATAAATGATGATCTTTTTGATATTTTTATACAAAACGATGTCTAATGTCTAATGTTATGTAACGGAAGGGATTATATATTTGATAGATGATTGGAATGCTAGGGTGGGGAATGGGGACATGAAAGATTACATAATTTGTGACAGACCTGTTCATTTTATAGATTATTATGAATTTTATAGATTATAATGAATACTGTCCGGAAATGTACATAATAATTTTGGTATTAAGCTACTAGATGTGTGTAAATCTACCTCTTTAAGAATTGCTAACAGTAGACTTTATGTGTTGTTTTACATATGCTTGTACAACTGATTCGAACGTTACTATTTACTGCTACACGAGCAAAACATAAACATGATTAAATATTTTTCTATTGAGTGGTCAGAACACGCACCACGCACCCATTACTTTTAATTTAGCATGTTATTTTGTTTGCGATGAAAACGATAGTCAATACGAGCGAATCATTATTGAATGGAAAAGTGACATCCGTGAAGATTTTAGACGTAGTCATATTACTATGTTACCGAAAATGAATAGCATAACTGACTGTGCTGAAACAGATCTGAAATTAACAATTATATTGAACAATTTACGACTATTACAAATGATGTTGCAGAACTATTGCTTCATAAAACATTGTGTTTTATATGATACGTCTTGCTTTGAAAATGCAACTTGTAAAAAAGCGAAATGGTTCGATTATTACACGTATTGTAGTACCTGGGGATTATAAGTAAATCTGGATAAAAGTAAATTTGATGTTTTTAGAAAACGCAGGCCTTTAAAGCATGATGAAAAATGAACTTATAACAATATGCATATAAAAGTTGATTCTTACTTTAATTACCTCCGCACAGTTTTTAATAATACCGGAAATTTAAACCTTAGCTAGGAAACCTTGACTGGTAAAGGCCATACTGCTTGCTAATAACAAAGGCATGTCATTAAAGCCAAGCACCATTTGTCAATTATGTGATGCATTTGTTGGCTCCGTGTTAAGAACAGAACGGAAAGTTTATTTTGACGTATACAAAGTACATCTATTAGTCAATTACATAATACATTCATTCATACATACATATATACAGTCACAAAATCAATGGATAGTCTGCAAATTTCTTGAAGGCGAACAGTTTAATCTATTTTGTTTCCTTCAGTATAGGATTTGACATAATCAGTTTAACATATATGTATTACATAGTTTAATATTGAGTTACGAACATGTTGACAAAGATAGCGTGAATTCCACATACATTATTGTGTCACTTGCAATAAAGTTATCTATACATACGTAAAAAACACCGATATCTAACTATATATACTATATTAGATTTCGCAAGGGAGCTAATTAATGTAGTCTTGTCCATATTGTATATTACGAGTTATATAACGTATTACTCAGTAGTATAGCGTAATATTTCGATTTAAAACATGTTTATCCAGATACAAGTGAATTACCAACTATAGTATCACACTATACTATATTGAAAGGGAATAGTACTCCAAAACTACAGTTAACCGTCACACTGTCCCGAAATTGACACAAGATGGGCATACGAATTTGAAATGTTTAATATCGTGCGAAGATAGCCCCGAAATTGGTCGGTAGTCTCTGAACAGCCGAAACAAGTACGATTCCTACAGAAGGTCACGCGATCGCAGCCGAGTCACACACGATTCCTACCGAAGGTCACGCGATCGCATCCGATACACACACGAAGTCACCTCAAAGATGCAATTTTGTACCAAGTAGTTTACCAGCAGGACACGCGAAGGTCACAGGATAGGTACACGACGTCGTATTTTGAGTACGATGCACGTACGCTGTTACGAAGGCGTCAAGTGACCTTCACCTCCAGTTGGTAAAAAACCCACGGCCAACCGTGGCAAATTTTAGTTGCAGATAGTTTAAACTTTATTTTGGCTCTTCATATTACTATCAAAAACAATTCTATTCACACAAAAATCTATGATAAAAGTGATGACTTTGACTATGGTATAGTAAACTATCCACATTTAGATGGAGACGTACCGCATGCAACATCTGACGGGGTATATGTATCTCAGTAAATTAGATTCGCTAGAGCTTTTAGCAACGTGAAGGATTTTAACAAGCTAAATATTTTCATTACTAGCAAGCTACTCAAACAGGGCTACCGCTATTATAAATTACGTAAATATTTTACAAAATTTTACAATCGTAACTTTGATTTAATCTTAAAATTCAGTAGTGATTCAAAAAATGATTTTAATGGAGATGTCATTGTAATTTTTCTGTGGCCTTTACTAAAATTATGAAACGTTTAACCAAAAGAGGTTTTGACCCTACTTATTTAGATATACCGCATGCTAAGTGTTCAACACTTTAAAAGTTGGTCCTTTCTTCTTTTGATTACATCTGACGGACCAACTATACCGCATGCTTAGTGTTCAACACTTTAACTGTTGATCCTTTCCTCTTTATATTACATCTGATGGACAAAGTGGGATACTCTATGATGGACAGTTCTTAATGCCATTTGGGACTGAATTGCCTTAATGTTCGTCTTCTACCTTGCTCCTGCGGCCCTTGTAGATGATTTTTTTGTTACTCTGTCTTCCTTTAAAATATTGAGTACTTTTGTTATGGTCATATATATGTGTATTCCTTTATATGTATCTACATTATCATTTCGGTGTTTTACTTATTTTATCTTTTGAAACCATAACAACTGTTATAAATTTACTTGGCGGGGATTCATTTTATTTACTCCGTCTCGTTTATAGGAACATGGTGGGCTAAGAGTGATGTTTGGTGCACCATTAACCGGTTTAAACTCCCCAGTAGTACTTATGCTGCTTACCAGTCCAAGGTGGCGCCCCTCTCCTCTTTATTCCTCAGATGCACGTCTTTGTTATTTCATACTGTTTTGGTGACACTTTTGCCGGTGTCCCTTGTTGTTTTCTAGTCGACGGTAAGTATTTTCCCTTTTGCCCCTAGTTTTATTTAGTTAATAAATCAATCATTTATTTGTTTTCTTTGATTTCCTTGTCGTTTACCATTATTTCGTCTTATGTATCATTTAAGTGATAAGCCTATCCATGCTTTACCTTGCGCCCTGTCCGTTTTTCTGGGGGGGGGGGGTCCTTTTGTGTTACTTGGTTCTTGTTGCTGGGTCGTGTGGGTGTTGCGTTCATTGAAGGCTGCCTTTCCTTGTTGATCTTGTTTATCATATTTGATAAAACTTTATCATACCACCCAAGTTGGGCTTGTGGGCCTCATCATATTTTTTCTAAGGTGTCTTAAAAGTAGCAATGCTGCTGCCTTCTTTTTCTCGATTGACTCATCACCAAAGCATGTAATTCTGCAGGAAATAAACTGAAAATAATTGTAAATGAATTGCAAATAATCTAAGCTTTTGATGTCTCTGTAGAGATGTGCAAGAGTGACAGATGAGGAAGATGGTTTAGCCGTTTATATGTCCACCATGATAAACATGCAACGCTTGAGCCATTAAAAATTGCTTTCTTCGGCCTCATCGTGGTCCCATCTCGATGACATCGTACCAAAATACGATGGTGACACGACGGTATTGCGGGGGCTTCACGTAGTCGTGTTCCCTTTTTAAGACTATCGGGAATCTTCGTGTTTACTTCGTATTGTCTTCTTGAGGCTAAAAATGCCAGATTGCACCGATGATCACACGAAGAAAAGACGAAGACTACACGATTTGACAAGATGGCTTCACGACGGCCTTACGAAGGGCAAAATTGACATACGAATTCAACACGAAAATGAACCTTCGCAATGTCTTCGGGCAATTTTTTGGCATGCCAAAGATTTTGGAACCGCTCACGAAGTTGCTGCCGGAGCTTGAAATATTTAGCCGGGGATCATACGATGGCAAAAGATGCCCTCACGAATGGCACGATGTTATTACGATCAGATCCGAATTTGAACATTTCCTTATTCGTGTGTCCATCTGATGCCAAATTCGGGACAGTGTGACGCCTGCATAACGAAACGAAAGGGAAGGCTAACAATTGGCTATTCTAAAAGATATTTCGATTGCAAATTTGTAATTTAAGAAAAAGCCTTACAACTAACTTGGGTCATAAGACAAAATAATATACTTATTACCATTCTTAACTGTGCACAGGAGTAATATTTCCATTTTTACAAACATATATAATAATTATAGTAGTATCGTACCGATTGTGTAACTAGCAATAAATGTGTTTATACATACGTTAATAGACACCGATAGCTAAGTTTATATAATATGTTAGATTTCGCACAGGAGTTAATTAATGTGGTCTTTCCATATTGTATATTTCGAGTTATAAAACGCTCATTGCACTATATGCAACAATGTTTTGGCTAATTATAAGATATTTTCATAATTAAATATAACTAATCATCTATTAAATTAGAACTGTACGGTTGACCAGAAACATCCATATAAACACTATTAGGCTTATAATAAATAACATCTTATTTACAACATCAAACTATAAACATACATATATACCAACTAACTCAGTCTGGTTGACCAAAGCAACCATATAAACACTAACAGGCATATAATAAATAGCACGTTCAATATTTCAAGACAATTTTACACTAATCCGTAATATTAATAATCGAATTTCTTATAGTTTAAACATATTTATTCCCGAAAATATATATAATGTACATACAAATATATAACAAACAAAACATTTTTACACAATGGAAAAGGATGAAAATGAAGACAATTTCTTATAGACATTGCGTTTTTACAGTATAACCCTAATTCATAAAGAGCAGTCTTATTTTCTGTTTGTAACAATTCTAAAAACTTATATACACTTGGTTTGATATAATAATATTTTGCTATATAATAATTTTTTTACGTAAATCTGAATAGATAGGGCATATAATAACAAAGTGGTATTCATCTTCTAAATCTAGTGAATGACAACATTGACAATGTCTTTCGTTTCTAGGTATTCTATTTCTGGCATACCTTCCAGTTTGAATTCTTAGAGCATGCGCTGAAATTCTTAATCTAGTGATGTAACATCTTAATGAACTAGGTAAAATATCTAAATATGCTTCGTATCCAAAAACATTTTTAAAGTTTTTATACAAATCTAACACTTCGCTACTTCCCTTATTTTCATTCCATCCTTGTATAAAACAATCTATCATTCTCTCCTTAAATATATTTACAAAATTTTTATCAATAGCGCATGGATTGTCCCAAACATATGTAAATCCGAAGTCACATAATAAAGCTTTAACATTGGTCACCCAGTTTTTAAAACCTTTGTTACAATATTCAAATGACATTACATAAACACGATTTAATATAATATTGTCACTATTTATTAATCTTAACCAATATTTTATCATGGCTACATAACGCTTAATATACAATGGGTATCTGCCCAATTCACCGTACACAGCAACAGAACAAGTACTATTTCTAACCTTTAATAAATGTTTGCAAAATTTCAGATGGATTCGTTCAATAACTTTGACTTTGTATAACCCCAAATTTCTGCTGCGTAGTTTAATATCGAACCAACAAATGCATCGAATAATTGACATAAAACTGTAGGCCTTAACTTAATCTTTTTACAATTAATCATTAATAAATTCAATACCTTAAGAGCATTTCCAGTGAGATATTCCTGATTTAGCGTAAAATTTCCAGTATAATGAAAAACAGTTTCTAAATAGTTAAAATCGTTCACTACCTCTAGCTCTTTCCCATTATATGTCCAATGTTCATTTAACAATAATCCCCCTCTTTTTCTAAATACCATAATTTTAGTTTTTTCAGTATTAACTTCTAATCCCAATTTACTACAATAATCATACAATAGGTTTAAATTTTTCTGCAATTCCTCCTTTACTTTCCTAAAATAACCATATCGTCTGCAAATAATAACAAAATTAATACAGTATCATCAATGACTAAACCAGAATCTACATCATCTTGCAAAAAAAGCTCTAAATCTTCTACGAAAAGTGAGAACAAAATCGGTGACATTATCTCCCCTTGTTTCAATCCTACAGCATACTCAAAATATTCCGAATAGTTATTACAATTTCTAACACATGACTTAACCTTTTGATACATGTCCCTCACTATTCTTAACAATTTACCCTGAATTCCATTCTTATAGAGCTTTAACCATAGTGCACTTCTATATATAGTATCAAAACATTTTTTCATATCAACAAAAACACAATATAATCTCTTATTTTCATTTAAATGCTGTTGTACAACATTAAGTAATATAAATAAAGCATCAGTCGTAGATCGGCCTTTCTTAAAACCAAATTGTGCATCTGATATAATATTTTTTTGTTCACAAAATGTTACAATTCTTTTATTCAAAATGGTGGTGAATAATTCCGAAAAACAACTAACGAGCGTAATACCTCTGTAGTTATTCACGTCATTAATATTAATGTCGACCTTTTTATGTAAAGGGACGATAACTCCTTCGGTCCATTTTTCCGGAAAATAACCAGAATCTAAGATGGCATTAAAAAATATCACAAACATGTGAAGATAAAATATCAATGCTTTCTATAAGGTATTCATTCATAATATAGTCACTACCCATAGTCTTTTTAAGTTATGCTAGCGAGATATGGGTTTTTAATAAAAGTAAAGAAATTGAGAGAGTTCATATTAAATTTTGTAAGTCAATACTTTATGATAAAGATCCAGTAACACAATTTTTTATGGTTTTATAATTATCATAAATATCATGCTCAAATGAAGAATTATCATTTTTTTAAGTTCCAAAAAGCATTATTTATAAAGATATTACCGAATTTAACATTTCATGTAAATAAAGGAGGTAACAAAAATTTATTTTCTATAAAATCTAAGTCAAATTTTTCAATAAGAAATCATTAATGAATGCATATATTATATTAATGATTACATGGAATATGTACAAATATTTGCAGTACATATTTTACTTATTCTTCGATGTTTGAAAATTGTTTATAAACATAATTATATACATATATGTGATTTCACTTAAGTGTGGTATACAACCTCAATTACAACATACAGGAACTTTTAACAAAGTACTAGCATTATGGCTCTTTATGGTGAGTTACGTAAATACCCGTTGTTCATTAACAGATATTTAAGGATTGTAAAATAATGGCTGAACAGTGCAAAGTGTAAATATATTTCAATTAAGAAGATGTAGAAAATAATGTTAAATGATTGTCAAAAAGGCAAGGTAATTTGGATATCTAAAGTAAAATCTGTGTTACAAAATAATGGGTTTTTATATACGTATGTATGGAACAATCCTGATATTATCAATATTGTTACGAGCCAGGCGTAACGAGAAAGAAAAGCCAGCAACAAACTTGTAACAATAACAAATTTATTACAGAAAAATTATTAAAGAAAAATAAAATAACAAATTATGTTTACAAATACCTGAAGTCCAAATAAAAATGTAAATTACAAATGTCTAGTTTGATCCTGGAATAATCCTTTTTGAATAGCACAGTTAAATCCAAGAACACTTTAGAATAAATTCCCACAATAAAATCCACAAGAATAATTTAAACTATTTTAAAAATAATCCAAGCTCCAATAAATCACTTAATTTTCAAGTTGAATAATACTCCAAATATATTGATGTCTTAAAAGGTAACTGATGACTTAAAAGATCACTGATGACTAAAAACGTAATACGAAAGAAAAAATGTCTCCTATTTATATTAAGCTAAGAAGTTTCTAGAATAGTCTTCCATTTTCTACATAAATCATAATCTAGCAACTTCAACAATAAAGATCATTCCGGAAATTTCTATCTAATTATAATGCATGAGTTTTCTACAACAGTTAAGAAAGTTCTAGTACATACATGAAGTTTATGTTCTAAAAATAGAACAATGATAATATTGGAAATACCAACTGGTCAGATATAAATTATATACATGTAATATGTTGCATACATAACAATATTCAAGCGTTTTCTTCATTATTCAAACAAAGACTAACTGACCAGTTTGTTCCGTCATGGACTGCAACATTGTCTGCTAGTCCAAGTTTATGTACTTATAAAATATTTAAAAACTGTGTATTTAAAAAGATTCTAATGCAACAAAACACTTCATCATGCTATTGAATGTACCATTTTACACATTCGTTTCAAAAGCTTTTCGAAGGAAGATTCCGTATCCCTGCCACCGGGACTGAAGACCCAAACTATACTATCCCCACTTCCAGTTTAGCTGTTCGCGCACGCGATTATCATTTAAGACAATTTCCCTTGCGACTCCTTACCTGAAGTCCTCGCTTGTAAATATAGTTATTAAAGGACAATAAATATGTCACTTTTATCTGCATTACATTTCGCCGACTGCTTTCAACAAAATTCACCGTGACATTTATCAGAAAACTATCAGCATACTCGTATATTTTATGTTAAATGATAAAAAATCAAAACCATACCGAATAATGCTATCCAGGAACAACATTTTGGTAGAGGTGATTTATAATAATGCTAAATCTGATACATTTATCATTACCTTCCATTCCTTAAAAAAGCAACCATTAAAATAATAATGCATTATCAATGGATTAGCATTAAGTTTTTTTTATATAGTGCACCTTTTTATTGTGTTGTTTTATACCGTTGCATGTATTTTTTTGTAATTTTTGTAATGTTGTATTATATTGTTTTCCATCGTATTTTATCACTCTTTCTGTATTTGTTTGCATTGTTGTTATGTATATAGGCTTATTCTAAATGTGTTTAGTATTTGTTTTTAATAGCTCAGTATGTAAGCGCAAAACTAATAATTGCAATGTTGTGGGTTTAATACCTACTCATGCCACTAACATTTTTAACAATTTTATTTTGTTTATATAATTTTGCATGTTCTTTCATCTTCTTTCAAAAAAGTTCTATTCATGTTCATTCTAAAATATTCTTTCTCTAAGTAGTTTAGTATTCTAAATTGTTCATTAATAGTATATATATAATAAATGTTTGTACTTCAAGGTGTGTGCTTATTTGTAATATTGTGTTATATTAATATACTAATTGTGTGCATTTGTACCGCTAACATAAAAATATATAAGTTTAAATTCTGTAATTCTGTTTAAAAAATATTAAACATTTAAACATCCTATATTAATTCTGCTGTAAACATTCAACATTAATTAAATTTAAGTTGTAAACAATTAAATTTCAAACTGTAAGTTAAACTTAAAAACATTTGTAAAATGTGTATTGTAAATAATTGTAAGTTAAACTTTACTTTCATTTTTTGTATTATTGTAAATTATTGTTTTTCTTTAATTAAAAATTGTAAAATTTGTTGCTGCGTTATCTTCTCTGTTACGTTTAGCTCGTAACATTGTATAATACGTACCGAATCACATCCTATCATATTGTATTGTATTGTACCGTATCGTATCAACTGCCATATACATGTTTATTGTACCATACAGTAATGTTTGCATCATTTATAATTACCACTTTTATAAGTGTATATGTAGTTTATATAAGTATGCAGGGTATTCAGTCAACTATTCAAATATTATCATTTAAAATTGAATTAATTGAATGATATTTTAGAGAAATGACGTATAACAACTGTTAATATGTTTAATCATTTCTTCATAGCAAAATTGTTGTAAATGTTATCTAAAGTATTACAAAGAGACGTGTCAATTTGTGACAAAGGTAGGCCATGAAGCTGGTATAACTCACAAAACTTTCCAGATATTACCTGAATTGTACCGCAGAAAATTTGTCAGTGTCTGTAATGAAAATTGCTCGAGCTATAAATAGACATGATACATATCTATCTATATAAAGAAGAAAAGGTAAACATTCGTAACACATCAATTATTCCGTGGTATTTTATAGCTACATTAAAATGTTATATTTCGCTTCAATAAAATGGGGAACTTTTTATTTAAACGTTTGTTTGTTAAAAAAACAATACGGATTTTAGTTCTAGGTCGATATGACGCGGGTAAAACAACAACTCTCCATGCATTAAACCTTGGTGATGTTCGAACAACAATACCTACTGTTGGTTATATGTCGGAAACTTTAAACTTTAAAAATCTAGAAATATCAACGTGGGATATCGGCGGCAGAGAGAAAATAAGGCCTTTATTAAGGCATTACTACGCGAGTACACATGGACTTGTGTTTGTGTTAGACAGTAGTGACAGAGAGGGGTATTATTTCTTCTCAATAAAGTTTCACATGTATTGGTTCTTATTGATTTACGCTATTGTATAGTTTAAAGACATGCTTAACACATTTAATCGTGTGTGGTTTTAAATTAAACTTAAATGCCATATTTGAAAGTCATAGGGTTAACTTAAATTTGTGCACAGGAGCTTGAAATTCTATGAATAATTGAAAAATATAAGCAAATAATTGCACACATGTAATTTGTACCACAGAAAAAAATGTTCATTTGTTATAGTTTAAAGTTTAAATCATAAGCATCTTCCGTTTGTAATTCTAATGTAAATATTTTGTTGCGTTCATTGCCAAATTCATGTGAAGTATGTTGTTTTTCAGGTCTTAATCTGGACATATGAACATACGTACATTCATAACGGTAGGGTTTGATACTTTACTTTTTGTCAAAGTTGCTTTCGAATTTCAGGTTTGACCAGACTTTGAAAGAATTATTTGTTGTTGTTAAAGAAGAAGAACTCAGAAACATTCCAGTTCTTGTTCTTGCCAATAAACAGGATATTTCCGGTGCTATGAAACCTGAATCAGTAGTGCGTGAAATTCAGAATGAGCAAAGCATGCGTGATACAAGATGGATGGTGTTCGGTGTAAGTGCTGTCGACCAAACTGAGCACAGACTATTTGAAGCATTTGATTGGTTAACAAATGAAATAACTGTCAATGAGAGACGTTCCGCGGCATCAAAAATGTTACATGAAGATAATAGAGACTGCAATAATAATAACGGAGATAAACGAACCAAACATAACACTTGATACGTTATTGTTTTATTATTTTTATTTTGTTTACATTTTGTCTTCTACTGTGTAATCATATATGGTAATTTACTCCAAGAAACTATTGCAGAAGGTCATATAATTATTAAATATTATATAAGAAGTGTGGCTATTGATATATGTCAAATGTTGACGTATGAATAATATAAATGATCCGAGTACATGTACTGTGTCAATATCCAAACAATCATATTATGAGTGACTGCACTTTACCCAAACAATAACTTTGAAACACTAGGACTTCAAGTAATACCACTTTAAGATTTGTTTAAATATATGTCCACAAATATAACTGGATTATACTTAAAACTCAATGAAATATGTTTACTATATGACAGCGTTTCAGCAAATTGGTTAAAAAAAAACCTGCATTATGTTTAAATGATTATAGTAACTATAAAAACTTAGCAAAATATTTTCAGTACATCGACATTATAGTTATTTAAATGCATACAACATAACATTTATTCCAACATATAGACAGTTTTATTGATATCTATTATGTATGATAATGACTCATAGAGTTGACGAGACTGAATTTTAAAATATCTTAATATACGAAAAATTTGCGTCTTTGAGTAAAGTATTCTTTAATGGTGAGTGTCCTTTATAGTATTCTTTCCACAGACTAACATTTGATAGAAAATGTTACAACATAAAGTATTAAATACGCCATGCAATAAATCTTTCATATATCATATAATAGTAGATACCAAATAAAATCCTATCCATTCCCCTTTGGACTGTACATATTACATCTTACACAAAATATATGACTATGTTAATACAAGAAGAATTAAAAACAGATGGTCAAAATGGCGCAGAACTAAATTTCATGTTCAAGGGATGTGGTCACTTACCGGTCCTTTGTGAAGTCATCCATCATGTGTCTGGTAAAACATTGTTATATTAAAATTGTGTATATGTAAATGTCATGCATTTCTCTGATGACTATAAAAGTTGTTTCATGCGTATACTGCAGGACGTCAAGAGAATATGTTTCAAGAAGCTTTATGTGTTGAAAGACATGACTTCGTTACTTATATATTACCTTTATATTGATTACACAAATAAAAAAGTAAGAAAAAAAACATAAGGAGCACTATGAAAGTATTGACGTGTAACGTTATCTGAACTACATATGCTGCCTCAGATGTGAGTGATTTACTAAAGAAATTTAAATACAATAGCCGATGTCAGAATAGGCTGACACTGTCACGTCGATTTGTTTATAAGCAAAGCAACTATGTGCATTAATATGTTTGATAATAAATCGAAATTACCGATGCCGCACTGGTTGTTAATATTAATTCAAAGGAAAATCATACTGAGAGCTTTAAAAATGTTTCACCTCGTAAATTGTATACAAACCACTACAATAGACTCTGTGTACCACCTCCTTAGGGATAATTAACAGACAAATTCAGCAAAATGTCACCGGACAGCAGGAAGACGTAATGCGATGTTATCTAATTATTGTTATAAATCCTGACTTAGACGACTAAATAATTCAATAATTAGTCCTTTTATAAGAAGGAAAATTATCTCCTAAAATGACAGTACGTTCATTAGTCCGCCTACATGATAACGCTGTCTCGTCTCTTGTGTTATTTAAAACTAAACAGTTCGGATGTCTACTCAGTGTTTAGTTGCGGATTTATCAAAATACCCCGTAGTCTCAAGTACAGCGCCATTAATATTGTTGTGCTTTAGGGAATTACTGTTTTTATATTGCCATTTCAGTTTATAGCTTATCTTGATTATAAATGTTAAATGCCTATACATTGTTTATGTTGCTTCATGTAGTACTTATGGTAAACTAATCGAGCGAAATTGTATTAAATATATTTATATTTACAAGAAAGAAACGATCAGGACTTTTAGAACGTGGAAAAAAACCGTATCAAGGTATTCTGATATCATTTCGTTCATATTTTGTCTGGCGCATTACTCCAAAATTACTTGAGCGATTTTCTTCAGACTTCATACACTGACAGAACACAAGTAGAAGTACAATTATTTTGCCTGTAATTCCCCTCTATCAGATGTAAATGAAAAACTTTGTGCGCAGCATAATTCCAAAAGTACTTTAAACGTGATACACTGACAGAGCACATATAAGTATGAAATGCACTGTTAAAGAACAATAAGTCTTATTTTGGTATATTTTAAAGTTATTCCCCTTTATTAGATTTCTTCTTCTTTTTTATGCCGGGTCAGATAATGGTTTTCCATTTAAACATATAAAATAAATACATGTATATGGTTAGCTTTATAATTTTTGATTATTGTTTTTCAATGTCATTACGATATTACTCCTTTATTGTGTGCACATACCTTCAGAAGCATTAAATTAAAATCTTATACCGATCCCCAATGATTATCCACTTTGACGGGATCTCTGAACAATCGCAACTACTCGGCCCTTTCCGTCAGTCTTCGGATAAGGCCCTCGAACACAATAGTATGAATACACAGAACGGATGCGATATTTCGGTCTAACCTACGCTAAGAAACTAAACATGTAAACAAATAGTAATTTAATGCTGTGGGTTGTTGACAAGTTTATTTCCAATATATGTAGTAAAAGTCCACCTAAAATAAGTGAATTCATAGGTACAAAAGGAAACAATACATTATTTATATATTTATTATTATGGTTGTAGAAACCGAAAGTGCAAAAACCGAACCTGTTGACATTTAGTCGGATTTGTTTAAAATTGAACATCAGTGGGCATATTTAAATTAGACATCTTTTCAAGCATAAGCGTACCGGAACAGACGTTAGATGTCAAATATATACATTCGTTTTACATTATCTCTGTTTCTGTATACATCTGAAACCACGTGGTAGAACTACTTTCAATCGGTATTGTTTCCGAGGTTGTTATAAATAGAAGCCGAGGCAGTTCCGAATGGATCTCTGAACCCACCTCTTTCGATCAAATTGATAAGATATGTAGACTTATCCCACTGCCCAGATATGTAGACTGGTCCCACTGCTCAGAGACTTGCTCGACTGCTCATGTATCTAGACTGGTCCAACTGCGGCGTTCGCTTTTAAGACAACCTACTACCATATTTTTTCATACAAGCATTTAATAATTATTTTCCCTTTTTTAAAATCAAACGATGATTTTTGCAGCAGATATATACATGTAGCTTGATATAATATACTACATATTTTACTGCCGAGTGGAATGATACGACATTTGAATTAAGACGGTTTTAGGAAGAGCCCGCACCAACCACGACACAACATAAAGCACGTTTGCACTCTTGAAGCATAAAGTGACTGTACATCAAGTGCGATAATACTAAAAGAATTAAGGGAAATTTTTGTATTAGTCAATTTATATGCATACAAGCATATGTACATGTATGTAAGGAAATAAGTTGAGTTATAAAATTCCCACATGTCATTTTGGCTTAAATAATGTGTTGAATAATAACGGGACAACAGAACTATGTAGTGCACCAAAATTCAATAATGTCTGTCAATTGATTCAATTTGCAATACAATATTTGTATAAGTAGTTGAGTCCGTCCGCCCGGAAGATTACAAATTAATTTAAAGGTTAGACATTAGAGATTGATTCGCCAACGTATTATAACTGACTTCAATCGCGGCTTTATAAAGCCGACACACTTTTTCGCGCAGTCTCGATTTCTTAAATTGATTATAATTACTGTCACACAATTTTTTACTGACTCAGACATTTTTGTTAGTTACCGTAATTTATTACGATTTACGCTTGGGATTTTAATGGTAGTATAAATATCATTCATTAATCAATAGATACTGCATGATGTCCTAATGGTTAGTACGATGGAATTGCGGTCACGCAGTTGAAAGTTCGAATCTTGTACAAGCTTGTAGTTTACATAAACAGTTTGCTGTTTTATGTTTTGCAATTATTATCTTTCCTTTACATTTTATTTCATAATTGCAAGAACTATCCTTTAATGACCTATGATGGTGGTGGTGGTATTGGTTGTTTTCATTCCGGATCACGGAAGTAAGCCACATTGAACTTACCAAAAACATTTCAGCCACCGCATCGTTCCTGGGCACGCTGTTTAGCAGATTACCAGTACTAGTTACCTTCACTTTTGCAAGGAACTAAAATTTCTGTACTTTCCAGAGCAGAGGTACCAGTGTAAGTGACCGTAGAAACGATTCCGCTATTCCTTTCATTACTTGTTTACGTCAATATTGACATCTTTTTAATAGGCGTGTCGAAAATTCCTATATAAAAGCATACGATTTATCGCCCTTGTATCATAGTTTGGAGACTTTACTGATGAAAATGAACCAGAGTTAAATAGGATACCCATACATGCATAGTGCGTTAACTGGAGTGCAGGTATTAGTTACCCGCTTTCCAGAGCATGCCCAGTGATTGACTCATTTTTCTGGGGTTTACTTATTATAACGACAGAGAAAGGGATAGTGATAGAAATATTATATTACGATTTTCGTTCATTGGTTATTTTTTTCTGGGGTTGCATATTGCGACAACAGGGAACGTGTTTTTATTTCTGCCTATACATATGTAATACAACAGAGAAAGAACATCAAAACACTCGATAATTACGTTCACTCGTGCAAATCAGATAGCCTTTTCTTTTGATGATCTTTCTATAACAAATCTTCCACAACCTTAACCGTTTTTTGTATCATAGTTTTGGGACTTTTCTGTTGAAAATGTGTCAGAGTTAAATCGTATACATATACATGCACAGTGCGTTAACTGGAGTGCAGGTATTAGTTACCCGCACTCCAGAGCATGCCCATTGATTGGCTCATTTTTGCTGGGGTTTACTTATTGTGACGGAAGAGAAAGGGAAAGCGATAGAAATATCATATTCAGATGCTCGTTCATTGGTTACTTTTTCCCGGGGTTTCATATTGTGACAACAGGGAACGTGTTTTTATGTTTGACTATGATACAAAAGAGAAAGAACATCAAAACACTCGGCAATCTGATTAATACTCGGGGGCTACGCCCCCTCGTACAAATCAGATAGCCTCGTGTTTCGATGCTCTTTCTATTACTTATTCAGCATTTCAAAGCGTAAGATGTTGATTGTACAGACCCTGGTTCGAATGCGGGAAAATACATTTTTATCTTACCCTTTTTGATACATTGCAACTATTTGGATTTTAGTTCTTTTTACATTTAAAAAATGGATAAATACAAACTTATCAAAATTGTTTAAAATGTGACTAACGAGTTTAAGAGTTTAAAAATGAATTATACAAAAAAATCGTATTCATTTCTTTTACCTTCTATGTTTAGATTTCAGCCGAATGGTGTCATAATAAAACATTTATAAAAGTTCTGTTTATATATGTACAGAAAGCCAAATTGGAAATAAATTGTATGTTTATTATGCACTCTTCATATGCCCCGCGACCCGCCAAACGAAAAGTCGAGAATTAACAAAACGAAAACACGCTTGTTTGGGGGAGGGGGGGGGGGCACGAATGGCACAAACCAGAGAGAGAGAGGAGAGTCTCGCCCCTATTAATCAAATAAACATCAAAAAAGACCCTCTATATATCCCTTGTTGATCTCACTTACAACCCTAATAAAAATAAATGATCTTCTGTAAACCACTTTTCAACAAAATTACAATTCAAGGGAGATAAACAGCTACATTTTATGCATTCAATATTTGCGCGAGCAACTCCCCTTTATGTACCATATCGACAATTTAAAACGAATATAATTGTTACAACATTTAAATGATTTTCTGTCTCATACAGTAATAGTTCTAGTTTTAAAAGATTAATCAACTTACGCTGTTAATCGAAAGCAATATGGTACACGTATTTTCGTTTTAACTTTCTTAATCAATTATTTTACTCTTCGCTGAATAAGATGTAATTTCCACTTTGCTAAAAATAGATTCAGGAAATCGTAATTCGTATAGCAATAATGTAAAGTGTAACATGACTCTTGTAAGTTTGATTTTCTTTTTCATCCTTATCTTCATATTCATTGATAATCTTAGAAAGATTTTGGTTTCAAAATTGAATGATAATGCTTTAAAAACCTCATTGATACATGTATATATTCCGAACAACATGTTTATATAATTTATTTATATTTGAGCCGTGTCACGATAAAACCAACATAATGGGTTTGCGACCAGCATGGATCCAGACCAGCCTGCGCATCCGCGCAGTCTGATCAGGATCCATGCTTTTCGCTTACTAATCCTATTACAAGTAGAGAAACTGATAGCGAACAGCATGGATCCTAATCAGACTGCGGATGCGCAGGCTGGTCTGGATCCATGCTGGTCGCAAACCCATTATGTTGGTTTTGTCGTGACACGGCTCACTTGTATAATAGTTTATGCTTTACATGATGTAATGATGTGGATTCGGCCCCAATTTGTTGACACAACGACGTAATAATGTCAAATAGAACAGATGTTACATTTAAGAAAACAATGTAATGGGAATGTTTTTTATTCCAAGAAAACTCGACATGTTATACCTTGCTCATTCTACTCATTTTGTTTGCTCATTTTGTTCATTATGCAAACAATAAATTTCCCAATAATTTCAATAATATTTTTTCTGATTGTTGATACATGAGAAAGTAAAATAAAATATCAAGTAGAGGAAACACCAGATACTATAGTTGTTGATTAAATAATAAAGGTCGTGAACCATGTTAAACTTTATGTCAACAAATTAGATAAATCGACCGGTTAACCGCAACTATAGTCATGGCTTGTTTGTAGAGTTGTCTCCAATTTTTTCAATGAAAAAAATGTTCCCACTAAATATGTTGGGTTTCCAAGTATATGTTAGTGTTCATCCGTGCTGTTCTACAGAAATAAGAAACTTCGACGGGAGCGATAGCGACCGGAGAATGTTTCTAATTTCTGTAGAACAGCTACGGATGAATACTAACATACTTAGTGTCAAAGTTCATTTGGCGTCATTAATATTCATTTTATTACTTCACTATCAGTCCGCTTAATTAATTAATTATTAAATTTGACCTTATTAATATGCATGTTTTACGTCACTTTGCGCGCGAAGACGCATGTACCCCTTGTAATATGAATGACGGCATATTGATGATGCGACTTTCCATTTGCCCGATAATCATATTGAAACCTTTATTTTCGGAAAACATTTTTGATTAGTTGGATAATTGTTACCTGATATCATTTATACACTTTGATTAGTTGGACAACCTAATATCTTCTATGGTTTATACATGTTTACACTAAATATTACGTGTTAACACGAGGTCACGTCATCTATTTTCAAAAAAAAACATAATGTCTACTTTCACTTTCTGTCTACCGACAAAAAGTGAATTGACACATTGATGTAATTTTCAATTTGCTAAAAATAGATTCAGGACATTTCTCGCTGTATCTTTTACGTTTATATAGCAATAATGTAAAGTTTCAGTATACAAACAACTGCTAGGAATGGCTCTTGTAAGTTTGATTTTCTTTTTCTTCCTTATCTTCATATTCATTGATAATCTTTTTCAAAATTTTCTTTTTCTTCCTTATCTTCATATTCATTGATAACCTTAGAAAGATTTTGGTTTAAAAATTGAATGATAATGCTTTAAAAACCTTCTTGATTCATGTATATATTCCTATATAATTTATTTATATTTGTATAATAGTTTATGCTTTATATGATGTAATGATGGGGTTTCGTTGACAAAACGACGTAATAATGTCGAAATAATGTCATGTTACATTTAAGAAAACAATGTAATGGGAATGTTATACCTTGCTCATTCTACTCATTTTGTTTGCTCATTTTGCTCATTATGCCTAATAATTTCAATTTTTTTTTCTATTTTTTATTTTATTGCAAACGGGGTTCTATGAAGCACTATGAAAATGAACAGAATTTGATATAGTATCGACCTTTGTTCTTCTATGAAAATTAATACTCATTATTTTGAAGAAATACAGCGTTTCCATTGGATGACAAATAAAGTTGGACACTAATCCAGAAAATTGACACTTTTTAAAATGTACCATTTTTTTTCTAAAAAAATGACAATTTTATGAATAAAAACCCTATTTATTTGTCATCCAATAGAAACGCTGTATGTCATGCATATTTATAAGGTCAAATTCAGGTAATTAATTAATAAAGCGGACTGGTAGTGGCGTGATAAAATGAATATTAATGAGGCCAAATAAAGTTTGACACTAAATATGTTAGTATTCATCCCTAGCTGTTCTACAGAAATTAGAAACATTCTCCGGTCGCTATCGCTCCCGTCGAAGTTTCTTATTTCTGTAGAACAGCACGGATGAACACTAACATATACATATTTACTGGGATTTTTTTTCATTGAAAAATTGAACAGAAAAACTAGACATGCAATAGTGGAGGACAACACTCTAGACGAGTTTTTTCCTTCTTTGTCTATATAAAGCAGCCATCTTGGATTTTGATTTTGGGAGCAGTCAATTTTCGAGAGGATATAGTTATCTGGAGAGGTCATTTTTTATGATAAGTCAAACTCTGCTTAACAATTGCTTTACAGGATCAATCCTATAGCTTTTTTAAATCTCAGACCACTATAGTATATGATATGCAAAATAATGACGTTATAGTAGTTATAAAAGACAACAAACAATAATGCAATATTCATATTTTATCATCATAAAACATACAATTTAATAACATTAATGATACAATAACTCTTCAATAGCCATATGGAAAAGACACATAACCATCTCTAGATCTCACTCTCTTATCAAATACAATCCTATACTGTTTTGTTTGGATCAGTGTTAAAAGTTTAGCTTGATCACGGTCTTTACATATTTTATGGTAATCTGTTACCGTTACAATTTCATTTGACAAGCGATGGTCTGTTAACATCCTACACACGTATTTTAATTGAAACCTTAAATCGAATATTATTTTGCCTGTCTGAAGTAAGTGTTAACATCTCGGCTCCTCGCTACTAAATGCAGAAAACTGAGATTTTCCGATAATTATTTGAAGTGCACGGACATAATAGAGAACAACAGACATGTGTTTCGTAACTTTGTGTTTGTAAACAATTGCTCAATTGTACTTTTTACAAGTATCTGTGTATATATTATTGTCATTTCTATTGTTTTATATTAAGTAAATGATTTATTAACGTTTTGTGGAACAAAATGCATAAATGTTCATTAATAATCATATCATTTGTGAAAAAAAAGCATAACAATATCGTCCTTCCCGTGTTTCAATATGAGTTATATGACACAATAGTGGCACTTACGAACGGTAACACAGGTTTTTGTCGGATTGAGAGATGGCATAATCTGATTTATCTTTACTAGTATTAAGAATATTATTTCATGATATACAGTTGAACTTTGTGACATATTGAGATTAATGAATCCATTTCGCCTAATAGATTCAAAGCTCAAATATACGGTCATATTGCTGAAACTTCACAGTTTCAACACTGAAACCATCCCTTAATTGGGACTCCATCTGCAGTGGATGCAACATAGATTCATTCTCATGACGGGGACAGGAAAGATTTAAACGTTACGGGTTGCATTTCGTAACATATCTCCCTCGCCCTAGAAAATTACTCACACTGCAGACAGCAAGACCACAGACGCTTGGGGTTTGGAGCTCAAAACGCCTTTAAAATCCAAATAAAATGCATATTTGTCAATCCCAGGACATGTACTGATCATATATATCAAAAAAAACTTAATATAAGCCGTTTTGAAAAAAAATCATATTTCAACATCTATAATAATACACAAGATAAAAATGTTCGCCGGAAAAAATCCGCACCCCTACCGTCATAATCACCATGTATTTTATTCCATTTCCAATATTTTCACATAATCCTTTGGTCCATCGACACAGAAGATATAATTCTTCACGATTTTGGTCAATTTTAAACTTCAACGGTAATATAAACAACGCAACAGCCGAAATAAACATCAATATTATCGCCGTTTTTTTCCAACGACAAAATCTTTCGATAAATTCAATGGACCAGACGGCTATGAACGAAGCTATCCGATTATGTGGTTCCCAAACTTAAAAGCGCTGCGCATTTTGCACACGGCAAAGCTGGGGCCACATAATCGGATAGCTTCGTTCATAGCCGTCTGGTCCATTGAATTTATCGAAAGATTTTGTCGTTGGAAAAAAACGGCGATAATATTGATGTTTATTTCGGCTGTTGCGTTGTTTATATTACCGTTGAAGTTTAAAATTGACCATCATCGTGAAGAATTATATCTTCTGTGTCGATGGACCAAAGGATTATGTGAAAATATTGGAAATGGAATAAAATACATGGTGATTATGACGGTAGGGGTGCGGATTTTTTCCGGCGAACATTTTTATCTTGTGTATTATTATAGATGTTGAAATATGATTTTTTTTCAAAACGGCTTATATTAAGTTTTTTTTGATATATATGATCAGTACATGTCCTGGGATTGACAAATATGCATTTTATTTGGATTTTAAAGGCGTTTTGAGCTCCAAACCCCAAGCGTCTGTGAGCAAGACAAGCTCTCATATATAACACTACGCGGACAACTCTACGTATTAAATCGTTAAAAAATATTTTTGTTTTGTCTCATCACATAATTATATTTTAAACGTACGTTACTTGTTTGTTTACGGTGTGACCAGTAAGAAAACGTCCCAGCAAATGATGCCTTTATAATCAACCAGATGTTATAATTAATAATTTTGACAGGTATCCAATGAGAATACAGTATTTCTACAACGCACGCGTGTTAAATATTGATTTTATCATAACGCTGTTCATTAATTTACTTTCCATATTTTATGTTATATATTGCTTTATCTAAAAATATATTGCTGTTCTTATGTACCTCAAAATAATCAAACAAGCTTAATTAATCGAATAGTACATTTATGTAAGATATTATTAACATAAGAATAATGTGTAATGCGTTAACGGCCACAAGGATTATGTGAAAATATTGAAAATGGAATAAAATACAAGGTGTAAACGAAGGTAGGTGTGGGGATTTTTTGCGGCGAACATTTTTATCTTGTGTATTATTGTAGACGTTGAAATATGAATTTTTATCAAAACGGCTTATATTAAGTTTTTTTATATATGTGATCAGTACATGTGCTGGGATTGACAAATATGCATTTTATTTGGATTTTAAGGGCGTTTTGAGCTCCACACCCCAAGTGTCTGTGCTGTAAACCACTTTTCAACAAAATTACAATTCAAGGGAGATAAACAGATACATTTTATGCATTGAATATTTGCGCGAGCAACTCCCCTTTATGTATCATTAACAATTTAAAAAAGATAAAATTGTTACATCATTTAAATGATTTTCTGTCTCATACAACACTAGTTATAGTTTTAAAAGATAAATCAACATACGCTGTTAATCGAAAATAATATGGTACACGTACTTTCGTTTTAACTTTCATAATTTTACACTTCGCTGAATAAGCTGTAATTTCCAATTTGCTAAAAATAGATTCAGGAAATTTCTCGCGTAAAGTTTCAGTGTACTTTCTGTGTGTAAAACAACTGCTAGGAATGGCTCTTGTAAGTTTGATTTTCTTTCTCTTCCTTATCTTCATATTAAATAATAATCTTAGAAAGATTTTAGTTTCAAAATTGAATGATAATGCTTTAAAAACCTTATTGATACATGTATATATTCCGAACTATTTATTTATATTTGTATTATAGTTTATGCTATATATGATGCAATGATGAGGATTCGGCGAAAGTAAAATAAAATATATAGAAGTGGATACACCGGATACTATAGTAGTTGATTAAATAATAAAGGTCATGAACCATGTTAAACTTTCATGTCAACAAATTAGATAAATCGACCTCATTAAATAGTGGTTAACCGCAACTATATATGAGCCGCGTCACGACAAAAGCATCCGCGCAGTCTGATCAGGACCCATGCTGTTCGCTTACCAACCCTATTACATGTAGAGAAACTGATAGCGAACAGCATTGATCCTGATCAGACTGTGCGGTTGCGCAGGCTGGTCTGGATCCATGCTGGCCGCAAACCCATTATATAGTCGTGGCTTGTTTGTAGGGTTTTAGGTATTTAATACATGTCAAGTTTTCCCAATCAGGGGGTCGAACGTATAGCGGTGCGATACTCCTTTAAGCGAGGTGATTTCATGCGATACGCCCTAATGGCGGATTTACCCGTGTAAACACACGTCAGAGTGAGTGTTTTTTATTTTGTATTTCATAAATCTTCGATTACAATTGCATATTTTGTATTGAGGATGTGAAGATAGGACCGACACACATTTCATCAAAATTACTAAAGGCCTAAATTCATAATTAAAAAAGTTATTAAAGGTAAACTGACGGCAACTAATTTTGGGTGAATAAAATTGCTTAATGCAAGCTTATATTAATATAGTTAATTTCTTTTTCTTCTTTATTCTATAAGAGTAATCATAATTGAGTTGCATAGAAAGTACCGTTGTGCTCCGATATACATAGACCCTTACTGGTCAAAATATTTAAGTGTACGCTGGATTTTGGTGCGATAAAATAACTCTACGCTGTTAAAGGTTCGATATTTTTCATTATCACATCTGCTGTACATGTTTTCCTATGATTATACTAAGATATCTACCATATATGTGCCCGTTTCCGGAATTCTAAAATCTTCTTCTTTCCTTAAAGATTTACTTGAAATAAAAGTTTTGTATAACTATCTATACGAGGGTTTGAACTTAATTTCAATAATTAATAATAATTATCCTGTGATAATTAGGAGTTGGAAAAAAGTAACCTTTACTCTAAGATCTTAGATAAAAAGTAGGAATTTGACCAAAATATGTAAGAATGAATTTAAGAAACAAATTAAGAAATCTTGTATAAATTAACTCACTTTCAAAGCAGAACATTTCAGAAAAATAGCTGTTAATATGTGATATAAGGGCTGTTTTACTTCATGAGGTTCTAAGATCTTTTGTACATGCTGCTGTCAAACTGATATTTTTTCATATTATAAATAGAATTGAACATTTCAAACTACCTATAAAATACAGTGAAAGTACATTTCACTGCTGTTCTAGAGATAGAGACTGAGAACCAGGTGGTAAAAATCTTTAGGTGATAAAATTCTTCTCTAAAATGTTGCTTAGAACAGGATATTTTTGTAGTGCACATAATTGTGGCCTGTCAGGAAAAACACAAAACTACAATTTCAATGCTCACATGTGCAAATACACAGTTGTAAATGTTGCAGAGCAATTAAAACATTACAAATTGATTCATAAACAAAACTACTGCCAGATAGGTAAAGTACCACAAGTACAAATGCTGACACATGTGCAAATAAACAAAAAGCTATTTAGTATATAATATTAGATTGAGTCACACTGCTTATGCCTAGGTGACAAATAAAACGGGCGCCGTCCGATTAAACGATTTTTATAAAATCGGCAGATTTTTTGATGTCGTGGACGCTGGGCGATTTTAAATCTGAGACATTGCGTGGTCATGAATGAAACAGTCGTCGGGCGATTTTTGCCGAGTAGATTTTACAGAAAGAATTGAACGGATCAGGCGGTCGCCGCCCGATGTCCGTGCGGCGCCTGTGCGATTCAAAAGTGAATCGGACGGTTGCCGCGCGGGCGTCGGGCGACAATGACTTTACATTTAATGACATCCTAGATAAATCAGCTAGTTGTAATTATGCCAGCAAAGAAGTCAGCTGCCAAAGCCAAGGGGAAGGCCAAGGAGTTGGTCCGTGTTGTTGACAACGAGTCACCAACGACCAGTATCGAGGCCGTAGAAGGCGAAAATCAATCAGACATTCGCATGGACATTGAAGAAAAAATTCATGTTTACTAGTATTCAAAAGAAATTCACAAATATATTTTTGAGGCAATTACAACTTCTTCAAGCTGAAATTACAACAAACACAAGCAGCCCGGTCGCCGGATGACAAAACGATGACCGCCCGGTGCCTGTACATGAATCGTCCGGGTACCGGGCGATAATCGTTTGACTACTTGTCTCTATTCAGGCACCGGGCGGGGCCCGGCCGATGTCCGCCCGGACGCCTTTTAAATCGGACGCTGTTTTAGTAGAACAAAAAATCGCCCGATCAAAAAATCATCGCCCGGTCGCCGCCCGGCGACCGAGCGATGTCCGCTCGATGATATTTATACTCAGTGACCCCAAAAATTATCGTCCGGCCGCCGTTAGCTTTTAAGTATTACTTAAAACTCGAAGGCGCCCGCCCGATGAGCAAAATTTTCAGCTGCTGCCGTCAAATAGTCACTGCCGCCGGACGGACGCCGGCCGATATTGCGATTTTTTGGAGAAACAGACGCCGCCCGGCGGCATTTTCTTATTTGTGACCTAGGCTTTATGGAGTAGTAGAGTATATAAATAACACATGGGTTTGTGGGCTACAGATAAAATATCATCCCAAGGAAAATATTGTTAGCCAATGTGTTAGCCGAGGAAGGTTTGATATTTTTACTGTTACTCACAAACGCTTGTGTGTTATTTATTTTATTTCCCGAACAGATACTGTAATCTATAATACTTTTATTTACATAAAAGAACACTTGCCCAGATTTTATACTGTTAAAAAGTGCTGTTGGCCGGTAACAGTACAAATCTCTTAGTACACTTGCTTTAACAATAAGAGTAACTCCTAGTGGAAATAAATATTTACAAAAAAGTGAGGGGTAATGCTAGACATTAAATGTTGCAGAGAAAGCCTAGTTTTAAAAGTAAAACTACTGGCAGATATGTTAAATCACTAAAAGTATGACTGCTTTTATAAGCAAATACACAAAGCTGTTTGGTATACACTGGTTATGGAGTAGTATAGTTATATATTCCAAGCGACAGAGCTAATGACAAACATCAGAATTACTGAAATACAATGATGTGCTCTGTATATAATATATAACATCCAATCCATAGAAGAAATCAAACCAGTATTTCTTTAAAATAAATTTCAAGTTCCATTGCAAAAAAAAAAAAAAAAAATAAATGGAAGAAACAAAACGAATATTATCGTGACTATTGATTATTTGATAGAATTTCAAGTTTCTGTGCATAACTTATCTCATTTTAATGATTAACCTTTGTGAGAAAAGAATATTTAAATTAACTTTATTATAGTATAATACATTAATTGACACTGTTGTTTTAATTGACACTGTGGTTTACATATGATTAACATACAAACTCAAAACTTGATATTTCATCAAAATTGAATAAGAATGTACTGTAATAAGGAAGTTGCTACAGTAAAACATACCAACATTTGTGCGTACAGTTGGTTTATCGGACCAAATACTAGGCGTACAGTAAGAAAACTTTAAATATTTTATATATTTTCGGATAGATATGGAAAACTACTCTTGTATATCGTTTTGTTTTCAAAAATAAACATGTTGGGACTTAAACTAATCGAATATCTCGTTTTAAAACGACTGATACATTATTCGTTTGCATGTGCATATCAGGTTGACGGTTGAATTTGCAGCAACAAATACCTCAATAACTTCCTCAATTCAATAAAATTTAGTATTTTATTTTCACAATCATGCACAATTATAAGTTCTGATCAGCATGCACAATGCTATTTTTCAAAAAATTACAATATACAACAAATATTTGGAAAAAAAACATGCTCATACCCACTTTCGTTTTCGCTCCCGTCCGCCATTAGGGCGTATCGCATGAATTCACCTCGCTTAAAGGAGTATCGCACTGCTATACGTTCGACCCCCTGCCAATTGTTTCAATAAAAACAAAATTCCCACTAAATATGTTGGGTTTTCTATCCAGAAAATTGAACTTTTTAAATGTACCATTTTTTTCTATAAAAAAATGTCAATGTAATAATTATAAACCCAATATATTTATTGGGAACTTTGTTTCATTGAAAAATTGAACAGAAAAGCAAGACATGTTATTCACCTGAAGATTTGGTAAAGAGTTGTTCGTCCGACTTTGCGTTGACAATTGTTGTTGTTGTTGTTTTTTTTTTGTTTTTTTTTTCTTCCCTCTTAAGAAGTTTTTAAGTGAAATTATTGGTTTCCGCAGAATAAATTTTGAAGGATTTCAGTGTTTGCTTTTAAATTTGGCATTTACGCATGTTATATAAAAACACTGGTCAAGTTTGATTTTCGCTGTAATAAACGTTTTATGTATAGAGTTATGCTCACTTTTAAATAATTGTTTCAGTGAATTTATTGGTGTTCGCAGAATTCCTTTTGAAGGATTTTATTGGCTGAGTTTATATTTATAAATTTTATATGTAATATCAAACCAGCTCATAGCCACCTTGATGTAGTTGATTTATTTTAATTGAAATCAAGTCATTTTGTTCAATTAACTTCCATTACTAATTTGTTAATTATACCTGTATACATGTACTTTTCATTTGCAATTGATGGAAAAGTAATTATTTGAGCCATTTACAAAAATAAATTTGCTATCTGTCTTTAAGACATTTTTTTTATCTGATGAATACTTTCTTGCAAACTTGCCATCGGGGTATATTGACCTGCCACAGCAGCGCTCTTGTTCCTTTATTTGTTATCCTTTTCCCTGTTTTTTTTTTTAGTATTTATTGAAAGTACCATCTGCGCTGAATACTTTGGTATCGAAACTTAGTCATGACGCTGACATTCAAAACCGGATACAAGGAATTTCTGCACGGGCACTTGCTGCAGCAGACGCCTACAAATTAACGTTTGATAATGAAGGAGGTAGTATTTTGGTCCAGAAGTCTCATCTAATGTCAACAGTGTCAACGGATGATGTGAGAATTACTAGTATGAAGAATTCGTTGAATGCAGCAATTGAAGCATTGCAATCAAATAAAAATCTTGTCATAAATCTTCAAACCGATATACATAGCAATATAGAAACTTGCAGGGGACGGAAGATGGAACATGACTCGGCTTTGTCTACAAAGCGGGAGCGAATTTCAAATATCAGCACCGAGATTGGAAGTCTTGATGAAAATATAAAAGTGCACGAAGAAGAAGCTGTTTCAGCAGAAACAGGTGCAGCTGAGCTAGAGGGTCGGCGAGATAGCATAAGACGAGCTGCTAGGAAAAAGAGAAAGAGAGCTGGAATAGGTGGTATAGTTGGTGTGGCATTAGCACCGTTTACAGGTTCGTTCAACTTCTTTTTTTTTCTTCACAGACAGCGGCTTTCTAAATATCCGCCATATTAACAACAAAACATAAATTCATACGATGAAAAAGTAAAACAGTATTATCAAGATAAGATTTGATATTTCAGGATACAAAATACAAAATTAAAAAGGATTATTTCATTATTAATGGTCAATCAAGAACAAAGCTTAATTAATTTCATCCATGAATCATAATGCTGTTTACTGAAACAACTTAAAACAGATCAAAATCATATTACAGCTTTTTGTTTACTAACTTTAACAGGTGGACTTAGTCTAGGTCTAGCCACAGTTTATGCAGGTGTGAATTTAAATGATGCTGGAGATTGTGAGAGACAAGCTAATCGTCTTCGGGAAGAAGCTAATTCAAAAAGAGAGCATGTCAAACAATTACGTGCAAAGAAAGAAATACTAGAAAATCAGAAATTATCCCTGGACGAAGAAGCAACGTCATTGCAAGCATATACAGGTAATCCATTTAATTATACAGTAAGAATATCTCGGGTTTTCGGCATATATATATGTATACATATATGTATATACAGTGTCTTAATTGCATAAAAGATAAAATTTAGTTCTTAAGATAGCAATTATCTTTCTTGTGAACATAATTGTATTCGTGATGATATACACCTACATGCACTTTGGCACACTTTCAAAAACTGACAGCAAACTGATGCGAAACATTTTTTTATTATTTCTATAACACTTAGATATCTATGTTGAGCAGAAATTAAAGGTTGCATAAAAATTTCTTACTTAATTAGATGTTAATGATTAAGTCTTAGAAATCTCTAAAAAAATTATGTGTGTAATCTATTACATGTACATAAAAATGTTTATTTCAGTTTATATATATATGAATGTTTATGTTTGTAATCTCTTAGATATAAATATTGATTTGAGTTATCTCTTATATATAAATGTTTATGTTTGTAATCTCTTATATATGAATGTTTATTTGAGTCATCTCTTATATATGAATGTTTATATTTGTAATCTCTTATATATGAATGTTTATGTTTGTAATCTCTTCTAAGTGAATGTTTATTTGAGTCATCTCTTATATATGAATGTTTATGTTAGTAATCTCATATATATGAATGATAAATTGAGTTATCTCTTATACGAGTTACAGCAAAAGTCCACGTAATTCTGGGACACCCCTCGTATATGAATGTTTATGTTTGTAATCTCTTATATATGAATGTTTATGTTTGTAATCTCTTTTAAGTGAATGTTTATTTGAGTCATATCTTATATATGAATGTTTAATTGTGTTATCTCTTGTATATGAATGTTTATGTTTGTAATCTCTTATATATGAATGTTTATGTTTGTAATCTCTTAGATATAAATGTTTATTTGAGTCAACTCTAATATATGAATGGTTATTTTGTGTAATCTCTTACGTATGGATGTTTATGTTTGTAATATCTTAAGTATTAATGTTTGGTTTCTTTGTCTTATTTCATATATGAATGTTTATGTTTGCAATTTCTTAGATATGAATGTTTACTGGAGTGATTTCTTACATATGATTTATATGATTATTGTTACATAAGTACTGAACACTGTTTACAACAGTTTGTTCTTTCATAGGGATTACTTTCGTGACTATTACTAGAAAAATCTTCAATAAAAATGAATGATCACACGCGAAATTACAAGAATGTTTACACATTTTTTATATAAGAATGTTTTTATGAGAACTGTTAACATGAATTATCCTTTACATATGAATGTTTTAGATTAATAATCTGAGTTTCAATCATACATTGTTGTATATCTTCAACACATATTTAAATGATTGTTTTTAAACTGTAATTAAATCTGCATATAAAAAAATACTTATTTCTACCTCAGATGATTTAGATAAAGCATCCCAAGTTCTTGAAGAAGTTACCGATTTCCTACGCAGGTCAATAGTTGATATTGACAATGTCCTCGTAGTCTTTCAGGTAATATGTTTTTAGTAATGAACCGTAAGTAAAAAATACGTCTATTATTATAGTACATGGTTAGTCCAATGCATTTAATGACTGCTTCAGGTTTATTTTAGGCCAGCACTATTAAATGTTGAGAATTAAGGACCGCTCACGCCGGTGCTCGGGGGCGTGAGAGATGTTGCACTTATTCATTATCTCTCATGTACAGACTCAAACAAACCGAGTCTGCAATTTTCATGTAATTTTGTTGTGATTAATGCTTCCGAGGAATCACTTTGTTTCCAGATTTTTATATCATAACGGAGTTATGTTATGTTAACAGTAACATTCAGGTGCGTTAATTGTGAGAGGAAATAAATGATATAATTGTGCTTAATAAGCATCATATTGTGTTGTAGTTTATGATAATATAATTGTTATATGGTGCTTTGTTAGTATAACAATAAAGCTTAGATATTTGAAACTTGTAATTCAGGATATGGAAAGTGCTTTTTCGGAAACAGTACTTCAAACAGATTCATTCAAAATAATACAGAATGCTTTTGCAAAACAACCAAATCGACTTGATTCTCTAGCACAAAACTACCTTGATCAGCTGAAGGTAATATTCTCTTTAATATGATTAAAGAAACGATATATAATGTATGATTAACGTAGACAGAACTTGACTATGAAGCTAGTGCCCTCAGTATTACAGTATAATTATTACAATGATGGGCGTTCTTTTGCTTGTCTGTATTTTTTCTAAATCAATGACTAGTAATTGTTTGGATAATTAAACATAAATTTACATAACTTTTTAAATAGAATGTTTTTTAAATCATATCGACATGCTTATTGAAATGATTTTCAATAAGGAACGCTTCGACAATCTTAGAAGTCTTTTGATTTATGAAATACTATTCTTATTTCAGTGTAAATGGACTCAACTAGAAACAACAATAGTAGAGAATAGCACACGAAGTAATCCAAATTGAAATTCGACGTGAATTATACCTACCAGAAACCAGCAAATACACGGAAAAGACAGACCATTTTATTGTTTAAAGACATCTAATAGAGATAAGCAACATTTAAAAAAAAATCTTGATCAAGACCATATAAAATTACCTTAATAATCGATCATGTCGGACTCACTCTTAAAACGTAAGGGATTCTGGTATAAGAACGGAATCTGAGGTAAATTAGAGAGAGACTTATCTGACTGTACGAATGCACATCCTGGTCCTGAATTATACTGGTGATGCATTGTCTTATATAATCTGCTTGCTTTATAATACAGAGAGCCTTATTCGTCCGCTTAGCTCAATAGGTATAGGTTGGACTGACTGTGAATCGGGCAACACGAGTTCGACGGTGTCACTTTCGTTGTGATTGATCATGAAATCCCTTCTACGGGTTCATTCGCACTGAATTGTTCTCAGTTATCTTCTTGACAGCTTGCCCAGGAACGATCTGGTGGCTGAACTTCAATGTGACTTGCTGTCGTAATTCGGAGTAAAGACTTCCAAACAACACCACCACCACACAGACATTTTTGAATAAAAACAACTTCAGTTATGATGATAATATTTTGAACAATTAAACAATATATAGTATAATTCGTCAGCTTAACGCCCTTAAAGAACTTTTTTCTGAGTTATATGCACAACAATATACAGAACAACGAGTGAAAAATAAAAGGGGACAGAAAATATTCATATTGCAAGTATTTTTTTTATTTCATGCGATGTTTAAATGAGTTAAAAGTAATACTGATATTTTCGTAAATTTACAATTAATCACAGTATACCCATCAAAAGTTTAAAAGTAGCGTTAAATCTTATTTATACCTGATAGATTACTTCTGACAGATCCAGAAAAAGCAAATAAGACGGATTTACCTTTTCATTGTACCGTTGATTTTCCGTTCTTTCGCTTAGAACCGTAAGAAAATTATATACATTTCCAATGAAATCTTTGTTATTACAATAATCAAAATTAAATGCAGCATAATTCATACAGACTTTTTTAATAACTTTTTTCTTTAAATCACACTATTTCAGAAAAAATTGAAATTTCAAAAGTTCATAGCTATTTTCTGGATGTTACATCAAATTACAGTATTAAATTTTCTTTTCGTTAACTGACTCAAAACCTTTGTAGTAAGTCGTTATATACCTGATGTTACTTTTTAAATCGGCCAAAAACCTGATTTTCATTTCTAATTACCCTTGATTGTCTTTCAAAAGTAATCATATGTACCAATGGACTATAAAATATTGCCATAAAAATGTTTACTTTATACAGTTTTCTTTTTTGTTTTTTCTTATTCGAAATTTGATAGAATTCAAAAGACAAAACATTTTCTTGGTTACATAAATTACTGGATTACCTTTGTTTTGCTACCATATGCAAATACTGATTTACATGTTTTTTCCGTTTTTTGCCGATTTTGTTTTCCTTTTTCCTGTTATCTTCAATGGCAAAATGAAAAGACTGGTTATAGCCGCTTCCATATTTCAGCCTGTTAAATACTTTGTTCATTTAAAATTAATCAGAATGTCTCAGTTTAGAAACATGTTTATTGGTAAATTAAAAAGTTTTATTATTAATGTAACAAAGCAATAAGTAAACAACAACAATAATATAGAATAATATAAATATAGAAACAGAACAATACGAAAGATGAAACCCACCGTGTACGAACACAAACAAAGGGGTAGTTGCTATACAACAGTCAGAATATTAATTTACTGTTACATAGTCTAAACAGTCTTTGACTTACGTAATGCTTAGTTTAGAATTCACATGGGATTGAACAGGAAGGTAACTGAGGTATGCCATGCTATATACTAATATAAACGTCATCATTATCAATTTCTTTTACAATAAGCTGACGTGAGATTAGCTTTTAAAACTTTAAATGCTCATGTGTTTTAGGGGGTTTTTTTTGGCAGCATGCCTCCAGATTCATGCTAATTTTCATGAAAATTTTGAAAATGTATTGAAGAGTAAAATATTGTGAAGTGAACAAGGAAAGTAATTTACATCTTGCAAACGGCACTTTCAATCCACGTAAATAACCAAAAATAGGTCAAAATATGCATAAATACCTCTTACTGTGTTAGTAACGCAGTAGGATTATACTGATTGATACTGCAAAATCAGTACTTTTTACTTTCCTTAAGATCTTAATACATTTTTCTAAAGAATGGATTTCTTGAAATACTTGGCTCATCTGGAGGCGTGCAGCTTTAAGGTTACACAATATATCACATGATCATCTTTTTGAAAGACTCAACAAAACTGCAATATAACGGTTTTGTTGTTTTGTCCATATTACTCTCGACAGACTTTTCACTTTTGTTATTTGTTTTGTCTTTGGGGGCGCCATATAATAGTTCCGACGCCATTTTGTGTTTCTCGCTGTTAACCATTATATGAGAAAGCCAATCAAAAGCCTCTTGAAGCCCATTGTCTTTAACACGATTAGCGATGACACCAAACACTGTCCAATGTCTATCATCCATACATTTATTTTCTTGTACCTTTTGTGTTATTTCCTCTGGCGTCATAGCGCCTTCGATATCTTGTTTATTAGCAAGAATAAGAACGGGAATATCACGGAGTTCGTCTTCCCTCAAAAATCTACGTAACTCATCTATTGCATCTTCGAATCTATAAAATAAAACAAAATGTCGCATTTCGCTACACAAACCTGGTTCATCTACTATTTGAAAAGATTATAAAAATAGCTATACTGCTGCGGTCTATAGTATACAGAGATTTGTTAAAAGTCACTTAATCATACAAACCTCTATACTTAATTATACATGCCGATATTTAAATTTGTTTCAACTCTTATCTGGCTTTGTATTGCAAAACGGCATTATCTTTGACTGCATTACAGAAAATACTAGTAATCTTTCCAGTATATACAGCTGTGGATGTTAACTTAATTACTTATAATAAGCTTATTACTGTCTCTATGCAGTTAGAGTATTATTTCGTATTGTATTGTATTGTGTAATGTTTTGCAATGTTTTTCATTGATTAGTTTTGAACTGCACTGCATTGTATTGTATTGTATTTTTTATATAACATCTATAATTTTGAACACTTTTTCACTTTAAGGTAAATGCTATAAATTTACGTGTGGGAAATTCACTTTTGTGCTAATGAAAAAGAACATGCCCCCATAAAGGTAATATTACTGACCGCTGGCAACAGTAAAGCACCTTTGACAAAATCCATATAAATTCAGACTTTGTGTCCTATATATTTTAAATTAGCATTATTTGTATGGGATAAAAAATTATCTTTCATATACATATATATCATAATGTTATGTGTACCAAAAAAGGCGTGAATCTATATCAACCAAAAATAACAGCTCATGTTATTAATCAATGTAAATATATAATAGATATAATTTTTCATGTACATACCTTTCTTTATCATTACTGTCAACTACATAGACAAGTCCCTGTGTGTTTTGAAAATAATGTCGGTACAAAGGTCGAATTTTGTCTCTTCCACCCACGTCCCAGGCTGTTATATTGACATTTTTGTAATTAAGCGTTTCTACGTTAAATCCAATAGTAGGAATGGTTGTCACAACTTCACCAAGTTTTAAAGTATATAATGTGGTTGTTTTTCCTGCCGCGTCTAGACCCAAAATCAATATCCGTACCTCCTTCTTACCGAAAAAATATTTAAAAATTGAGTTTCCCATGATTGATCTATAACAGTTATTTTACAGAAGTATTAACAAAGCTCGAACGCTAGTTATTATACAAGGTATAAGCGTTATCGTCAATTATGACAAACATTTGTAAACACATAGCCACGGACACGCTGTCAATGTTATACGCTATCCGGTTTCTATAAATAGCGCATTGCGTTTTATTTATGCGCCGTAAATTACGGTACAATCGCGGGAAGTTTAAACCACGTCAATGTGTTTTCGGATAAAAGGATAATTATATAAGATAATTTTCCAGTGTGAGCTTTTGCAATTTACCGGTACTTGTTTTTCAGAGGAGGTCATGGGTCTCATTTTGAGTGATTTTCACTAGCTTTTCCACGTTATTTCCAGTTTTTGTTTGTTTGTTTCATTTTACGCCTTTTCCAAACAGTATTTCAGTCATATAGTCTGGTAGAACCATCGTTCCTGGACAGTTACACCAGTACTAGACTACCTTCCTCTGTGCTAAACTACCAAAGCATCTCCCAGGGATCGAACCCACGCCAGAGAGGGTCATCGACTCTAACCCTTCGACCACAGAGACGGTAAAACAGTAACTGAATCTTCGAGAGGTTCGAAATACTAGATTCACGTGTCGTTACCTAGTTAACTTGCATGGCTCGATTACTAAGAGCGTGAAACTTGTAATCTCGACATTGTTATTTGGATTCCCATGCAGACAGGCAAGCTAAAACTTTTTTATGACATTAGACTTTAAATCGAAGCCCCGTGCTTTAACACTTTGCACGCTAAAGAACCAGAAGAATTTTCTGGAATTGGAGCATCTTTCTGTATCTGTATCTTGCACTGTCCTCCAAAATTTAAATTACTAGTGTTCTTCTTGATGTCTCGCCCATATGGGCAACCGGTGGCGAGTATTACACACAAAATATCGTTTCTTGGAATTGTGCAAGGGTAACAGAGTGGCACCCACCAGTCATCGTACCGGTATACGATATACTAAAATCATTTTATCTGCTTTATTGCTTGTAGTAATGTATGTCAAAATTCTGCGGAACTATTATGTGTGTATACATGACAACATTTTTTTGTTTATTTCGTGTTTGGTAGGCTGTATTAATTAACAACAATATGACACAAGCCAATTTGCATAATTGATAATTTTATAATACATGAAAACATGAGATACTTTAAAAAATATTGTTAAGTAATTATAAATGGTGAGGGAAGTGCTTGTCGGATTTAAATTTTCACTTCAAGTATATATACCTCAACATTTAAGCCGATTGATGCTATTATATATTATACATACCCATGATTTGATCTTCGTGAACTTTGTCGAAGTAAACATAACAATCGAAACAATTATGAATGAACTACAACAACCTTAAAAACTGACAATATAAAATTTAGAAATATTTCATTCCATTAGAAAATTGTAAGAGTTTATTTATGCATTCAAAAATATATTACAGCACAGTAAAATACAATATACCACTTAAACAAAAAAAGGACGGAGACGGAACAAATACAAACGCATGAGCTAAAAGCACTTTGACTCATGTAACACATTTTTGTTATTTCTATTTACCACTCTAAAAATGAAATCTATTAACACGTTGAATAGGTTGGTATTTGGTTAAATACGAAATTCATTTTAGTTTGATTGTGTACGAAGCTTAAAGATTATAGACACACTTCCGTATCCGTTCCTGGAACCAACCAGTACTGGACAATGAATTTAAAGTATCTTGCTACAGGAAACAACTGCTCGCCCATGACAAGGTTCAAACCTGCGCGAACAGAGATAATTAGATTACTGGTCCGACATTTTAACCACTCGGCCATGCCGCCACAAGCTACCATGATGCGTAAATGTTTAGATGACTGGTACTGGTACGTACAAGAAAAACTCACACCGCAATTTGAAAAAAAAACAACATGGGCGGGGCAAATGGCACAACCATTTAAATGGTTTCGAGGTCATTAGAAAGAAAGGACCTGATAACACAAAGTCAGTGCATAAAGTATGCCAGATCATTCAGTATTAAAATGGAAGATGAGTTAAGATGTGTATTTACAAGCTGATCAGGTGAATGTGCTAACATGTAATAAAACCATTTTTGATACAAAAGTATTACCACCAGACTTTTTACTGCTCAGATGATGTTATACTTGTAAGTGAAATTAACCTTAAAATTGTTGATTTGGAAAATAATGTCAGTAATAAAAAAAAAACAAAAAAAAACAACACTTGACACAAATTATCATTTTTTTAGCTCTATTCATTCTGATATGAGAAAGAAACTTCATTTAAAGTATGTTGTGTGTACTACACCCAAATGTACGAATAAAACATTACGCAAGGGTAAACAATGGTGGACTGATGGATTGTCTACACTGTGAAATGAGATGAGTTTTGGCTGTTTTAACAACAACAATTACTTTTTACAGATGTAATAACATGATTCATTTTGTTTTATATTAAAATATGGGTAAATAGATGGGGACAGATATATACATAGTTAATAAGTAAATAACATGTCTATCAGTTTAACACAATATTTAAAACTTTGTAGATCTTGTTAACCTCATTATCTGTAATTTAAATGGGAAAAAGGCACGTTGGGAGAATTGGGGTAGGCACGGGTAAAGCGTGGTATGTTATGAGAATTTGATCACGTTGAAAGCGTGATTAAGTAAGGTATTTCATTGACTAGTGAATAAGTTGGGAGAATTACACCACGAGAAAAAAAACATAGTGAAAAACGTATGTCATTGACTGGGAGATTTAGAAAAGGTAACAATGGATATTACATACTACATGATATTTAAGTGCTAGAGAAAAGTTAACATTAAATGACAATAGTAAATAAGTCCTAACAATAATGAACTGTATTCTTAAAAAAAACGTCTGCTTGAGATTACAACGGCGAAAACAAACATGGATTTAAACATGCATATGATAAATGGGTAAGTGACTGAATGATTATATTCTCTAGGGACAAGTATTTTGGAAAAAAATTATTATCAAGTGTAAGAAAGTACTCAGATTATTTAGGACCACTAAAGATTCTGTGGACATAAGTTCCCTAAATTTGATTACATTTGTCCTATTATAGAACCTTCTCGGAATATATTTCATTCTTACGTCAGTAAAAAAGGGACATTTTAGAAGATAGTGAAATTCGTTACCCACGTCAGTTAGTGAACATAACATACACTTCCTCTCTTCATACGGTAGTGTACAATTGCGCCACCTGCCTGTTTCTACTGGCAATCTATGATTACCTGTTCTATAATGGAATATTGTTAGTCTTTTATTTGGGGTAATATATTTAAATATGGTTCAAATTTAATATCAGATTTAAATAACCTATAATCTGTTCCTTTCGAGGAGTTTGCTAGATTCTCGTTGAATTGCTATATAAACTGGTCAAGTAATGTTCTTTTTATTAATTTACCTACGCTTTTTAAAATGAAAATTTTCTGGTTGATCCAATAGTAACTAGTATTTCCGGTAAAATCAAGAATATTTTTGACATAATTTAACCATTTGTAATTTATTTCTGAATTCAACATGAACTCATAACATTGCCTTGAAATTTTAGACGCACTGCACATAAGAAGTTTCCATCAGTAATTTATTATTCTTGTTTTAATGACTATTTCAAGCGGATATCGACCTAGCTCACCATATAACATGTACAGGGGCATACTTTTCTTGCTGTTTGTTATTTTGCGGAGGAAGTCGGTGTGAACCCTTTCGATAAAATTTAAATTTTCAAAGCCTCAAACTTCGAAGTTATATGTTAGTATAGGTACAATTGTTTGCCGAAAAGTTTTATCTGTACGTCAATTGGCAAGTCAATGTTAGCTATACGCATATATAGGATATGTAGTGCCTTTTTAGCTTGAATTATTAACTGTTTTCGTGCTTTTAAACATGTGTATTTTCAAAAACGGAAAGAATTTGACCGTTGTGTACAGCGTCAGAAAAGGGTGTATACCGAAATGTGCCAAATCATATAGAAAGTCTTGCAGTATCAAATTGTAATAGTTTTTGGAAGAAGATATTAGGCAAAATAGGTTTAGGTATATGATATTATAAATGATGAACAGAATGGTTTTGTTAAGGGTAAAAGTACAACAAATCATGTTCCCTCAATAAATAACATTATAGAGACTAGGAAGCTTAAAAAGCAATCAATTTTTCTGGTATAATACTGTTTAAAAAGAAATTGTTGATCAAAAGGAGCAATAATAACTGTCAAGCTATCCCCCATACCCTTAAATCTGCTTATGCCTAACACTGTACATTGAAAACTTCCCTTTTAATATTTACAATTAGACGAGTCACAAAGGTAGTAAGTATGTTGCAATATTAATAAAACTTTCTCTGGTGCTAGATTCTCCCTCATGTTTTCACGTTATCATCTTTTTGAAAGACTCAACAAAACTGCAGTAAAACGGTTTTGTATTTTTCTCAACATTCCCGTCAGAAGCTACATTATTATTTTCTTTGTCATTGCGAGACATCATTTCTGACGCCATTTTGTTTTTCTCACTGGCAACCATTATATTAGACAGCCATTCGAATGCCTCTTGAAGCCCATTGTCTTTGACACATTTAGCGATCACACCAAATACTTTCCAATGTCTATCATTCATACATTTCTTGTCTTGGATTGTTTGTGTTATTTCCTCTGGCGTCATAGCGCCCTCAATATCTTGTTTATTAGCAAGAATAAGAACGGGAACATCACGCAGTTCGTCTTCCTTCATAACACAACTTATCTCATCCATTGCATCGTTGAATCTAAAAATATAAACCAGTGATTATCAAAAATTTAAGATATTGTACTTTTTATGATTTTAAGAAATGGCATCTAAGTGAGGAGTTTAAAGACTTGGAAAATTAAAGACTGCCAAAATCTTATTTATTAAAATAATTTAATTAATTTACTTTGGTCGGGTGTTGTAGCCTTACTTTTTTCGGGTGTTTAAGTCTTATTTTGGTCTAGTGTCGTAGTCTTACTGTGGCCGGGTGTTGTAGTCCTACTTTGGTCGGGCGTCATAAGGTTAATTTGGTGAGGCGTCATAGGCTCACTTTGGTCCGGCGTCATAGTTTTACTTTGGTCGGTAGTTGTAGTCTTACTTTTGTCGGGTGTTGTAATCTTACTTTGTTTGGGTGTCGTACAAAACTGTAGTCATACTTTGGTCTAGTGTCGTAGTCTTACTTTGGTCGGGTGCAGTAGTCTTAGTTTGGTCGAGTGTCCTGGTATTACTTTGGTTAGGTGTCATAGTCTTACTTTGGTCAGGTATCGTAGTCTTATTTTGGTTTGGCGTCATAATCTTACATTCGTTCAGTGTCATAGTCTTACTTTGGTCAGATGTCACTTTGATCGGATACCGTAGTCTTACTTTGGTCGGATGTCTAAGTCTTACTTTGCTCTTACTTTGGTCAGGTGTCGTAGTCTTACTTTGGTCGATTGTCGTTGTCTTACTTTAGTCGGGTGTATAATTCTTAC
The DNA here is from genome assembly GCF_026571515.1 of Ruditapes philippinarum. Classification (NCBI taxonomy): domain Eukaryota; kingdom Metazoa; phylum Mollusca; class Bivalvia; order Venerida; family Veneridae; genus Ruditapes; species Ruditapes philippinarum. The sequence goes on from NW_026860913.1 coordinate 337,679, forward strand.
TTTGGATAAGTGTCGTAGTCTTACTTGGGTAGGTAGTAGTAGTCTTACTTTGTCGAGTGTCATAGTCTCACTTTGGTCCAGTATCTTGGTCTTACTTTGGTGGGGTGTCTTAGCTTACTTTGGTCGGGCGTCGTAGTTCACTGTGGTCGATTGTCGAAGTATTACTTTTGTCGGGTGTTGTAGTCTTTGGTCGGGTGTCTTAGTTTTCTTACTTTGGTCGGGTGGCATAGTCTTACTTGGGTCGGATGTCATAGTCTTACTTTGGTCGGGTGTCATAGTCTTACTTTGAGTGGGTGCCGTAGTCTTACTTTGGAAAAATGTCGTAGTCTTTGGTCGGGTGTCATAGTCTTACTTGGGTCGGATGTCATAGTCTTACTTGGGTCGGGTGTCACAGTCTTACTTGGGCCGGATGTCACAGTCTTACTTTGGTCGGGTGTCACAGTCTTACTTGGGTCGGATGTCATAGTCTTACTTGGGTCGGATGTCATAGTCTTACTTTGGTCACGTGTCATAGTCGTACTTTGAGTGGGTGCCGTAGTCATACTTTGAGTGGGTGCCGTAGTCTTACTTTGGATAAGTGTCGTAGTCTTTGGTCGGGTGTAATAGTCTAACTTGGGTCGGATGTCATAGTCTTACTTGGGTCGGATGTCATAGTCTTACATGGGTCGGGTGTCACAGTCTTACTTGGTTCGGATGTAATAGTCTTACTTGGGTCGGGTGTCACAGTCCTACTTGGGTCGGGTGTCACAGTCTTACTTAGGTCGGATGTCATAGTCTTACTTGGGTCGGACGTCATAGTCTTACTTGGGTCGGATGTCATAGTCTTACTTTGGTCACGTGTCATAGTCGTACTTTGAGTGGGTGCCGTAGTCATACTTTGAGTGGGTGCCGTAGTCTTACTTTGGATAAGTGTCGTAGTCTTTGGTCGGGTGTAATAGTCTAACTTGGGTCGGATGTCATAGTCTTACTTGGGTCGGATGTCATAGTCTTACATGGGTCGGGTGTCACAGTCTTACTTGGTTCGGATGTAATAGTCTTTACTTGGGTCGGGTGTCACAGTCCTACTTGGGTCGGGTGTCACAGTCTTACTTAGGTCGGATGTCATAGTCTTACTTGGGTCGGAAGTCATAGTCTTACTTGGGTCGGATGTCATTGTCTTACTTGGGTCGGGTATTCACAGTCTTACTTGGGTCTGGTGTCATAGTCGTACTTGGGTCGGATGTCATAGTCTTACTTTGGTCGAGTGACATTGTCTTACTTGGGTCAGGTGTCATAGTCTTACTTGGGTCGGGTGTCATAGTCTTAGTTTGAGAGGGTGCCGTAGTCTTACTTTGGATAAGTGTCGTAGTCTTTGGTCGGGTGTCATAGTCTTACTTGGGTCGGATGTCATAGTCTTACTTGGGTCGGATGTCGGTGTCATAGTCGTACTTGGGTCGGATGTCATAGTCTTACTTGGGTCGAGTGGCATTGTCTTACTTGGGTCAGGTGTCATAGTCTTACTTGGGTCGGGTATCATAGTCTTAGTTTGAGAGGGTGCCGTAGTCTTACTTTGGATAAGTGTCGTAGTCTTTGGTCGGGTGTCATAGTCTTACTTGGGTCGGATGTCATAGTCTTACTTGGGTCGGATGTCATAGTCTTACTTGGGTCGGGTGTCACAGTCTTACGTGGGTCGGGTGTCATAGTCTTACTTGGGTCGGATGCCATAGTCTTACTTGGGTCGAGTGGCATTGTCTTACTTGGGTCGGGTGTCATAGTCTTACTTGGGTCGGGGTTCATAGTCTTACTTGGGTCGGGTGTCGCAGTCTTACGTGGGTCGGATGTCATAGTCTTACTTGGGTCGGATGCTATAGTCTTACTTGGGTCGAGTGGCACTGTCATTCTTGGGTCGGGTGTCATAGTCTTACTTGGGTCGGGTGTCATAGTCTTACTTGGGTCGAGTGTCATATTCTTATTCGGGTCGGGTGTCAAGGTCTTACTTGGGTTGGGTGCCATAGTCTTACTGTGTCGAGTGTAATAGTCATAGATGACGTGTCGAATATTCAAGTAGGCGGAGCTTAACTCTCCATATTTTGGCACTGCCATATTAACTAAGTAATAGTTTCACTTAATGATTTTACTTAAAAGATATTGTGCAGAATGTCAAAATATACAGATAAGCGGGGCAAAAATTTGAAAATCTCCCGATGTTGTTCAGATAGCATAAGCACAGAAAAAGGCAGAGTGAACTATAATTAAACAAAGATTATGTATATCAAACAGGAAGTAAAATATAAAATGTAGAGCAATTATTGGAAAAGATTATAACGAGTTTCGATTTCGCTTTGTTCGCCATTTTATGATTATATCGAACCTTCTCACGCTCGACATCCTGATATCAGTACACAATTATTATAGTTTATATAATACAAACCTTTCCCTATCATGACTGTCTATCACATAAACAAGTCCCTGTGTATTTGTATAATAGTGCCTCAACAAAGCCCGACTTTTATCTCTAACACCGACATCCCAAGCTGTCATGTTCACATTTGTAAATTTTAAAGTTTCAACATTAAATCCAATTGTAGGTATTGTTGTGACGACTTCACCCAAATTTTAAAGTTCAAAATTGTCGTTTTTCTGAGCGTTAAAACCTATGAAAAATTTTTTCCCCCCTCTTTTTACCCCAAAAATATTGAAAAAAAAGTTTTCCCTTATTTTTGTCCCAAATTTACAGGAATATTAAATACATAGTTTAAACGTGGTAGTTAGTTTTTGGTGAAAACATTCGTGACATAGTTTCTCACCATTAAGTACATTAAGTACTATGTGCGTGTTCTATTTTTAAACTACACACAATAAAATCAATCTTCCGAAAACTGCTGAGATGTTCCGATTGCTATAACATTAATTTACATAAGTGAAACGCGGCAATTTTAAAATGGTTTTTCTTTTAAAATAAAATGTCAGTATTTAAAAATTTATATGCGGTAACTGCTTTTTTATTGCATTCATTTTAAAAATAAGACCCCAATAATCGATATAGAAGAAGGTTTGTTTTTCTTTATTTCAGATTATACTGAGTTGCAAAAGGATGTGTGCTTAGTTACAGGGAAGTTTAATATACTTATTTAAGAAAAATATTAGCATATTAGATATCAAAGTGTTCATAAATATATTGACAACACGATTGTGTATATATTTTGATTATTATCAGAACTTGAGTCTTGTAAAAAAATATAGATAAATGAACGCAGCAAATACAGATTAATTTGTCACATAACGAGTAACAGCGTTCAAAAATCACAATTTTGCAACTCTTTACGTTTTAACCTTCCGCTATTTACACGTTACAAAACTTTTGATAATACAAATTAAAACATTGCATGATCAATACATGTCTGCAAATTACGATACCAAGGTTTCATTCATGTACAAAAAGCATACCAGTGGTTTAAATCAAACTTAGTGTCGACCTTAAAGCAAAAACAGGTGTAGTTCGGTCTATACCATTATGAAGATTAGTTATAAATTTTTCACCTTTACCTTTATTCTTCGAAATTTTAATGTTAAATTGGTGCAATATACCAGTCACCCTCACAATGTGTACATGTAAACAAAACTTAACATGACTGTGTCATGTTATTGCTCTTAATACAAACTCTTAATCATACATAAACATCACTTACAAATTGTCCTGCTTATAAAGACTCGTCACATTTAGAAATGACAACATATAAACTAAATACAGAAATGTGGAAACTGTATTTATTTGTTTAACACTGGGGTGTAACACCGTTTACAACAGTATTTCAGTTATGTATCGGTGGGCAGTTAACCTAGTATGTATTCCTAGATTCTGTATCCGTACATATATATGCTCAGCAAGTAACTGCCAAACTCCCCACATGAATTAGAGGTGGAGGTCAAACGATGTCAGGCACAATGTTTTATCAAATCGACTTGGAGAACATGGCCCGCCTGAGGACCGAACTCGCGACTCCGCAATCCTAAGACCGGCGCTATTACATACAGATCTAAGTGTGCGGGTTCGAAACTATAGTATGATCGTAAACAAATTAAATTTGAGAACATGTTAGCCATTATATAATTGAATGCGCACGCACTTAAAAAGATGAAATATCAGTATTTCAGTCAGCGTTGTGTACAAACCATGTCTTCAACACTATTTAGCAGACTGCAACGGAAACAGATTTGGTATGACACATTTCCTTCTTAATAATCCTTGTACAAACATTATCATGATCTTTATTATCTCATTCGATAAAACGTTTACATCAATATATGATATTTATAACGAATAAAATATAATCATCAACACAATAATATCATTTCAACTATCGCTATTTCGATATCAATCTTTTCCTCCTCGCCACCATTACAACCACCATCATCATCATCGTTATTTGTCATCTTCTATCGGGTTAGTTATCGGATAGTTTCTAGGATATACTAGTACCAGTTTCTGTGACAATAATTTTGTATAATCATTATCATGATTATTATTATCTCATCTCATATACCGTTTACATTATTATATGGTATTTATAACGAATAAAATATCATCAACACTAATAATATTATTTCAACTATCCCTATTACTTCATCAATTATTTCCTCCTCCTCATCATCATCACATTCATGTTCATCATCATCATCATCAACATCATTATCATCATTATCATCTTCATCATCATCATCATCATTATCATCGTCATTATCATCATCATTTGTCATCCTCTATAAGATTACCATGATAACTACTATATATGTACCCGCTAAGTTACCACCAATGTCAGTAACAAAAGAAAACTATTGTATTTGCAGATATTATAAAATATTAGAAAAAGAAAAAAACAACAACAAAAAACTCGCAAAATAGAACAACACTTTAATTAAAACGGAATGTTTATTGGTACAGTTTAATATTGTTGTTACTAGTATAATATGTAATGGTCTGCAGTTAAATACTTTTCATCTGATCAGTCCGGATTATTAAGTATAGCTTCTATATCTGAAACAACACTGGTCGTTGTTGTAACTAGATGTCTCGACATTTTGCTGAAATAAAAGTTTTCATATCTTATTATTCATATAAACAAAACATGATAAACAAAACGTGAAAATTATCCACATTAACAAAACGTGAAAAGTATCCACATAAACAAAACGTGATAAGTATTCACATGACGAATATATATGTATTAAACAAAAGAACTGAATGAAAACAAGCTGTGACTACTTTGTGTTAACTGTGAATATATATTGTTTCTTATTATCTTATTTTCATTACTATTCTTAAACTGTAATGTTATTTTAGTTATTTACTTTATAGATTTAGTTTAATAATTGGTACTATAACTAACTATTTTCGCCGTAAGTGAAGACCCATCTGAAGTTATTGGCTCCAAATCTAACACCAGTAGTACGACATAAGTCCTCCCCAATATCAGTAATTGGAATGTCATCTAAACTTGTTTTAACATATAACTCTGAAAACAACAATCTCGGTATCCAGGAATTAAAGTTAAAAGCCCATTATGGCTCACATATGCTATTTTATTTCTCTAACACTTTTAGTGTTGGTAACTTTTAAAAGTTTCCAAGACATAACTCATTTACAATATATATGCACAATGACAAAGGGTAGCTTATCTTAAAAGTCGATGTAAAAAACCATTAGGCGTTTTACTTACCTTTAATCAATTATTTAAATACATATTAAGTTCAGAAAAGAAATGAAACGAAATACGCACCAAATGTAACATCCTGCAGATGACACTTGTTTTTGCCGGTGTATCTGGCACACTTCATGTACCACAAATATCGTGTTGGACAGCTAGACCAAAACGTAACAATGACATCAGCTAGGTAATAGATACATTGCAAGACTAGTGAAATTTATTTTACAGTGGAATAATCATTTATTAATCGTTCTCATAAAATATTTGGCAAACTTCCGGCGGGCAACTGTCGGCAAATGTCTAGGTATCCCAACTGCATCTTACAGTTGTGCGTTCAAATCCTGCCGTTGACTTTAGATTCTTTCATGTAATGGATCAAAAGCCGATTGGCTTACGGAAAAAGAAAGTAACTGTTTTGAATCAATCCGACCCCTTAACTTCGCCTTGCTGTACTTTGATCAAACTATTAGAACTTTTCAAACTTTTGATTACGCCGTAACATAATGTCATCATGTCTTTTGTTGGAGATGTTCCCTCATCAAACTGTTTGTTGCCGGTATTTATGTACTTACCTAACAGTTAAACTGTATACAGAGTAAAAGCTTCAGTGAGGGAAATGAGTTATCTTGTTTATTTTACATAGAAAGTATTAATCAGGTTTAATTAAATTTGTACATAAGAAAAGCTAATTTATATTTAACCACTGATGTCACTAAAGTGCATACTTTCTTCTAGTTTGAAAATTGCTTCGGGTGACGTGAGGGACGTTGATGCTGGTATAAGGACGGTACTTGACCTGTTGCATTGTGGGATTACATCCGTTGTTCTAAAAGATAAAAATGAAAAAGAATTCGTGTCCTGATTTATTTATCTATCATTATTCAAAGTCATATGTGTGATTTAAAAAAGAATAATTAAAACTACTAGATAATCTGAAATTGCTTTTGTATATTATGCTTATATAAAGATAAAGTAAATGATTATTTTGTCTAGCATTAAATGGAGAAAAACGGAATCCCTAATGGTGCCCTCACACATAAACCACGACCTTACTGCGACCTGAAAACTAGTAAAATAGCATTTTTCTTTCGAAAATCGTTGGTTTTCTTTCAAATTTCTCTCGCAGACGGTCCGGGGCTCTGCAGTCTTGTGTTCAGTACGTTTTCTCTATGTCCTCAATACGACCCTTCTACGTCCATGGCGTTTCCACTGCGACTGTATTGCGTCCCCAAGGCGACCCCACGGCGATCATCGGCGACCCAGCTGCGACTGTGCTATGTTCTCTGCGTCCTTACGGCGACTCTACGACGACTATTGCGTTTGTCCGGCGACTGTCCTGCGACTGTACGACGACCCTACTACGTTCTTGCTACGTCTATAAAAACAATACTTTTTACCAGTAAATTTCATTCTGAGTCTGACCTTACGGCGTCCTTAGTACGAGTGTACTACGTCTATTGCGTTCTTATTGCGTCCTTACTACGATGCTGCTGCGACTATGGCGACTCCACTGCGATCCCACGGCGACCTAACCAGGACTCAGCAAGAACGCAGAGTTTCTGCGACTGTTTTGTGCATGTTCAAAATAGTCGCCGACGGTCTGCGACCTTGTGCGTCCTTGGGTTCCTCGCTACGACCTCGCTGCGTCCCTGCTGCGTCCATGGCGACTGTGCTGCGTTCTGGGTCGTAGCAAGGTCGCAGTAAGGACGCAGTAAGGTCGCGAGGTATGTGTGAGGGCAGTATAAAGAACGTCCAAAACGTGCAGACTCGATGTGATTGAGCCGGTTCATGGACGGTAATGTAAAGTGCACGCGCCTAGTACCGGCTTAATCAGAATTCAACATTAAAAAGCAGAATTCATTATTCAACATTAGTCGCAGATGTGCTTTTACGACGATTATCATGGAACCTTAAATGTGACACTTTCGTACTATTCCATGACAAGCGGCGTATTGGCCCTAAGTATAATAATGTGTCTGCACTAAACAAGAAAACGATGGGCGGGACTAAGTGGGATCAGGAGTGAGGAAACGATTAAAGTTTTGGTACGAACTCTCCGAACGTGTCCAGTCTGTAGTTGCTGGTACCAGTAAGGTTTTTGATTATACTGTAGTAGTTGAGGTGAGGGATGCGAGCACTCATCATTCCAACATACATCCTCGACACCTCATAGTTAACAACCTGTAATAGTAAATATATAGAATGAAATCATTCGAACGGAACACAACACAGATCTTAATAATGTAAAAACAATTATATTAAACAAGTAAAATCATAAGCCATTGGAACGTGAGACCAGCTTATTTCTCCTGCTTTAATACAATAGGTAAGACTACTGGCATGGAATATATGCGTGTTTTCTACTTGTAAACAAAAAAAAATTTTGCAACTTTTATACATTACGAGTACAGTTTGTTATTGTTTGGCAATATTTCCCTGAGACATTTGAATATTCAATGACATTTGTCGGTAATCATCGGGTTCCGATGTAAACAACATGGATTTTAATATATGATATAACTACGGTGTTCCGTGTTTTTTTTTTATTTCTTCCCTACCCGCGATGCACGATGGTACGATGGAGAAAGCGCGATGGTACGATGACACGATGATGAAAACACGATGGTACGATGGTGAAAACACGATGGTACGATGGTGAAATCGCGATGTCGCGATGGTACGATGGTGAAAACGCGGTGTTATATCGCGTTTTTTACAATCGTACCATCGCGTTTTCACCATCGTTCCATCGTGCTTTCACTATCGTACCATCGCGTTTTTTCACCATCGTGCCATCGCGTTTTCACCATCGAACCATCGTTCCATCGTGTTTTCACCATCTTACTATCGTTCCATCGCGTTTTCACCATCGTGTCATCGTGCATCGCTGTTACAGACTAAACAAAAAATCACGATTGTCTAAATGGAACACCGTATATAACGGTATATAACGTAGAATTTCCCTTACAAGATGTAAGACTTTCAGTTAGTTTCAAACTGAAGAGTGTAGGTCCGGATCATTTTTTTTCCTTGTATGAATTTTATTATATTTTGCAAATATTTACTATTATGTGTTAGGCATGCGAATCACCATGTAAGTCGTACATATTGAAACTATGAATACTTAAAAAATAAAGGTTTGTGCAAAATTCGAACTTGCGTTATTGATTTAACATAGAGAACTTTAGTATTATGAAAATACTTAGCGTAAATCATAATAAAAAAAATTACGGAAACTTCAGGCTGACAGCTGTTAGGCAAATTTTCCTCATTGTACCCACATTAATAAATGATGGTATTTCATAATAAGATAATTTGTCAAAATGTGTTTAACTGAATGACGATTGTCTTGGACATACATGTATAATATATCCCGCAAGTATCTAACCTGGACATTAAAATATACTTACATATTTGTCAAACTCTGTTAGAGACATCAACTCTCTGTATTGTGGAATTTTTACGTATATTAAATTCTGCTGATGACCACACTCCATTGTTAACATAAATGGTAGAACGCTGATCAAAATGTAAATGAGTAACATCCTTGTATTTATGGTGACTTGTATAAAATAACTCCGATTAATTGCAAAATATTGGAAGCTTATTAAACTATAAACTGACAAACTATTTTCCTAGTTGTTCGTCTTTGCAAGATACATGTACTCTCATTTAACAAAACTTCTCAAAATTTTGTTATACACTATCATTAACAAAATTTTATGATGTTTTTATCATCACGTGACTACCGTTTTAGCATATTCGTATAAAATAACTAACAATCTGCGCAAGATAACGTGCAATTACGCGAAACTTAATCGCGTAATGTGCTTAATGTACATATCTAAATAAAGTTTTGTTAAAGTTATGCTACCCCTCATATTCGTTTCATGAGGGCTTTTATAAAATGCATGCCTTAATTTAAGCTTTAGGTTTAAGGAAACATTTCTAATATATTTATAATATATAATTATTTCAGCGAAAATGATACGCTGAAAAAGACAATCTGTCAAACATATGGAAACGCATGGGAAAAGTACTATTACTTGTTACTAGCGATATAATAATTTACTTGTCTATATATGTCATGTGTATTTAAATGAGACTTTTGATAAAATATTTCACTCTGTTAAGATAAAAATAAAAGTTCCAGGTTAAAAGGTGGCATTTGTTGGAGTGATATTTGCACAGTTTTAATTGTATTTGAATGAAAATTTATTCTGCTACTTGTTATCAAATTGTCTCCTCGAGGCAGGCAAGTGTCGGAAAATGTCATTATTAAAACGCCTTTTTTGATTTTCATAGGCACGGCAAGGAGCAGACTATGTCGAGTTAAGACGCCTGCTAGATCTTAGTAAGGCACGGCATTAAAATGTTTAATTGGACCTCGGCACGGCAAGCGACAAAACGTGTCGTCTGCGGAAAATATTGAGTAAAGACGCCTCTCTGGTCATCGTTAAACACGGCATGTAACGGAAAATGTCATTAGGAAACTTTTCGATCTCCAGAAGGCACGGCAATATGTGGAGCATGTTGTCTGCGGAATATGTTTGATGATAGTTAGGCATGTCAAGTGGCGGTATATGTCTATACTGGACATAATTCAAGCAGCGGTTCAACTCACCAGAGAACTGAGGCAAATATTTACAACATAAACACTAAGTCACAATAGTATACTAGTACTAACACAACAAATAATTTGGGTACTTCCCAACTAAGAAAGATTAAAGCTTATTCAAACTTTAAATATTCTTAGTTACAATGCCCAGTCATACTGCAATTATTTTGTTCTCATTATCAAAGCAATAGTGTCATTAAAATGCAAATCACTGTAAATGTTCCTACAATATTCCTACTGTAAAACATATATAAATTATATGAAAATGCTACATAAACATTTATGTTATTAAGCTAACAAATATAAAGAAAATACATTTTACACTGTGGTGCATATATATTGTTTGGTAATATTGACCTGATACTGATTAATTGCCGGCAGTTTTTTCGTTAGTTAACGAAAAGAGGTAATGATAGTATATAGTTCTTGATTATATGCAAAATTACGGCCCGATCGGGTACGGGTAATCACGACGAAATTGTAATATTTTAAATGATGTCGTACAATGAGTGATTCGCATGCACAAACACACATAGTGTTTAAATTTCACAAAATATGATAAAAATCAATAAATAAATAAATAAACAAGAATCGGTTGAACCGGGTGATGCTCCCCGAGAAGGTTTTGGACACAGGCAAGTATAAAAAAGAAAAAAAGGCAAAAACTCCAAAATTAGATTAGGCAAGGCGGAGTTATGTTCTTTTGCACTGCACTTCTATTTAATGAGATCTATCTATCTATACAGTTTCCTGATGATATCTCTTATAGTTTCAGAGTTATGTCCCGGGTAATATTCAAAGTGTAAAAATTAACAAAGGGCAATAACTCCAAAATTAGACAAGGCTTTGTTTAGGTTCTTTAAGCAGTGCAGTTCCATCCAATGATATCTAGCTACCTACAAAGTTTCATGTTGATATCTCTAATAGTTTTAGAGTTATGTCCCGGATAAAAGTCAAAAAGTAAAAATAAACAAAGGGCAATAACTTCAAAATAAGGCAAGGCAGAGTAATGATTCTTTAGCACTGCTCTTCTACCCAATGAGACCTATCTATCTACAAAGTTTCATGTTGATATCTCTTATAATTTTAGAGTAATGTCCCGGACAAAGTACAAAGTGTCAAAATGAACAAAGGGCAATAACTCCAAAATTAGGCAAGACATTGTAACAGTTCTTATGCACTGCAAACCTACTTAATGAGATCTATCTACCCACAAAGTTTCATGCTGATACCTCTTATAGTTTAAGAGTTATGTCCTGGACAAAGTGTGAAAATAAACAAAGGGGAATAATTAAAAAATTAGGCAAGGCAGAGTTACGGTTCTTGTGCACTGCACACCCACTCAATGAGATCTACATGTATCTATCTACAAAGTTTAATGTTGATACCTCTTTTAGTTTTAAAGTTATGTCCCGGACAAAGTTCGTCCCGGACAAAGTTAAGTGTAAAAATAAACAAAGGAGGATAATTAAAAATTTTGGCAAGGCAGAGTTACGGTTCTTGTGCACTGCACACCCACTCAATGAGATCTACATGTATCTATCTACAAAGTTTCATGTTGATACCTCTTATAGTTTTAGAGTTATGTCCCGGACAAAGTTCGTCCCGGACAAAGTTAAGTGTAAAAATAAACAAAGGAGTATAATTCAAAAATTAGGCAAGGCAAAGTTACGGTTCTTGTGCACTGCACACCTACTCAATGAGATCTATCTACCTACACATTTTTTATGTTGATACCTCTTGTAGTTTTAGAATTATGCCCCGGACAAAGTTCAAAGTGTAAAAATAAACAAAGGGGGATAATTCAAAAAATAGGCAAGGCAGGGTTACGGTTCTTGTGCACTGCACACCTACTCAATGAGATCTATCTATCTACAAAGTTTCATGTTGATACCTTTTATATATTAAGAGTTATGTCCCGGACAATGTTCGTCCCGGACAAGGTTAAGTGTAAAAATAAACAAAGGGGGATAATTCAAAAATTAGGCAAGGCAGAGGTACGGTTCTTGTGCACTGCACACCTACTCAATGAGATCTATCTACCTACACAGTTTCATGTTGATACCTCTTGTTTTTTCAAAGTTATGTCCCGGACAAGAAAAGCGGACGGACGAACGGACAGACGGACGGACGGACGGGATATGGGTTAAGGGGCTTTTTTCTTTGTTATTTTCTTTGTTTTCTTAAGGGCTACTAGCCCATAAACCCTTTGATCAAGGAATGGACCTATTGTTCTCTTTTGTTCTCTTTACTGTTATATAGCCCCTAAACCCAAAATGTTTGCTCGGACGGACGGACGGACGGACAAGGCGGCGACTATATGCTCCCCCGAAATTTTTCGGGGAGCATACTAAATAAATAAATAAATAGATTGTTTCCTACAACCTCCACTTTTTAAACTGTACTGTTCACGTTATTTGACCTGAATTTGACGATGCGTGGGTTATTGGATTTAGTTATACATGTTATTTTAACGTTAAGACGTTAAATATAAATAAATTTTGGTCAGCGGACCAGAACGCTCTTTATGAAAACTCCTGCTATCCAAAGAGATTAAACCGGTCTCGTGTTTTTTTACTGTGTGATTTAAATGTTAAGTAAATTAAACTATTTGCTACTATCTGTTTAGTATTAAGTTTAATAGCTTTCTAATTTTTAAAACATTTTATGGTATCAAATGGATTCCCAGCTCTGAAACAGAACAGAGTTAAAAATAGACATTACAGTTTGGTGACACCAGAGGAAATTGTTATAGTCTAATGCAAATTTACTAGTTCATGTTGTTATTTGAAAAAAAGAGGTAAACTGTTTTGTTTGCTTATCTTATTTAGAATATATTATTATTTCCCGTTACCACTTAATTGGTATGATATATTTATCGTTGTGATTTTTTTGACGAAAAACAATCCGGAGATAATGTGATCCCTCGGAAGCATTAATCATGAAAATATCCGACTCGGTTTGTTGATGAAGTTAAGTACTGTGCATTACGATTTGGTTTATTATGATTATAAGCATATTGATAGCGTTTTATATGAATTTTATGTTTCTCCCCAATATAATATTTATAATGAACTGACTTCAGTTGATTATTTTAACATAAATCCCTACTTTCGTTTTGGATCTAGTTTCGTTTTCGAATATTCGTTATTAATAACAAGATTATTTTGAAGTCATCAAATAACAGCTTCATGTCTTTAACTGAATTTATCATGATGATATTAATAATAATAATGAAGAAATAAATACAATGTACATGTTACAATAGAACACGAACATACAAAGGGAGATAATTTTCGTTTATCAAATTAACAGCATGTCTACTGTCGTATGTATACGTGCTGACCCTAGTGGGATTCGAACATTTTCTTTAAAGGTTGAGAACTGGACCATAAGTCACTTTATGTCAATTATTTAAAAAATTCAACACGTTACGTTGTATATGATTATATCTAAATCATGTAAATGTTTTATTATATGCATACTAGTCTTGTTTTTACTTTCGGTTTTAAAACGATTATTTTTCAGAGCTTGAAAGTGTCAACGAAAATGAACCACTACATGTACGTTGTTAGCCTTGTAGTTTGGTGTTTTACACATTTAGGAAATACACAGGTAAGCACACTTGATACAAGTTTATTTCAGAAGAGTAACGTAGTAAAGGGAAGTAGGTCAATATTAATGAAGTGTAACATAATCCAAGGGAGACAACTTAAGTAAATAATTGAAACAACGATCTGTCCTATTATTATCCTTGTTACGATTAAGGTTGTTATGATCAATTCTTAATTTTAAGGAATTCCACTAAGGTACATTTGATGTAGGTCTGGACCAATGACTATATGCATAATTTAAGATTATTCTCTCACTCTGGGACAGAATATAACTTCCAGTCTCATTCCGTTTTTCAAGAAAAAATATTTTAATTGATTAATGACCCAAAAGTGAAAATCGTTTTGCACGTCTTGAACGCGATTCTTTCCAAAAATAGCAATAGCATAGACATATGATTTCCAGCTTAATAATGAGATGGTCAATTTATTATCTTTTGCATATCTTTCCTTAGTAAGTACCTCAGTTGATCTATGTATAAAATCATATTAAAAATGATTTTAGGACTTTGGACCTTTTTATGTTTGTGTCTGTATGATTTACATTTCAGCAGCTACAAGATGTTCCTAGTAAACTGTCAAGTCTTGCAGTAAATTTACATTATGACAGGGACATTCAAACCGAAATTAACAGCCTCGCCCACGACGGTCAAGAAATTGTTATTTCATTCCAAAACACACTTAAAACAGAAGGCGGTAAAATACTAACTGAGAGAAACCGACTAGTGAAAACAAGTAACCCAACTGATGTTAAAGTCGATACTTTAAGAACTATTTTAAAACGTGCAAGAACGTCTCTTCAATACGAGCAAAAAGACATAATCTCCCTTGAGAGCGATATTCATATAAATATTGAAAGATGTCATACTAGAAGAAAACAACACGACACCAGTAGAAAAAATGTCAACATTGAACTTGAATCTCTCCCTAAAAAAATCTCAAGTCTGGAGGATAAAATAAGAGCGCACGACGAAAGCGTTCGTAATATTGAACAAAGTTCGAATGAATTAGATGTTCAAGCCGAGAATCTCAGGCGAGCGGCAAGGAAGAAAAAGAAGAGAGGACTTTTTGGAGGAGTGATTGGTGGAATAGTTGGTGTTGCACTTGCACCGTTTACAGGTAAAATAAGCTGCATACATATAAAGTTAAAGCTGATTAGTGCCTGTATTCTATTTTACTCATGGCTTCCTACAAATTGTTTGAAATGTCTTGCCTTCTCCATAAGCATATGAGGACCACATCCCCTCTCTTGCACGGAATATCTGACGATCCTACATGGTATAGCTAGATTCCTTCCGACAGGTCCAATACTATAAAAAAACATAATAAATTATTAAAACATTGTGAACCTTTTAAAAGGTGATCTTATTTTTTCAAATATTAGTTAGAGCATCAAAACACCAGTAAAATCTGCAATATTTTAGAAGTTGAACTTTGTCGTCATACACAGATTCCCCGTGATTGCCGTGTTAGACGATTCTCCACATTGCTTTACAATACACCGTGATACCATTCTGTAATTCAAAGATGTTAATTGATCTTTCATAGTAACATGCATTGATCTATATTTAAAGATATTTTATTTCATACACATTTACAATTCTATACAAATTTACAATACAAAATGTTTGACATGTATGAAACCAAAAGTTGATTCTTATAAAGGAATCATTCTATATATTTGAAGGTTATATAACATGTAATACAGCGATTAAAGATATAAGTAAAAAGTCACTGAAATATTATTATGAAGTATACAGTCAAATAGTAATCAGGGAGGTTTTCCGGTGTAAAGGTCCGTTATGCCACACAAATGCTTCTATGTCTATCTTTCACATATTTTCATTTTGTTGCCAAACAATAACTCATCGGCCAATTACTTGTATCATATTTTTCTCCATTTTTGGTTTTTGCTTTGTTTCTTTTTTTCCAGATTCATAGCAGGTGAGTATTGTTTGGTGAATAATATAAGACGGACTTCGTATAAATACGTTAATAATAAATAATTTGTTTTGCAAAAAAAGGTTAAAAACAATAATTATTTTATTATTTAAGGCGGTGCAAGTCTCGCAATTGCTACGGCAGCAGCTGGTATTCACGCGGGCGTTAATCTGAATGACGCAGACGACTGTAACAGAAATGCTCGACGTCTGAGAGACGAGGCTAACTCTAAACGACAAGAGGCTCAGAGATTAAGAACAGAACGAGACACACTTGTAGCGGAAAAAAATAAATTACTCTCCGAAATTAGAAAACTTGAAACAAGTATGGGTATGTATCTATAATTGAGTCGAGTCATACTTATTTAAGGGTTAGATACAGTAGTTTACCTCTTAATGGTGTGCAAGTTTTTAGGTCTTTAGTAATTTGGTTTCATTTAATACACTGTTTATTACAAAAGTGTTTAATTTATTGTTTCTAAAAAAGCAGATTTTCAAACGCTTTAATTACATTTATCATTATTGTCAGATGAACTTCGAGACGCGGAAAGTGGACTTGAAGCTGTAAGCGGATACCTTCGGTCATCTACGGAAGTTATCACTGAATTGCTGTTTGCTATCGAGGTTTGTTGTATGATTTTAATATCTTTATACCACAACAAGCAATGTGATGTATTCAAAAATAAAATCGTTACCTAGAATCTTCGCAGCTGAGTTATTAAGTTCTCTAACTTTAATTTATCTGCCAATCATACCACCGGGTTTAAAGAAGAGGAAACTAACAAGCTTGTATATGAAAAGTTATTGTTCTACTTGAGAACAAATGCACTGAATGCTATCTACGGTCTTTCTCCGCAAGTGAAACCAACACAGGAATATAGTCATATGACTTTTATAATCTAAAACACTAACAAAACCAATCAAGCACTTTTTCCAAACGTATACCACAAACAGGGAAGTTGTTATAATAGCTCAGCGTTACATATATTTTACTGTATCATGACAATAATGATGTGTTTTTATAGTGTTTAAGATGAAAATCAAAACTGTTAATAGCAAATTGTGATTTTATCATACTGAATACAAGTAAATCAAAACAATACATGTGTCACAGGGTGAGACAAAGGTGCAGTCTGACCGGAACTCGAACCTGGTACTATCGGAATACCGTTTCACGACTCAAGCGACTAAGCTTTATGATGGCTTACACACTTTCTTCCCTGAAAAGTTCTGTACACAAAATGACAATTTTAAGTCAGGCATCGAGGAATAATGACGAATATTTAGAATACTAGTTGCCTTATCATTGCTGCAAAATGCCTTAGTCATGGTAACATCTCATGTATGTTCTTCTGTAAAAATGTTTACGATGCAGAACATTTTCATATGAATAAGTTATAAAATGGCGTTCAATCAAAGACTACTAGTATCTTCATTTTTATGAATATTACATTTAAAACATTGATTTTCCTCTCTGTGTTAGAATATGGACACAGCGATGAAAGATGCAGATCTCCATGGCAACTCGTTTGAGATCATACAGAACGCATTTGCCCGTCATCCGGAGAAATTAGATAAAAGTTCTCAGGTTCATCTGAATACACTTAAGGTACACAATTTTTTTACACTATTTTAAGTACATCTTCTAGTTATATTTTTTATCGTTGATTTAACAATTTTACAAATCTATATTGGCTGTATTGAAAAATCATTAATCTACTTTTCAAATATGATGTCTCATTTTACGGTTTGTATCTACATTATTTCGGTAAATATATATGACAAGGAAGATACGGGTACAATTTTGATGACCAATGTCATTGTCCGGATCAAACCCCTGACTTTTCGAATAGCAGGCCAATACTGTGCAACAAGATCGCCGCTGCTGTGTTACACACATGTTTTATATACACACCTTAAATGACAATATATACCATAAAATATATGTAATTACTATGAATATAGTAAAAATAATAACTGTGTTGTATAATACTAGAATATTGTTTAAATTATTTGAATATTTTCATTAAATGTTGTTTTCTTTATTTATATGAATACGATTATAAAACATTAGCACAAATGTTTATTGTAGGATAAATGGCAGCGACTTGCACACATACTATCACAATACGGGGCAAAAGCAGCACTTGTGTAGATGGCCTATACCTTCACGTCTTTCACTTCCGGCGGGTTTTTTTTTTAAAATATACATTGTATCATCAACCATTTTTTTTTATTTATGCTATTTTTACACGATGACGTCTGCTCAATACAATTGATGTTGTTCCTGATATATGTTTATACAACTATCGCGTATTCATTTTAATTTTATGCTCTTATTTTTATTTTATGCTACGTAATTTGATTAAAAATAATCTATTTAACTACCAGAATAATCACTACGACACATGTATTTCATATAGGGAATAATATATCGACCCTTTGTTGGCGGTAAAAAACTCATAGACTGGAAACACTGTTTTTTGTTAAAAGAAGCTTTAACGTATTGGTTTGTAGTTTATGTATATTTGTTATAATTCATGGCAATCTTTAAGTAAAATATAAATACAGTATAAATTTGTTAATTTTTATTTCCTTGTAACATCGTGATGAACCATTTAAGTATTTCATTATATTAGAAGTGTTGTTTAACCACCTCACGACTTTCAATCAAAATATGTTTATTAACCCCTAATTTATTATCAAACATTCTAAAATAACACATTGTATAGTAAAAATTTAAGTTGTAAGTAGTTATTTTTAGAAATGGTAACAATTTTATCATGATGATATATGTACAGATACAACATTCCCAGTGTTTGACATTCAAATTTTAAATTGATCTTAAAAATAACAACTGTTACCATTTCCAGTCACTCATGAAGTATGATCTGAATATTTAAATAGTTGTGTATATTCTCGTTGAAAAATTGTTATGTTTAATACTGATATTCAATATTTGTGATATTATATTTTATATGTTTAAGTTCTTATGATTCTTGTAGAATGACTATACATTGTTGTTTTTGCATTAGACTGGAATAATTATATAAATTATCCCAAAGTCTCAAATGTATGGCATTAAAATATCTATTATACTAACACCCATTTCCAAGCATTATAATTATAACATATGTTGCTATTTTATAATGTGACAGAAATATTTACAATAAATATCAATATTTGATCTTGCTAAAGAAAACTGTCCATGATTTATCACGTCGAGTAATGTATATAATATATTTTGTCTAGATTTAGATCATTGATAGAGAATTTTGAATGAGTTTAGTTTTGTTATTTAAAGAGTTGATTAAAATACTATATATGAGCCTATGACGAGCATAATACTGCATTATTTAACACGACAGTGCGATACATTTTGTTTTGAACACTCACGAATATAGATCTAGTGTTGCATTTATCACATATCCAAAATAAATACAGTTTAACATTAAAAAACAAGAGTTACTATACATCTTTAATTGATCCCATCATTACATTTACATTCATTGTGCTTTCACGCTGTTTGTGTAACGACTTGTCAAATTATATACAGTGCCATGCAATTTCGTTTTACGGAGTCGCAAAACATGCATAATTATGTGTGTGATAATTTGAGGTTATTGGCGACGCCGGTGAGCGGCGTCGTCTCTTATGGAATGCTTTTTATTATATACTTATAAATGAAATATTGTGAAATATTGATGAAATAAAATGTGTATTTTCAGTTTCCGTATTTTCACTGAAAAAATTTATTTTTCACTGCAGTGAAACATATTTTCCGTATTTTCACTGGTGTCTTGCCGGACTACTTTCTTTTAAATTCTGCCAGTACACAAAATTTAAGGGAAAGCCTTTCAAATTTTAATGTCAAAAATGATAAAAATGTATATAATAAACAGAAAATTCAAGTTTTTTCCATAAATACATGATGTATTTTCTTCTTGTGGCATGAAAATGACCATATTTCACTCGTGGCTACCGCCACTCATGAAATATTTATTTTCATACCACTCGATGAAAATAAATCATGTATTTATAGAAAAAACTTGAATATCCTCTATTTATTTTTGCCTATGGAAGGAGCTGTTATTATTAGCAGTTAATGTCATGTTGTGTTAATTAGTTTTATTTTGATTCGTAAAAATCAAGTAAACAAATATGTTGTTATATTTGTATTTAATAACTTTATGTAAAAAGCATATGCATTGTGATATTATTTTCACGAAATTGCAGGCCCAGTTTAACAGCTTGTCCCTTATTTTAATTGACAATACTAAAACCCGGATTTCGAATATCGTTGTGGTCTACATTGATGCCGTATCCATTCATTCATTCATTTATATATTTTCAAATTTTTCCTACAAGAAGAACATTCACCTGCAAATGAGTATAAGGATAGGTAATGAACTGTTGTAATATTGTCCTATTGATTTTATCCATATTACGTTTATCTATTGCACAGAATGATTGTTTTTACAAAGTGTACCAGTATCCGGATGTTGAAAGCTATCCGATTTTCTGCAATTACTGCTGTCACATGGCCATCTATTTTTTTATGAATACTTTACCATTAATTTGCATGGCTTAATAAAACTCAGCCTGCAACGTTTCATAATTTTGCTGTTTAGGGTGTTCTTTTGGGTTTCAGGTTTTCTCTATTTTAAGGGGAAGTAACTCATGTTACTAAATTATTTGTTATTTTCTGTCTATCTAGGTATAACTTACTATTTTTGTTGAATGTAGGACAAAACCCCACCAGTTAAAACCCCACCACTCAAAATTTTATAGAGTGGACAAAACCCCACCACTAAATTTTATAGAGTGGACAAAACCCCACCACAAAATTTTACAGAGTGGACAAAACCCCACCACTTCAGTTTTATAGAGTGGACAAAACTTTCTTGTAAACATGTTAAATAACGAACAATTGTGCATCATCAGAAACTCAAAAGAATGTGTGAACAACTCATCAATAAGGAGAAGACTGTACCAGAGTTTCTTCAGGCTATCGGCCACTGTATCCGCTTAAACAAAGTACAATGAAGGAAATAGACTCAACTGAATAAACTAGAAATGCGCTATTCAAAATGTGTTATTTTTTAATCATTAATTGATGAAAATGTGCTATATTCTTGATTAATAGTAAGTAGTTTATTTTTTATATAAATAAATTGAAGAAATGAATTTGAAAAAACTAATAATAATGGATGATTCAAGGTGTGTACAGTTTGTAACACCTTTTTTGCATATTGCACATGCAAGATGTACATGCATTGTTAATAAAATTGTTCATTCTTATATTACACAAATGTTATATTGAAATTAAAAAAATAAAATGTGAAAAAAATGTGTATATTATATATATTTTAATTCATCAAATCTTGCCCAATAATTGGTAAGTGTTGGGTTTTGTCCATTCTATAAAACTGAAGTGGTGGGGTTTTGTCCACTCTGTAAAATTTAGTGGTGGGGTTTTGTCCACTCTATAAAATTTAGTGGTGGGGTTTTGTCCACTCTATAAAATTTTGAGTGGTGGGGTTTTAACTGGTGGGGTTTTGTCCGTCTTCCATTTTTGTTGTATAAAATTTACCCGTTGTATGGTCATCAAAAGCATAGAGACCCTGATGAGTGAATATTGATAATAAAAAATTTCACTGGCTTTATATACCTTAGACCAGGATTTTTCTAGTTTGTTCAGTGAGTACATACCTAACATGTACAGGTATTTCTGCTAGATGAATCTTCTAATCAATATGTGAAACTAATTATTATTTTCTATGTGTTTCTATATAAATTGTTAATAAAATAACCTTTGGTAAAAATGAAAGGTAGAGCTAACATATAGGTGCTCATTTTAAACACTTGATATATATGCAGTTAGTTATATACAAACTGTAGTAAAGTCTAATGTAAGGTTAAAAGAGTGGGACAGTACTTTGTTACTGTAAGAGATATGCATTTAATGTTTAGACACTCACACAACTCAATCTTTATTATATAATTATAGACTATTTGAGATTTTTTTTACTTTTATACTATACATGTACATTATAGTTTTCTTTCTACAAGATTATGAAACCCCATCCAAACACCAATGTTAATAGGATGTTAATTTATTTTTAATGGAACCTTGGAATTATTAATGTAATGTGCATACATGTGTATTGTAGTATATGGATATAATGTGTATTTCTGTATTTAAAGACTTACAGTTATTATGGATGAGACTTGCATTTAAATTTATAAATGATGTATTGATCAGTCTACAGGTTATAGATGTTTATCCCAGTGTTAGCTGGCTAATAATAGTATCTTTAATAGATTTTATACATTATAGATCTTTCTACTAGATTTTGAATTCCATCCATTAGTACCAATGTTAATGTTAATGTTAGGATTTGATATTTATTTAATAGAAACTGGGAATTATTAATGTTATGTGCATACATGTATATCTTAATATATTGATATGATGAGACTTACAATATATTTTAGAATTTAAAGAGTTACAGTTATGTCATTATTATTAAAGGATGCAATGTTTGAAAAGGACAGCTTCTGTCTTATCTATTTGTAATGGAGGGACACTGGTCTCAACCTCCAGGTCTCCTGAGTCAACCCGACAACAGACTTTTCATAGAGTAGATTGTTACTTGCCCTTGAATGAATTTGTGCACTAAATTTTATAGTGGGTGATTTGTGCCACATGAAAAACTAGCAAAGTACAAAAAGTAACCGGGCGCCAGATGAAAACATGAAAAAACAACCTACCACAAAGTGGGTCGTTTGTTGCATTTTCGTGTTTTCACCCGGTGCCCTTGATGCAAAATACAAATCAGTCTTCAAAAAATTTCTTATCATGGAAAAAAGGTTAGTTTTTTATCTGTACAAAAAATAGATATTTTACATGTATTAGCACAGTTATGTTCACTTTCAAATTGACCTGTTATAAATAATGGCACAACCAATAACTGTCTAAGCCCTTTTTAGTAAAAATGATTATACAATAATATATAAATTGTTATTTTAATTAAGACTATGAGTATGTAAGGTTTCTTTTTTTATTTATTAATTAAGAATTAATTATCTGTTAATATAAAAATCTAAAAGTATCTGTCACGGTTTAGACCTTTTCGCTATTTAGGGGAGAAAATGTGTAAGCGGCCAGATAGCCCAATTGCTACAGCTGCGGTTCATTATTCTGTGGGTCACAGGTTTGAGTTCTGATCAAGCTGAAAGTTTTTCTCATCCTGTGACTGCATATAACCATGAGTTTAATCGATATGCTCTGTAAATATCAGAAATTCAAGGACACAAATCAATATAGTGGGGAGATATGTTGTGGTTTAGAACTGTTTTATTATTAAAGAGAAAATGTGTAGCCGGCCGGATAGCTCAGTTGGTCTTCAGAAAGTCATGGGTTCGAGTCATGGTCAGGCAGTTTCAGTCAGGGTTTAGAAGTGGTTTTTTAACTGACACATGTTTGATTCATTTAACAGATTGTATTAAATTTGAAATGGACAAAGGCAGTATTGCATGATACTTTTAGATCTACAAAGGGCATTTGATACAGTTGATCACACTATGCACATGAAGAAGTTCTTTTTCTTCTTTTTCATGAAACATCAAGCATCTGCCATATGTAATGACATTCTTACATGGTTCAAGTCTTATCTCTGATAGACAGCAGCTGGTGGATGTGGCTGGTACTCATTCTACTACTGCTCTGAGTACCTATGGTGTCCCCCTGATGTTCATTTTAGGTCCTCTTTTATGTCTTATATATGTCAATGACAAGTCTGCAACCCTAAGCAATAATTAAGCTTTTATTATATGCACAAGCACGAGTATCAGACCTGGGAAGAAAAAATATGACCAGATTGATAAAAAAACCTGTGTTCATCTTAAAAGTGTGAAAAACCAAAAAAAAAATGTAAATAATGACCCCCTTTAAAAATATACTTAAAGTTAATAGTATATTTTAAAATGGGGTCATTATTTACATTTTTTTTTTGGGGGGGGGGGGTTGACACTTTTAAGATGAACACTCGTGCCTGTGATTATATGCTGATGATCAGGTATATTTGTATCTGGTAAAATAAATCTGAAGAAATTCTTTCTTATAGAATGAGTCTTATAAGATTGGTTAATTGACTATAAATTGTCTTTGCATCTTGGCAAGACAGAGTCTTTTATTTTTGGTTTAAGTTTCAACTTAAACTGGGCCTACATGTAGCTTCCAGGTCACATGTAATGGTACTGCTATAAAGTACACATCTTTTGTTCAGTATGTAGGTGCAATACTGGACCAAATTCTTTTGGCGTCGCCCTTTGATGCTTTGCATCAATGCTTTTCTTGTTAAATATTTGTGAGTACAATACCAAATCTTTTTGTGAAAACATGTGACATTTGCGATAAAACATGCTATTACTTTGAATTAGTGGAACTGTAATGCTGTTTGTAGGTGACAAAATCACATAATCTTTTTATTATATGCAAAAAATGACTTATTTTGCAGTATTTATCACCATTGTTCTACTGTGTGACTAACGCAGTAAGGGCTTTTATGCATATTTTGACATTTATTTGGTTATTTACTTGGATTGAATATGCTTTTTGCAATATGTAAACAACTTTGGTATGTCAAATGAACAGCTTATGAAACCCGAGCGTGCGGGTGTAACTTTTTTTCTCTCCTTTTTATGATACCTTAGCTTTATAAGACTATTACAAACAGTTTTATCTACACAATTGACCTATTATCCCTTTCAATGAGATTGGCCGCACTCTATAAATATCCTACTATCTAAATTACTTCCTTACTATTACCATGTGCAATTATAAGATCAAACATCAACAAGTAGAGATTTTGATGGTAAAGCATCAAGTCGCCGGATAGAAATATGATTGTATTATCATAAATAAAAGAAAATATCAGTTTAATGGTTCGCGTATAAAGAAAAGAGGAACAATAAGTTGAGTAATGTTTAGTCATAAATACGTTTTATTTACTTGCCACAATTATATCTTTCTTACTGAGAGTTTTAAGCAATAAATCTATGTTATAATAAAACATCATATTTGAAACAAACTTGCTTAGTAATTTTGTCAAGAAACTGTTATCATTATTAAATAAGCAAGTATTGTTTGGCAATATTTACCCGAGTCTCAATAATTTTCGGGAGCTGTTTCGTTTGCTTACATAACTTTTTATGAAAAATGTTAACGATTTTATTGTAAGTATAACTACATGTATAATTATATCAATTAATACTGCTCGATGGCCTAGTGGCGAGTATGACGAAGTTGTAACATACATGTAGTAGGCGCAAGTTAGAATCTCGGACAAATCCTGTGTGTAGTTTTCATAATTGATTTTTATTATATCTTTTAACTTTATGAAACATAACTTGATAAATCGTGTGTTTCATTTTTAGCACTTTTTTATTTCATAATTTTGATAAACGGTTTTGCAAAAAACAAAAAGTATTATTAACGAAAACATAAAAAATCACTTTATCAAACTTACAATTCAATTTGAAACTAACTTAAAATCTAACACCTTGTCATCGAGGCTTGTAAAGCAAGTGATATGATTATAATTCGACTTGTAATTCTACTTTATACATATACCGTTGTACGTATGGTTTTCTTCAGCATCCGATAATTACCAACAAATTATTACCGATCATCGAATATTTGCAAAGTGACTATGAAAATATATATGCATAAAACAATGCAATTCTACTGTAAAAGTGGTGTCTGCATAAAAAGATTATTCTTATGCACTATCGAAAAAATATATTATTTAGCTGAAATCAATATTCCTGTCGTTACATACGATAAAGTTAACGTTTAATTGCCTTTCAGTGCAATAAACTATCAACACAAAGATGGTTTATTAGTTTTCTCTTTGTATCCAATACGATTCCGGCCCCTACTGTTCATACAAAATTACTTTGATTTGCACTTTATATCAGCTGCTTACTTGTATGCCTGTCTTATCAGCCATTTGTTACTATTAATAGATTTTATAACAATAACATACAACGTGTAGTCACGTGATTCTGGGAGAAACTGTTTATAATAAATAAGATAAAAAAATAGAATAGGTCTCATAAGATACAAACAACCAGATAATTATTAAGTGTCATGTCAAATATCATGCATGATTTATTTATCATGAAATAGCAACGCTTGACACTTTAAAAAAAGTAAAAGCATCCCTAAATTCAATTACTGGTCCATAGGATACGTCATTAATTCATTTTATAAAAATTGTAATATTGCTTTTTGCGATGTCAATATTTGAATATTTCATTTAATTGAGCAACATTATTGTATGTTTGAATTTTTGAGGTTACTGAAAACAATTGTAGTCTTTAATTGTTCAGTAATTGTTATGCTTTTATTTACAGAAATTAATGCCTTCTCCTACCATAGGTATAATATTAAACTGTTACAAATATAGTCGCCGGTTTCTACCGGCGACTAATTAGTATAAAAAGAATTATTGTAAAATTCGCACAAGAAAAATATTCTTCCGTACAAACACCCACTTATAAATAAATTTTAATATGATTGCACATCGTGTTATATTTGTTTTTCTCCCCGTTTGTTGTACTTTTATTATTCATTTCACTTTTATAAGTGTAATTTTTTCATTTTAGTAGCTAGTGCACTAATTAATACGTGTTGCTACTGTACATTATGCTATTCTTATACTAATCACAGTAAGTCTTTGACTTCCTTTTCAAGTTGGTGTACATTATTGTATATTTTGAACTATATGAAATAAATACTGTTTAAACCAAAACTTAAATCACTCGACATAAATGATTGTAATGATATCATAATGGACACAGCACAACACATTTTCACTAAGATGAAGGTCACAGTCACCGGTCAATTTTTAAAATCCATTTCCATTTCCCCTCATAAAGTGTTAGCTATAGGGACAGTTTAAAAACAAATATTGCACCAACATAACACAATGTTATAAGAAATTACATGAACCAAATAAAGCAGCCAGCGCCAACAACGGAGAGAGTGTTTCGCATTCGTTTTATGTTTAGATTTCTCCTCTTACAACAGTTTTTATTCACATTCACTTACCTCAGCTATATTCCTCTTAGCATAAGATTGTGTATCTGTGATCATGACTTAATATTAAAAAGTATATCTTTGCCTCTCTGTCGTCGCAAACATCCACCTAGTATGAAACAATATTTCAACTTTGTCTTTTCGTTCAATATTATCTGTTCAATCATTTTGCTTTTCCTGTCCGTTCAAACCTTGAACATTTGTAGTATAATTCTTCTGTCGGGTGATGTTCATAAAAACCCAGGACCTGATTCCGATGTCCTTAGTACTTCTTCAGTATACAATTAATATATTGATCTTTCCCGAAACATTTCGTTTGTCCATTACAACGTCCAAAGCATTGTTCAAAAACTTGACACCATCTACTCGGAACTCAAGGATTTTGATATCATCTCATTTTCAGAAACATGGCTCGCCCAACATATTCCATCGTCAGACCTGGTTCTACATTCATTTGCTAATCCCGAAAGGAAAGATCGTGCCGATAATCATGGCGGTGTAATAGTTTATGATAAGGATTATATCCACTACACAAGACGTCATGATTTAGAAATAAACGGTACCGAATGTATTTGGATCGAAATTCTTTTTTCAAATAAGCATATATTTTTTGGAGTTTATTATAGACCCCCCAACATAGACAACGCCCGTCATGCCTTGATACTAGACACTATGCATTTAGCTATCGATACTGGAATTGAAAACATCTTAGTTATGGGTGACTTTAATCTAAATGCTGCACACACTACCTCCTGTAAGAAAATTAAAGAAATATGTTGTCAATTGTCTTTGCATCAGATTATTGACTCACCTACTCACTTTACTAAGTCATCTTCATCAGTAATTGACCTTATTGTTTTGTTACTTCTAATAAAAAACTTATCCATATGAGCGGCGTTGGCGACCCTTTTTCTTCAGCACGATGTCAGGCATCACTGTCCCATATACTGTTTACTTAACTTGAAAAAACCAAAGCGACTTTGCTTCTATCGTAATGTTTGGATCTTTGATAAAGGAAACTACGATCTACTTAGACAACTGACCTCCGAATATGATTTGGATTCCCTTAAAAACGATGATTTAAACGTATACGCACATAACATTACTAGCAATATAATATCTCTCTCAAAACAATGCATTCCGACTAGAAAAGTCTTAATCCGCGAAAACGAACCGCCTTAGTTTAAAAATAACTTAAGAGTGCTAATAAGAAAACGAAAACGACTGTATCGAAAAGCCAGACAAACTAATTCACCGTATTATTGGGCACGTTTTCGAACCTTAAGAAACCAAATTATATCAAAAATTCGAGAAGCAAAAAAACAACATATCGACAATCTAGCCCAAAAATTACAACATGAAAACAGGAACTCAAAGAGTTGGTGGTCTTGTCTTAAATCCTTTATTAAACCGTCTTATTCTAACTCAATACCCCCCTTAACCACTGATAATAACACCGTCATCTCTGAAAATTTGGAAAAAGCTAATTTCTTGAATGACTTTTTGGTTGCGCAAACACGCATTGACGAAAGTCAGGCTCCATTTCTTACTGACTTGCCCAACATTCCTTATCATCTTGATGATCTCACCATATCACCAGATGAGGTGCAATTGGTAATGAAATCACTTCTTTTGGGAAAGGCCGCTGGTCCTGATGATATTAACAATCGAATCCTTCGTGAACTCTCACATGAACTCAGTGGTCCTCTAAGTTCCCTATTTAACTATTCCATTCAGGTTTCTCAAGTTCCAGACGTATGGAAAGAAGTAAATGATTCACCTCTTTTCAAATCGGGTGATCCTTCTCTTGTTAATAATAACCGACCAATATCTCTCATAAGTACTGTCAACAAAGTCTTTGAAAGAATCGTATTTAAACAGACATTTAATTTTCTGCGTGATAATAATATCATTACATCTCTTCAATCTGGTTTTGTTCCCGGAGACTCCACTGTCAGCCAATTAACATATTTATATAATCTGTTTGCACAGGCCATTGATTCTGGTAAAGAAGTCAGTGCTGTGTTTTGTGACATCAGTAAAGCGTTTGATCGAGTCTGGCACAAGGGACTTATTTATAAATTAAACTGTATCGGTATTTCTGGCCGTCTTTCCTCTTGGTTTTCTTCTTATCTTAAGGACAGAAGACAAAGAGTTATTTTACCAGGTTGTAGATCTTCTATTAACTTTATTGCCGCTGGTGTGCCACAAGAGTCAATTCTTGGGCCTTTGTTGTTTCTTGTTTATATTAACGATATTGTTATCGACATCAATGCCGACGACACTAACCTTTTTATTGTGGTCGAAGACCCCGTGACTGCTTCAACTATCCTTAATTCAGATCTTGATCAGATAACTTCTAGGGCCGGACAATGGTTGGTAAAATTTAATCTCATTAAAACAGAATCACTAATAATAACACGAAAAACAAACCAAAATGTAATCCATCCTCCTATCTTTATGCATGGCACACAAATAAAAGAAGTACGCATTCATAAACACTTGGGAATTACTTTCGCTCATGATTTAAGATGGTCCACTCATATTGAACATATCACAAATAAAGCTTGGAAAAGAATAAATGTTATGAAAAAATTAAAATTCCAACTTGATAGGGAATCATTAGAAACAATTTATCAATCTTTCATAAGACCGATTTTAGAATATGGAGATGTGCTTTTTGATAATTGTACGCAAAGTGATACAAATGACCTCGAACAAATTCAACAATAATCCGCTAGAATAATTACTGGAACAACTAAGCTCGAATCAATCGATAAACTCATGAATGAAATTGGCTGGGAATCCCTAGAAAAAAGGAGACACAAACATAAACTTATTCTATTTTTTAAAATGAAAAACAACGTTACACCACATTATCTTTCTGATCTTGTCCCTCCGTCGATTGGCAGTGAGCACCATTACCCTCTCAGGAACGCGGACGACATACAATATTTATCCGTACAAATACAGAATTTTACTATAAATCATTCTTACCTTCTGTTATTAGGGATTTCAACTCTCTTCCACCTCAAACACCAACTGCTACAACGTTAACATCATTTAAGCGACTTCTTAATACTGATATGCCAAAAGTACCTGCCCATTTTCTATGCGGTGAGCGTAAATTACAAATTTTTCACACAAGATTACGCACTAACTGCAGCGCTCTTTCTGCCGATTTATTTGATAAGAACATTACCGACACTCCTTTGCGTGAATGTGGTGCGAGAGAAAATGCTTATCACTACTTTCTTGAATGCCCTAAATATACTAACCTACGACCTGAATCAATAAGTACTATATCTTAATTTTGTTATCCTTCCATCAATGTCATTCTTACTGGTTCAACTACTTTACCTTATGATTCTAATGTATCAATCTTTAAATCAGTTCAAAAATATATCCGAGATACAAAACGATTTTAGCGGACTTAAAACCAGAGATGTCTTAACATATTTGACATTTACTAGATTATGCATCTTAGTTCCTCGTTATTGTTCTATCATTGTTCGTCCATTTCTTCTTTCCCTTTTCTAATATCTTTTTTTCTTTAAATATTCAGTGTATATCTATTGTGCGTATCTGCTAATATACAGCTGTAAGCAATCAAATAAGATATTATTTTTCGTCTTCTTACTAAATTCTAAAACAAAAAAAAATAAATACTAAAATAGGTGTTTGTCTATTTGTACTTTTTTGTGAGTTGCTTTATTCTTCAATCATTTTTTCTCCTTTTTACTGTTTGCTCTTACATATGTTACATTGCTAAATACTTAACTCTTAACTATTATGTGAATGTCTATGAATACTTCAACTAACCGTTGTGTATGATAATGCCATGAACTGTGTTATTGTAAATTATTATAACTGGGAGAGGACATCCATAAGCTTTATAGCTTTCTGCCCAATCCCAAAATGTACTTTGTAAGTATTGTTCACTTGTTAAATGTTTTGTTGAATAAATATGTTTAAACCAACACAATGTACAAGACGCACTACTTTTATCATCAGTTCAAAATCGGAGTTAATTATCTTGATTATTTTCCATGAAAATCACGACTATAACTACAATTGTGAAACGGGACAGCGTTTGACACGGCATGTAACGGAAAATGTCATTAGGAAACTTTTCGATCTCCAGAAGGCACGGCAAGTGGTAGAGCATGTTGTCTGCGAAATATATTGTCTGTGAAATATGGGCACGGCACGTGGTGGTATATGTCTATACCGGACATTATTCAAGCAGCAGTTAAATTCAACAGAGAACTGAGGCAAATATTTACCACATAAACACTAAGTCACAATAGTTTACTAGTACTTACACAGGAGGTTATTCGGGTACTTCCCAACTAAGAAAGATTAAAGCTTATTCAAACTTTAAATATTCTTACTTACAATGCCACGCAATACTGCAATTATTTTGTTCTCATTATGAAAGCAATTGTGTGCAGGGTTTTAATAGGGCTATTGGATTTACTTATACATGTAATTGTTACGTTAAGATGTTAAATATAAAATAAATTTTAGTCAAGCTCTTTACGAAAAAAGAGATTAAAACCATTCTCATGTTACTGTTTGATTTAAATGTTAAGTATGTTAAACTATTTTCTATTATCTGTTTAGTATTAAAGTCTAATGGCTTTCTAATTTTTAAAACATTTTATTCGGTTCGAACCAGGTATCAAATGGTTTCCCAGCTCTGAAAAGACCAGAGTTAAAAATAGACATTACATTTTAAACTCTGATATTGGCAGTGACACCAGAGGACATTGTTATAGTGTAATGCAAATTTACTAGTTGTTATTTGAAAATAGAGGTAAACTGTCTTATTTAGAATATATTATTATTATTTCCCGTTATTACTTAATTGGTATGATATATTTATCGTTGTGATTTTTGACGAAAAAATCCGGATAAAATGTGATCCCTCGGAAACATTTATCAACAAAATAACATGAAAATATCAGACTCGGTTTGAGATTAATGAAGTTACTGTACATTACGATTTGGTTTATTATGATTATAAGCATATGAATAACGTTTTATATGAATATATGTTTATTTTAACATAAAAGCCTACTTTTAACTAGTTTCGTTTTCGAATATTCGTTATTAATAACACGATTATTTTGAAGTCATCAAATAACAGCTTCATGTCTTTAACTTAATTTATGATGATGATATAAATAATAATAATGAAGAAATAAATACAATGTAACAATAAATCTGACAACTTGAAAACAAACATACAAAGGGAGATAACCAGAGAACGGAGGCAAATATTTACCACATAAAGACTAAGTCACAATAGTTTACTAGTACTTACACAGGAGGTTATTCGGGTACTTCCCAACTAAGAAAGATTAAAGCTTATTCAAACTTTAAATATTCTTACTTACAATGCCACGCCATACTGCAATTATTTTGTTCTCATTATGAAAGCAATTGTGTGCAAGGTTTTAATAGGGCTATTGGATTTAATTATACATGTTGTTGTAACGTTAAGACGTTAAATATAAAATAAATTTTGGTCAGCGGACCAGAAAGCTCTTAATGAAAAAAGAGATTAAAACCATTCTCATGTTACTGTTTGATTTAAATGTTTAGTAAATTAAACTATTTGCTATTATCTGTTTAGTATTAAGTTTAATGGCTTTCAAATTTTTAATTCGAACCAGGTATCAAATGGTTTCCCAGCTCTGAAAAGACCAGAGTTAAAAATAGATATTACATTTTAAACTCTGATATTGGCAGTGACATCAGAGGACATTGTTATAGTGTAATGCAAATTTACTAGTTGTTATTTGAAAAAAGAGGTAAACTGTCTTATTTGAAATATATTATTATTATTTCCCGTTATTACTTAATTGGTATGATATATTTATCGTTGTGATTTTTGACGAAAAAATCCGGATAAAATGTGATCCCTCGGAAACATTTATCAACAAAATAACATGAAAATATCAGACTCGGTTTGAGATTAATGAAGTAACTGTACATTACGATTTGGTTTATTATGATTATAAGCATAGGAATAACGTTTTATATGAATATATGTTTATTTTAACATAAAAGCCTACTTTTAACTAGTTTCGTTTTCGAATATTCGTTATTAATAACACGATTATTTTGAAGTCATCAAATAACAGCTTCATGTCTGTAACTTAATTTATGATGATGATATAAATAATAAAAATGAAGAAATAAATACAATGTAACAATAAATCTGACAACTTGAAAACAAACATACAAAGGAAGATATCTTTCGTTTTTCAAATGTAACAGCATGTCTGTGCTGACCCTTGTGGGATTCGAACATTTTATTTACAGGTTGAGAACTGGACCATATTTAAATCTAGAAACATACTAATAATGTTTTAACTTTCGGTTTTAAAACGATTATTTTTCAGAGCTGAAAAGTGTCAACGAAAATGAACCACTACATGTATGTTTTTAGCCTTGCAGTTTTGTGTTTTACACATTTAGGAAATACACAGGTGAGCACATTTAAATACAAGTTTATGTCAGAGATTAACAAAGTAATAGAGAAGAAGGTCAATAATGACGTGTAACATAATCCAAGGGAGACAACTTAAGTAAAATAACTGAAATAAAGATCTGTCCTATAATTACCCTTGTTACGATTAAGGTTGTTATTTAAGGAAGTCCACTATACATCAATGAACCATTTGATGTAGGTCTGGAACAATGACTATATGCATAATTTAAAAATATTCTATCACTCTGGGACAGAATATAACTTCCAGCCTCATTCCGTTTTTCAAGAAAAGTTATTGTAATTGATAAATGACCCAAAAATGAAAATAGTTTTTTTGCACTCTTAAACGCAATTCTTTCTAAAAAAAAAAAAAAAAAAGCAATCGCGTACACATATGATTTCCAGCTTAATAATGAGATTGTTAATTTATTATCTTTTGCATATGTTTCCATAGTATGTACCTCACTTCATCTATATATAAAATCATATTAAAAATGATTCTAGGACTTTGGACCTTTTTATTTTATGCCTGTATGATTTAATTTTCAGCAGCTACAAGATATTCCTAGTAAACTGTCAAGTCTTGCAGTAAATTTAGATCATGACAGGGACATTCAAAACGAAATTAACAGCCTCGCCCACGGCGGTCAAGAAATTGCTATTTCATTCCAAAACACACTTAAAACAGAAGGCGGTAAAATACTTACTGAAACAAACCAACTAGCGAAAACAAGTAACCCAACTGATGTTAAAGTCGATACTTTAAGAACTCTTTTAAAACGTGCAAGAACGTCTCTTCAAGACGAGCAAAAAGACATAATCTCCTTTGGGAGCGATATTCATATAATTATAGAAAAATGTCATGATAGAATAAAACAACACGACACCAGTAGAAAAAATATCAACATTGAACTTGAGTCTCTCCCTAAAAAAATCTCAAGTCTGGAGGATAAAATAAGGACGCAGGACGAAAGCGTTCGTAATCTTGAACAAAGTTCGAATGAGTTAGATGTGCATGCCGAGAATCTCAGGCAAGCGGCAAGGAAGAAAAAGAAGAGAGGATTTATTAAAGGTGTGATGGGTGTTTTAGCTGCACCGTTTACAGGTAAAAAAAGTTGCATACATGTAAAGTTAAAGCTGATTAGTGCCTGTATTCTATTTTACTCATGGCTTGCTACAATTTTTTGTAAATGTCTTGCCTTCTCCATAAGCATATGACGACCACATCTCCTCCCTTCCGGGAATATCTGACGATCCTACGTGGTACATTTATTGCTAGTTTCCCGACAGGTCCAGTACTATCAAAATCCCCATATTAGATTATTAAAACATTGTGAACTTTTAAAAAGGCGACCTTATTTTTATTAAATGTTATTTATAGCATCAAAACACGAGTTACATCTGCAATATGTAAGAAGTTGAACTTTGTCGTCATACGTAGATTCCCCGTGGTTGCCGCGTTAGACGATTCTCCACATTGCTTCATGATACACCGCGATACCATTATGTGATTCAGAGGTGTTAATTGATATTATATAGTTACATGTATTGATGTATATTTGAATATATTTTATTTCATACACATTTACAATTGTATACACATTTACAATACATATGAAACCAAACATGATTCTAATAAAGGAATCATTCTATTTGTCACTTGTCCATATACTTAAACTATTGAAACATATATAATATATAATTAAACTAAATATGGCGGATAGCGGTTGCGTTTTTTCAAATCTGCTGAAGTAAAAATGGAGAAATAATAATAATAATAATAACCAGATTTATAAAGCGCCCTTTTCATGCAGAGCACGTTCAAAGGCTCTGCACATAAAAAATAAAAGAACAATCACAAAAGAAGTATTATTGGATAAAACGTAAGATATAAAAGAAGATACAAAATGAAGGTAAAATAAGATATACCCGTGTGCTGCTACACACATAAAACATTTACAATGTTTGATAAAACCGGTAAAAGTTACAGACATGTATAAATAACTAGACGAATATCAATAGGTTATTGTAAAAAGATGAGCTTTTAAAGCTTTTTTAAAAGACGAGAGAGTTCAACAGTCATGTATTTCTGAAGGTAATGTGTTCCAACTTGGTGCTGCAACTAAAAACACCGTATGTTACAGTTCTGGAACGTGGGGCATTCAATCAAACAGGTCCATGCATAGACCTTAATTGTCTTTGAGGTATATATACTGTTAACAAGTTTCTGATGTATAAATGATGTATTGAAGGGCTTTAAATACGTGAGTGAGGATTTTATAATCTATACGTCGATGTATTTGGAGCCAATGAAGTCCTTTAAGCACCGGCGTGATGCTGACATACAATGTACCTATGAGTTTTGGTTATGTCGGATGTGCATATAGCATGCTCGGGAAACACTGTTCACATGAGTATTCATTTCTAGATGAGTATCAAGCTCATCACCTAGGTTTCTAACTTTCATAGACGGCTTGATTACTGATTCCCCAACTTTTAAGGAAATATCTTCAGCTGAAGGAGAATTTCGTTTAGGAACGAATACAATTAAGTCTGTTTTTTCAGCGTTTAGTTTTATAAGACGGACTTCGCATACGTTAAATAAGAAATAATATATCCCAAACAGTGATTTTATTGCTCAGTAACATCACTGTTTGGAGTTCGGATGCGAGGAATTATATCACGAGGGCGTAGCCCGGGTGATATAATGATGCGCATCCGAACGACAAACAGTGATGTTATCAAGCGATAAAATCACCGATTGTGATATATTAACGCGACATCAATATATAAAGGGTGCCGTATCTGATATTATCTTATAATATATCTTATGATTTGTTTCCGTACTTATTTTTTAGCGCGTCAGATTTTTTAGTGGTTACGTCACATGTATAATGATGACGTCAAATATCTAAATATAGAACGACAACAGTGATTTAATTGCATAATAACACACACTTTCTAGTCCGATTAAAGTAAAATTTAACGTCAAACAAATTGCAACACAAGCTTTTTTTACATTTTTAGTTTGTTATACACATCATATAAAACAGGTAAAAACCCTAAAAAAATCTAGCCATGGCAAACCAGTAAAAAAGCAATTCAAATTTTGCATTTGTTTCGAGTTTTTATATGGCTCTGCATGTACACCATACACAGAGTTTTATACTGTAACCGGTGTCGAGGTAAACAAAAGTTATGAGGCCGCGCGATTTAAATATATCAAGATTTACACATTTACTACTTGGAGTTGGATTTAGAAGCTGTTGTGCAAAGTATGTATAAATTTTTATATTATATTTACTTGTTTTTACAACTTTTAGCCTCGTACTACATGCCCAAATATCAAATACAATGAATGAATTGTAATGGGTTTTCGCGTGTATATAAATCATCGTTTGTCGTTTAAAACAGTAAAGATTTTGCAATTTTCATGAGATATAAATAATCATTAGCCTATATATTAACATTTCTTTGATAATAAGATGTTTATGAAGTAGGAAAAATAAAAATAAACAAATTTAAGTTCATCCTGGGTAGCTTCAAATGTAACTACGGAAGCGTGTTTTGGGTAACAATGCACGAAATCTAGAATAAATTGTTATGAATTTTAGAAACTTAAATGCATGATATTTATTAACAGATCATTAGTTTTTGGTATAAAAATGTCAATGTGTATGATAGCTACTATGTTTTTATTTAATAACATTTGGAAGATAAGAATTGAAAGGTAATACTGAGCGTGATACGAGTATATTATCTTTTTTACATACTAGTGATATATGAGATGTCAGGGGAGTCAAAAACAGATACAGAATTTACAATGATTATGTAATTTCAAAATTGTGATTCCAAAAAAGGGAGAAAACTTATTTTACAGTCACAGTAAGCAGTTCAAATTGTTGTTGAGCAGAGACATAGATAACCATTGTTTAACTAAATTGTGCTCCAAATATTGATGAGGAGCTATATTCGGAGTTAACTGTTGCTTTGCCAGTGGTAATAAATCCCAATTTGAGTGTTTAAATTCTTTGTACAATTTTTACAAACACATGAGATAAAATAGTTTCAATACAAACGTAATGAATCAGAGATGTTTGTGCTAATATGGATATCTGTATGTCAATCTACACCGTCTAAACATGTCTATCTGCCTTTCTGTCCGTCTGACTCTCTGTTTTTTGTCTTTACCAAAAAATAAAATTTGATAGTTGTAAAACTTGATTCTGAGATACTGTTAACATCTGCCTATCTTTAATAGGGTTTGCTTTCCTTTCCTTATGCTGTTCGTCCTATATTTATGAAAACTACAGCATATGGTCTGTGAATCATATTTAAAGTATTGGCCTAAACGAACAGATAACTCATTTATATGAAGTGATTGATAAATAGTTCGGGTGCTTTTTTTGATAAGCCAAAAATGAAAGCCCTGTCATACCTACAACCATGTGACCACAGGGGAAATGCCCCCTTTTATTTAATTCTGTTTCCCAATAACAGTTACAGATGTAATTTAAATAATCTGGTAAAAATTTAAATATCTGGTAAAAAGTGATAAAAAGTGATCCCTCAGATGCATTAAAAAGCAAATTTACATGAAAATTGCAGAGCCGGTTTGATTGAGTCTATATGTATTTTTGTATTTTCTTATTCCGCGTCGATTGTGTATATATTGTTATTTCATTGTATTTTGTTTTTCTATGTATTGTACTTGTAAGATGTATAATTATTAATCTATTATATTTTTAGACCATTTTTATTTGGAGTCATTAAAACATCGAACCTACGCCCAGAGTTTTGTTTCTGTTCCACCGGAAATATTTGACCCTGTGACATATGACGGATAATGAAAAAGTGCAACATCCCTCATGCCCCCTAGCACCGGATTGAGCGGTACTAAATTCTCAACACTTTAAAGTGCTGGATTCAATGATCCCGAAATATTAGAAAAATATAACAATAATGAAGAGAAGTACAGGGCAACTTTTTACGGCTGCCACACAGCACTTCACATCTGCTGTTGTGATGTATAAATATCTGGTAAAATAAGTGATCCCTCGGAAGCATTAGAAACAGCAAATTTACTGAAAATTACAGGCATGGTTTATGAAAGCTGTATTTGACGTTGAACATACGTTTTGCTTTATAGTGCACCCAAATTTATGCATTTTCTCTGAAGAGGACTCCACTTTTTGGGTAAAATTTATTTGATGAATAGTATTATTTTTTTAAGACCAGACAATGTTTTTTTGTAATCTCTTTTTAATTCCATTTTAGATGACTGGATGTAAAGCCGAAATGATAGAAAAGAGTATTGTTATCATTACGACGAGAAAGAGATAACTGCAAGAGACCATAATATGATAAGAAGTTCAGAAACAAGAAAAAAATGTTGAACGTATATTTATTTAAGACAATAACTGTGTAAGTTGCAGAAAGAACATAAATTTCGTGGCGATGTTGTCAGTAAAGTTGAAACCTTCGACTTTCATGTTTAAATCAAGTCTTTGTGTAAAACAAGACACTTTAAGCGTGAAGTAAGGTCCTAGGAAGAATCAAAGGCGTAAATGGCCTCCTGACAGCTAAAATACGTTACCACCATTGTTGTAACAGTAACAGTTGAACATTTCAAGACGTTTTTTTTCATGAAAAGTGCAAAAACACGACTTGCAAATCTAGTGAAAAGACCATCGAAAACAGCAGGAGAAAGCTTTTTAACCACTATGCAATACTTTGAAAGTTATTGAAAGGATAACTTTTTTTAAAGGTGTCTAGGTGTAGTCGAACTAATGAGCATTATGAGAGACATAGAGATGTGGAGATCACTTTTAAATATCTCTTTATATAATAAG
Organism: Ruditapes philippinarum; assembly: GCF_026571515.1. NCBI lineage: Eukaryota > Metazoa > Mollusca > Bivalvia > Venerida > Veneridae > Ruditapes > Ruditapes philippinarum. The sequence continues at coordinate 376,993 of NW_026860913.1, forward strand.
GAAGAAAACATAAATAGGTTAAACAAAATGTGATGGCATTCAATTTCAAAGGTGAAATATTTTTTAAAGCAACCTAACTGATCCATGACATAAAATTGGCATTTGTACATATAAAATTCTAATTTTGAACCATTACTAAAGACATAACTACAGCTCATTTTCAGTATTTATTCTTCACTAACTTAAGTGTTGTGCAATATAGATAGTTCGACAATCCTGGCGATGATAAATGAAGTTATTTCTACTAAATCATATTAAAAGTGATAGTTTGCATAACATTTATGGTTAACATTTGGATGGATGAGACTTTGGTAACGTACAAATATGTTAAATGACACAGCAAAAGACTAATTAACGAGTTACTTTCAGAAATTGAGTATATTACCAGATGCATTGTTTGTTGTAACTAAGTTTGTTTTCTTTATTTTCATAAATTTTTCCAAAATAGTTAAAAAATGCTAGAATAATGTCAATGTAATTGATGTAACGTATGTTACATTTTGCTTTTAAAATGTCTTAAATGATTATGTTTCATTATTTATATAAGCTTATGTGATATAAATATAATTTGAACCTCTTTCCAATTGTAAATATTAAGTATTTTTAAGATAATGCAATTTGAACGTTTTGCATTATTATTATGTGTGGGTGGGGTAATAATCTTGTGTGTCACAAGTGAATAAATAATAAAAAAGAGGCCAAACCTGTTATTATTCATTGCAAATTCTATTTTTATGAACACCAATACATGCTGGCTAAAAAAACTACCAATCTATAACAGAGAAAGACAAGACAGTCGCCACATATATATTAAACATATTACGATATTATATTACGATTTTTATGCCTGGACAGGTACCTGTAAACTACCTGCCAAAAGTCAAGTTTCCGAAGGTATATTTTTTTAGGGTTTTACTACAAGGTCCATGCATATATATTGATTGCAAAATACTAAAGAAAGCTTGTGTTGGAATTTGTTTGATGTCAAGCTACATATACTCATAACTTTAGTGGCCTATTCGGTTCTTCTATATTCAATAGGGAAACATGTGGGACGTGTTAGAATAATAAATAATTTGTTTTGCAAAAAAGGTTAAAAACAATAATTATTTTATTATTTTAGGCGGGGCCAGTCTCGCAATTGGCGCGGGAACAGCTGGAATTAATCTGAATGACGCAAACGACTTAAATAGAAATGCTCGACGTTGGAGTCTAAACGACAAGAGGCTCAGAGACTTAGAACAGAACGAGACACACTTGTAGCAGAAAAAAATAAATTACTCTTCGAAATTAGAAAACTTGAAACAAGTATGGGTATGTATCTATGTATCTAAAATTGAGTCGAGTCATACTTATTTAAGGTTAGATACAGAAGTTTACCTCTAAATGGTGTGCACGTTTTTAAAACACAGGTTTTTAGTAATTTGGTTTCATTTAATACACTGTTTATTACAAAAGTGTTTAATTTATTGTTTCTAAAAAGAAGATTTTCAAACGCTTTAATTACATTTTTCATTATTGTCAGATGAACTTCGAGACGCAGAAAGTGGACTTCAAGCTGTAAGCGGATACCTTCGGTCATCTACAATAGTTATAACTGATCTGATGTTAGCTATCGAGGTTGGTTGTATGATTTTAATATCTTTATACCACTACAAGCAATAGTGATGTATTCAAAAATAAAATCTGAGCTTTATGATGGCTTACACACTTTCTTCCCTGAAAAGTTATGTACACAAAGGCAGGCATCGAGGAATATGACGAATATTTAGAATACTAGTTGCCTTGTCATTGCTGAAAAATGCCGTAGTCATGGTAACATCTTATGTATGTTCTACTGTAAAGAAAATGTTTACGATGCAGAAACTTTTCGTATGAATTAGTTATAAAATGGCGTTCAATCAAAGAATATTGGAATCTTCATTTTTATGAATATTACATTTAAAACATTGATTTTCCTCTCTGTGTTAGAATATGGACACAGCGCTGAAAGATGCAGATCTCCATGGCAACTCGTTTGAGATCATACAGAACGCATTTGCCCGTCATCCGGAGAAGTTAGATAAAAGTTCTCAGGTTCATCTGAATACACTTAAGGTACACAATTTTTTTACACTATTTTACGTACAGCTTTTAGTTATATTTATTCATATGTTGATTCAAACATTTGACAAATTAATGTATATTGGCTGTATTGAAAAATCATTAATCTACTTTTCAAATATGATGTTTCATTTAACGGTTTGTATCTACATTATTTTGGTAAATATATATGACGGTTCAATTTTGATGACTAATGTCATTCCTGACTTTTCAAAAAGCTGGCTAATGATGTGCAACAAGACCGCCGCTGCTGTTTTATACACATGTTTTATACTCACACCTTAAAAGACAATATATACCATAAAATATATGTAATTACTATCTATATAGTAAATAATAATAACTGTGTTGTATAATACTAGGAAATTACTAAATATTTTCATTAATTTTTTTCTTTATTTATATGTAATACGATTATAAAACATTGGCTCGAATTTTTTTGTAGGATAAATGGCAGCGACTTGTAGACATACTGACACAATACGGGGCAAATGCAGCACTTGTGTAGATGGCCTTTACCTTCTTGGTTTACTTCCGGCGGGGAAAATTTATATATATCATCAAACATTTTACTTTTATTTATGTTAGTTTACACGATGAAGTATGCTCAATTTCCTGATACATGTTTATTCAACTATCGCGTATTCATATTAATTTTATGCTCTTATTTTTATTTTATGCTGCGTAATTTTTTTAAAATGACCCATTTAACTACCAGGATAATTACGACGCCACATATGTATTTCATATAGGGAATGATATATTGACTCTATTGGTGGTAAAACTCATATATTGAAAACATTGTGTTTTCTTAAAAGAACCTTTAACGTATTGGTTTGTTGTTTATGTATATTTGTTAAAATTCATGGCAACCTTTAAGTAAAATATAAATTCACTTTAAATTTACTATTTTTTTGTTTCCTTGTAAGATCGTGATGAATCATTTAAGTTTTTCGTTTAAGTGTTGTTTAACCACAATACGACTTTCAATCAATATTCATCCGCATTTGATTGTTCACGAAACAAATACATAAACCCCTAATTCATTATTATATTATTCTAAAATAACACTTTGTATAGTAAAAATTTATGTTGTAAGTAGTTACTATTTTTTGAAATGGTAACAACTTTATTATGATGACATGTATTTACAATGTACAGATACAACATTCCCAGTGTTTGACATTCAAATGTTAAATTGACATGTGATTTGATATCTTAAAAATAACAAATGTTATACCATTTTCAGTCAGTCTTTGAAGTATTTTCTAAATATTTAAAAATTGTTATATTTTGTTGAAAAAATTGTTTTTTTACACTGTTTAAAAATTTTTGTGAACATATTTTTATGTTTAATCTCTTATGATTCTTATGGAATGGCTATATACACTATTTTATACAATGTTGTTTTTGGATTAGACCGAAATAATTATATAAATTATTTCAAAGATTCAACTGTATTGCATTAAAATATTTATTATACTAAGCGACATATGTTGCTATTTTTCAATGTGACATAAATATATACAATAAATGTCATATATTTGAATTTGTTAAAGAAAACTGTCCATAATTTATCACGTCGAGTAATGTATAAAATATATTTTGCCTTGATTTAGCTCATTAATAGAGAATATCGAATGAGTTTAGGTTTGTTATCAAATGAGTTTAGGTTTGTTATTGAATTGAAATTGGTCAAATAACAATTAGCTACTTTTAACGAGATAGCCGCCGTTGCTCCAGTGCTTCATTTCCCAAATTCGGCGTAACCCCATAAAAATGGTCTCAATGCATTCTTGTTAAATCTGCTTAATCTGCTAAATTAAGAGTAATATGACACAAGTAGACTGGAAAATGTCTTTGGTACATCGAATATAAAAAATCATAAAGTTCAAGGTACGTTAATGTATTTAAAGATATAAAAAAAAACCTGAAAATCGCCATTAATACGCTAGTCAGGTCGTCATTTTCACAAATGATCTTGAAAAATAAACATTTTCATGGAAATATTTTTGATGAGGTTTAAAGTATAATGTCTTAGTAACCGTATGCGAGAATTCATTTCTTCCAATTTGGTGAACAATAAAAATATTGGTCTATTTACATATCGCAGTGCTCGTTTTTGCCACTTAATTGCACAATTCTGCGTTACTTTGCACAATTCCTGCGTTATTTGAACAAACCTGCATTACTGGATATGCACGGTGATTAATGGCTTTAAATGTTCATAAATTATATAATACTGAGCCATTGTAGTAACGCTCCATTCCTTGAGTTCATTTTTTATTAATAACTGCGAGTTTAATCAAGTAATGTTTTAAAGATCATGTTTGTTGTAATTTAGGTTATTACCACCTTTAAGTGAAATTTTACATGTATATAATTATGCTTATAAAACAATTTTCAAACATCGAAGAATGTGTAAAAAAATGTTCTGCAAACATTTGTCCACATTATTTGTAATCATTAAAATATATGCAATCACTTCCTATTGAAAATAATTTGACTTACACTTTATAGAAAATAAATGTCTAATTTCCTCCCTTTATTAACATGAAATGTAAATTCGGTAATACCTTTACAAATTATGATTTTTGGAGCTTAAAATATTGATAAATCTTCATTTAAGCATTATGTTTATAATATAAAACCATAAAAAATTGAGATACAGGATCTTTAATTGGTAGAAATTTGCATAGGGAAACTAGGACAATTTTCACCGCAATCGTGACTAAAGCCCCCATACCCATTTTCAATATACTGTACAATAAAATTCATGTGTAAATGTTCATTAAACATATTAAAACAATTTCATAAATCTTGAGTTCTATTTTTTACATCGCTATAAAACGTGTTTTTAATTTTTTTAAAACCCTACTTTCATACATACTTACTGCTTCTTATCTACTTTTTATTTAAAGTTATACATTAACACATGTTTTTATCATTATACGACAGTATTTATTTTTCAACCCGTTATCAATGTATGTCAATCGAACTTATACAACATGTGCTGGTTCTTAAAATGAAATATTGATTTAACTAATAATCTGATTTAGTTTCGAATGTACGAAAAAGGACATTAGGTGTAGGGTTTTGTTTGTCATTAGGCGTGACGCAAAATAAAAATAAATCCCAGGGAAATTTAATTTTAAGTTAGCAGAAACCGGAAGCTATTACACAACTACATGTATTAAATGAGGAATAAAATGATCAGCATAAACAAACCATATCTTCAGAGATGGCCGCCGTAAGTTTTTATTTTAATTTCTAGCATGTATATTGTATATATACATTTTTTTATTTATTTGCTTTTCGTTTTCGTTTTAAAAATAGAGGATATTTAAATAGACTGAAAAAAAAAACCCATCTAAGATTTTTGTTTTAAATTGGATGTGGAGATAGAATGAAAGTTGCGTGGCATTAAACAAAGTACGAGCTTGTATATATAGCACAATATTTGTAATGATTTTTTTATGCTTTCTTGTATAATTTTTTATCATATTTCCACTATGTCTTATGCACTCGAGTCACTCATTGTACGACTTTACATACTGAACTTAATAAAATGAAAAAATTGCATTTTCAAAATGATGAAATTGAATAATTATAAAAAGAAAAATGCTGGAAATGCTAGAAATGAAACACATACATTATCATCTCGTGTTTCATACACTTACAACTAAGCCATTAAGCAGTATATATGTTAAAGTTTCGAGATGTATACTTTCATTAAAATGTTAAGCTTAAATCATAAAAAATCACGGAAACAAACGAATAACCTCCCGGAAATAAATGAGTCTTAGTGCAATATTGCCACACTGCATTAAGTTACATGTACGTAAACACTTTTTTATTAAACAATGTTATCGGTCTAATATGCATAAACAGTTCTATAATTTGCTTTCAGATAAAAGGAATCTAGGACATATTGAGATTCGATCATTAAAATAGTCGATGTTGTACTTTCTCTTTCGAAGTGAGCATATTTGTCTTGGAAATGATGCCAAAAATGACGTCACGCACGGTCACATAGTATTGCTACACTGAATACATTGTAGATTATTTAAATAATGTTTAAAATAATTGGGCTAACTGAGAAATGATGAACTATTTGTTAATGTTTCTATATTAATTATTGAAACACTATTTTCACAGTAACCATGCCTTTGATACAAGTCAAGGTCATAGTTCCCCTACTTGGCCCTGCTTGGGGGCATTTGTCTGTTTCCAACGGCGGTTCTTGTCTCTTTCACATATGGTGTTATAGTTGATCAGCAAATATGAACATATATTTTTATCGATGCTCAATTTTGAGATCCATGTGGATTCATCCGCCGCCGCCGCCTCCGCCGCCCCAACACACTCCCCACTGTGCTCAATTACTTTTACCCGATCAGTACAGTGAATTTAAGAGCGGAACATCGATATGTTTTGGGAAAGTGTGTCTAATGGAGCTATTCGAAAATACGTATGCTGTTTCAAGCAGGCTGCCTTGTCCAACGACATACCAGACCCCCCCCCCCCCAAAAAAAAAAAAAAAAAAAAAAAAAAAAAAAAACAAACCCCACCCACCTTCTCCGAGAAAAAAACAACATACATAACAAACAAGCAAAATCGAAACCAAGAACCCACATCAATAGCAGTAAAGTAAACTGTTAATGCTTTCACATGAAGCCACAAGATTTGAAAATAAGTTTTCTCATTTTTAGGTATTCTTGTAATTGTCTCCGGTGTAATTGAAATATTTTAAGTTACATGTAGTACATATAAAGTGGACATTGTAAGCTCTTAAAACAAAACGTCAAAACTCATCCTCGGGCATCTGGAAGATTATTCTCACCTCACATTTGAAATTGATGTTTTTATAGCATGATAATACCTATACTTGTATATCTTCAGCAATTATACGGGATTCCTACACGCTTATATAACCTTTCCTCTAAACTAAAACAAGATCATGATGTGCAAGAACGCATTCTGAAAATTGCACGGAAAGCCAAAGAGGCGGGAAATGCATTTAAGTCTGTTATTTTATATGACGGTCATGCTGTTCTGTTACAAAAGACACTACTTTTAACGACTACAGCTAGTGCAATAAATATTTCTGACATGCAAGGCGCTTTAAGCGCTGCAACATTGGCGTTGACTGATACACGAACACATGTCGTCTGCTTACAAGCGGACATGCATCACGTGATTGAAATATGTAGAGAGCGAAGAGTAGAATACGAGACAAAACTGGACAACATTTTATCAACAATAACAAACATGTGGGAGGAAATAGACAGTACCGAGGTTATTATAACACAGTTAGAAGATGACGCATCGGCGTTAAATATCAAGGCAGTGGACCTGTGGGATAAAGCAGACAAAGTGAAGAAAAAAGCAAAGGAGAAAAGAAAGAACGTAGAAACAACAGGTTTGGTTGGGGGAATTGTTGGACTTGCTCTAGCTCCTTTTACAGGTATGACCTATCTTAGAATATAATTTAAGAGGCATTTCTGTAGTAATATCTATCTACAAATAATGCAGAACGGAACAAATATCTTATGCTTTTCATATGGGATAATAAAATGTTTATTTGTGTACTTTTGACTCTGCTTACTCTTTCAGACTTCTCAAAGGTTTTTGCTCATTGCTTTTATAGCTAACTCTGTTTTCTACACACTACTAGTATTCCAGGTTTTTCCTTAAAAGTAAACATAATACTTATATAAAAATACTTATATAAATAAAAACAAATCGTCATAGAGATTTTAAATCTATACATATCTATATATACAATATATTTCCACTTTACATGCAATATTTCATGCATTTAATGATATGGATTTACAAATAACAGATTTTTGAAACAATACTGTATAGAGTTAGCGGCGAACATTGTGATTTCGACGACAATGTGATTACATAAAAAATCTTAATCGACATGTAGGCTGTATTTTTGTTATATGCCCGAAAGAATTTCGGGCATATTATGTTATACCCCCTGGCGTCCGTCCATCTGTCTGTACGTCTGCCCGTCCCTCCGTTAGCAATTTGGTTTCCGGAGCATAACTTAAGTTCGATTAGACCCTGATTATTCGAATAAGGTAGAAGACACTAATTTATTTTGGGGTCACAAGGTCATAGGTTAAGGTCACTATTACCTTAAAACTGAAAACAATTTTCAGAGCATAACTAAAGATCCATTTAGCCCACAGTGTTCAAACTTCATAGGATGATTGTCCATATTAGGTAAAATACCCCTATCAATTTTGGGGTCACAAAGTCAAACGTCAAGGTCAATATTATTTTAAAACTAAAAACAGTTACCGGAGCATAACTGAAGTTCCCTTTGGCCCACAATATTCAAACTTCATAGGATTATTGTCCATACTAGGTTGAAGACCCCTGTTGATTTTGAGGTCACAATGTCAAAGGTCGAGGTCACTATAACCTTAAAATTGAAAACAGTTTCCGGATCATAACTAATGTTTCAATTGGCTCACAGTGTTCAAACTTCATAGGATGATTGTCCATTTGAGCTAAACACTCCTATTGATTTTGGGGTTACAATGTCACTATTACCTTAAAACTGAAAACAGTTTCAGGCGCATAACATAAGTTCCATTTGGCCGACAATATTCAAACTTCATAGGAGGATTGCTATTTGTAGGAGATAATACTTTATTAAATTCCCATGTCTTACAAATGCTTCATCTTTACTAAAAAAAAAAAACACTTTCGGGCATATAATGTTCCGCCTAGCGGTGCTCTTATTTTTTTATTTCGCTCCTGGTCAAAAGCTGTTGCAATCGTTCTTATTTCATTAAAGTTTGTCAATATTATCTGTGAATAACTTTTTCTGTTCCCTAATCTTTATGATTCGTAACACACTTTCCGACGTCATTCACTTGGTCACAATTCCGTTATGAAGTATAGTTCTGATCGTCCAGCTCTAAAATCGCCTCCAAATCTCGTTACATCTTTTGACAAACGCTCTTTCCATTTCTAAACCATACATATTCAAATCGTACTTCCCTGTTGCCTTCTTTTCATTTTGTTTGTCTCATTTGATAAGAATTCAAAGATTAACTGTATTATATTCAATTGTTCTGAACATAATTACGCATTTTTTGTGTGTTTACATTTTCATTGCAAGTGCGTATTGCTATAACACGTTGATGTATGAAATCAAAAGTTTAAATGAACTAAATTAAATACACCCGTCAGCGATTGGCAGTTAATTGCATATTTTTAAAAAGACCAAGATTTGTAGACGAATATCATCCATATTTTGACGTGCGACGGTAGGCAAAATTGTCAGGAAAGTGTACTAGGTTTAATACTAAATTTATTGGACGAATAAAATCACAATTGCGAGCCTCTGGCGAGCATAATATTGCTTTAGTCACCGAGTTCAATAGATATAATAATGAATCGGCACGAATATCATATTCTGTTTATCACATTATATTAAAATAAGAACGGTAAACTGTTAAAAAGAGTGATTTTCCATTGACGCGTCTCTTGTATAACGCTAGCATTAGCGCGCTTTAATGTTATGTTTGAAACGTTATATAACGCAAATGACGTCACGTCAAAGTGTTATTACACAAATGATATATCGCTTTTATTAAATGGCTTTATTACACTCCCGCGCCACAGTTTATGTGATAAATAATGATACTAGTATGTGAACTTTTCGGACATCCCTAGTATTATTATCGTATAGGTGGAGCGAGTTTGGCGTTAGCGACGGCTGCAACAGGGATCAGTGCCGCAGTAAACTTACCACAGGCAAGTGAATATGAAAAGTCTTCAGAGAGTTTACGTCAAGATGCAGACAGAAAGAAAGAAAAAGTTGATGAGCTGAAATCACATAAATCAGATTTGATGAAGAGGAGAGCTAAACTTCAAAGAGAAATAGATTCGGTACAATCCAAAACTAGTAAGTGTTTTATATGTTGTTATAATAAAAGATATTTTCGCTAGTCAATTTCGACGTTTTTCTGCTGATAGTTATCCTGTATTTATATCTACTTTATATGTAGCTTCTGTTATAAAAGCCGGAAAACTGATAAAAAAATCCGATGTGTTTGATAGAAATATATAAATTGGCAACTTGTCTGAAATAAAACGATTTCGTCTACGCTTTAATAGTACAGTACTTTGATCTTAACGCGTTTTATTAATTTATTTTTTTAACGGTATAACAATGTTCAAACGTAAATTTGTTTATATTTTCATCTAATAAGGTATAAAATTTTAACCCTTTACCTGTCAGAACCGGAAGTAATTAGCCTTTGTCATCAGTATAAAGCCTAACAACTTCCGTAAATTCTGAACCCAGGCACTATACTCATACTGTTGCTAGCTCTATTCTGTTTTTCGAACTTAAAAATTTAAAGGCCCATTATGCCCCAGCAATATTTGTTGGGGTACTTTTTAAAAGATTTTATAGTAATGTAGATCCCAAAAAGTTAGGTACTGGCAAATTACCTGAACCTCCTTTTTCTTCTGCTTCGTTTTTTAATAAGTACAGTTATAGTGTTTAAGCACTTTGTTTGGAATTCAAAACGCTACTTTGTTTACATTTTGCTCCATTGATAACAACTAATTTCTCATTTAGCGGAATTTTCTTACGGTAACAAACATCTTACATGCTCATAAACTAGTATATAAATGATATACTAGTAACCTTCATGTTTGCCTTTTTGGAAGAAGTGAAAATTGATTTGTTTCCGAGTTTAATGTGCCTTTAAATGGATTATTCAAATAAATCACACAAATTAATCAGGTGATTGGTTAACAATATTTGATATAATTATCATACAGAATGCATGGCTGATGCCGCTGTTGTATTACAGCAGGTCACAACTTTCCTTCTCCCAACAATCAATCTCATTGATCAACTTCTTCAAGCTTTCCAGGTAAGTATTTTATTATATTCCAAGTTTAATGATGAGGGTATAGTAGATATGGACTAACACCTTTCCTTTTTACACTCAAATTCAAGGGACAATCATGAAGCAGTTTTAAAAAGTACATGAATCATCTTAGTAGCTTCTAGACAATATTGAACGCTTCAGATTGTATCAGTGGTTGAGTTCAGTTATATTACCTGTATAACTGTTTTCGCTGTTTTCATTCCGGCTTACCGTCCACGAACAGGCTCAATCAAACCGTTTTGTGCGTTCTTTATTAGGGATTCCTTTATACTCTATCTTAATAATTAATTATCTTTAAAGATGTACTATGCTCATCATTTATTAAAATATTTCTATTGCATAAATCTGTTTAAATCAAGAATATTCTTACCATATAAATATGCCTAATCTGAATTAGGGAAAGCACAAATTGTGTATGGGAAGCTGCATTACCTACTACGGGTCAAGTTAAGTTGGTAATTTCTTTAAAAAAAACCTGGCAGTTTTTTTAATGACACTGTATATTTATACTGTATCTACCTATAATGTTTAGAGTTTAAAACTCCAAATATATATACGCTGTGTGTACTCAAAAACATGTTTATTTTACATTATACTAAAAGAGTGTGTAGAAAATATCAATGTTTCTAAATATCAGATTTGAGAATAATACATCTTTAGTGATGAATTTCGATTACTTGTATGCCTATTTTTATACCCAGTCTGTTCGAAAATTAATTTCATCAAATACTATATTAAATGTACGATATCATGAAATTATTTCATTAAGCCTATCCTGCAAGTATAAAGAGGATAGGCTAATATATAAATCATTGTGGCAAATCAATTCATTGTTTAACTGTTAAATAGTAAGCTCTTAAGTATATGAAGTGCAATACATGTATATAATACAGCAATGGCGATTGCGACTTTACTTGGTAACATACACTTATCTTTTATTTACATAATTATCCTCAACAAACAAAGGGAATGGAATCAGCAATTAAAGAAGTATTACTTCAAAATGATTCGTTTGAAATCATGCAGAGAGCTTTTGGAAACGAACTGGAGTGCCAGGGGAAATACCCAACAAAGTACTTGAATCAGCTGAAGGTTATATACATTTTCATATTTTTTTTCAACAAAGTGGTACCTTTAAAAATGTGAAATTTGGTTCAGTAACGCCATATACATTTGTTTGGACAAGCACATAAATATAGCAGTTTAATCCATTGCATTAGCATATCACAGTTAGTCAAGTTAAGAAATATATTATGTTCCATCATATCGGTATAGCGGTGTCTATTACTATACTGTACATTAAACGTTCCACAACTTGATATATTTAGGTCAGTCGATATGACTATATTGATTATCTCCCAAAAAAATCGCACAATATGTAAAGTTCGCTTTCAGTAACCCAAATTGTTTGGACAATACACATTTATATACAGATTTGTTCCATTTTATTAGATAACTGCAGTTCATTATGTTAAAAAATTATATTCTATGTAAAGCTTTAGTGCGGTGGATGTGTCATAACTCGATATACAGGTCGAGCGATAAGACCATAGCAATTATCTCCCGTGCACAATCAAATTGTTAAATAAATGCTTTAAATATTACTATTGTCAAAATGGTGTATGCAGTCTGTAAATATGTATGTAAAATTCACACTTTCGTTATCAACATGATTTAAATTCAGTATTCAATTGAGAAAGATTTTAATCTGTCAAATTATCTACTTCACTAGTGATAAATCTAATCTAAATGAAGTCAGTTCAATTGGATTTTGTCACACTTTATTATTCTTTTAAATCTTATGTTGCATATAAACTTTTGACACATACGACGAAAATATTAATTATTATAAACATGTACGTCATGTAAAAGGTGCATATATGTTTTCATTTCCTATGTAAAATGTGCTACTGTAATGCGTGTATGGGATCATATGTCAACTTAATATTGATGCACGTTTGCCATATTATATATATTTTGCATATTGTACCACATGGGTCTTTGACCTTCTGGGAAAAGATAAATAAACTTGTTAAACTTGTTATAAAACTTTGAAAAAATTGATTACCGTATTTACCCTTTAAAGTGTTTGAAGCTATGTCTCTTGTATATTGAGCATAAAGTTATTGTTTAAACTTTGGAAAGAATACTTTCAATATACGTGTATAAAAGACATGTATGCGGTGAATCGCGCATGTGTCAAATCATTGCTGTATCAAGTCCCTTATTTAAAAATAGCATTATGATATTTCGTCTGGAATATTTATTCTTGCTATGTACAATATTCATGGATGTTAAATAACAGAGACACTATTTATAACAACCCTTTCGAGAACCAATAATAAGCTTATAAAATCTTTCATAAATTTTAGAAAAAAATGTTCATTACATATAGCGTTATACAGATCTATTACATATTTTGATTATCAGATCTATCCTTCTATTACATTTAGGAGTTAATATAATTACATTACTAAAAGACCTTTCAATTACTTTTTCGTCATTCCTATGTCACTAATATTAAGTAAAAAATAAAAACTGCAGCTCAGAAATTAAAAATCAAATATGCTCTTGTGTGATTGTTTAATTTGTGTGACTTATTTATTTTTCAGGAGAAATGGAATATGTTAGAAGAGATATTGATACAGCATGGCGCGCAGACAACATAAAATTGCTTTAAAGACAGTGATAGATTAATGGCGCCCTAAATGAATGGTCTTTCAATAAAAAAAAAATAAAAGAAAAAAACATTTTAAAGTATAGAAGGTTATTAACATATTTGATTTTGAGTCAATGCTGTTTACTAGAAAATGTTCTGTTTATTTCTTGAGATGAATAAGTAAAATAATCATGGTGGCTGATTAACACCATCACTACATCGCTATTTTTTGTCAAAAAAAATCAATAGTAAACAGAAGTGAAAAGACAAACGTTTAACAAAAAACTAGACTAAAAACAAGATATGAAATGTGTTTTGCTTGTTATTTCTCGTATCTTTGCATTTTCGAATGTTTTTTTCCCTTCGCATTGTCGTGTTTTTGCATTGTTGCATTGAATTTTGTCTTTCGCATACACTTGTGAAGGTATATTATGGTAAGCCATATACCACTGTTGGACCGTATTTGGTACAAAAACGAATATGGTACAAATGTACCATATTCGGTCGAATATGGTACAAATGTACCATATTCGGACCGAATATGGTACAATTTTCGACCGAATATGGTACAAACATTGTACCATATTCGGTTGGAATAAGTTTTTCTATGCTCGCCAAAACGTATTTGGTACATACCAAAAAAACTCATAAAATGAAAATGGCCTACGTATATGGTACATAAATTATGTATTTCTTAATAAATGAAATAGTCTGCCGATGTGTAAACTTTTTTTCAAACTCAAATACATTGTATTAACCTAACATTGGAAGTGACAAAAGTGTCGTCGTCGTCGTCGTCGTCGTCGTCGTCGTCGTCGTCGTCGTCGTCGTCGTCGTCGTCGTCGTCGTCGTCGTCGTCGTCGTCGTCGTCGTCGTAACTAGCAGTAACAGAAACAGCTAACCTAACCACACTTTACATGGATTTTGCTGGTTGTGTAACTGTTTCGCCGGCTAGCTCAGTCGGTTGCGCGTCAGATTGGCACGCAGGCGGCCTGGGTTCGATTCCCGGGCGGGCCAGATACTTTCGTGGAGATTGGTCACGAAATGATTTCTACAGCCATTCTTCCCCTACCGCTGTTTCAAGTAGGGCAGTTGTCAATTACTGGCGAATGTATCTGCTTAGTACTGGTTACTAAGTACTAGTACTCTAAGACTAGAGACGTGCTTGCTCCAGGTAACTCTGTAAAAGTTTGAGGATTATCGCATTTTGGTTATGTTCATAGAGTGTGAACTTGTAAGGGTAAAGGTAGGCGAGCAAATCCATGAAGCGCGCCAGCGCTTCTTGGAAAATTTGATCGTTTAATACCCCTCGGTATTAATGCTTATATTTTAATACATTTTAATAATAATTGGTAGGTTTTGTCCAGATATGATTGCTTTAAGCAAACGTCGTTGCAGGAATGTCGACGTCGCATTCGATTGGTCGAATGACGTCGCGTCAGCCATATTAATGATTTCGTGCATTGTTTGGGTCAATCTAAAACTTCTGACAAGAAGATATTGCATGAGAAAATCCGAAAAATAAACAAGAAATTGGGCCGAAAAAATAACTAACGAAATTCATATTTCATGCATTTGCAGTTGTTTTACGATAGAATTTCTTCGATATAATTCAATATCCTTTGGTCAGTAGTTTTAGATTGACCCAAACAATTCACAAGATCATTAATAGCAATTTTCAAATTTTTAAAACTTTTTTTTTTCGAAAGTGTATTTTCACCAAAATCCGATTTAAGAGATTTTGAGCTCTTTTAAATGAATATATCTCTCCAAAAATAAGGATGTTTGACTGGCTGCTTTAGACAGGTGTGACTGTATTCCTAAACATTAGGCGAAAAGAAAAAAATTGTCTGGTTCCGGTGACCCGACCCTACCTATTTTTTTCGCCCGACCCTAAACTTTTTTTTATTTGAATACGAAAAAATTGGTCCGATTTTTTACTCAATATTGAAGAGAATTGTAAAGAACGTTTTTAAAGCGTTCATGTAAACATTCTAAAAATAAAACAAAACTTAATAATTTTAGTTTAAGTTTTGAATCTATAATATGTTGTCTTGATTAACCCATTACTTCATGAGCATTTTGTGAAAAATGGCTGTTTTCATTGAAAAGTCTCCCGTTACAAGTTCAAATTGCTATAATACTATAAAAACTGCTTCAACACTAATCAAACTTGGCACAAATGTTGACTGGACCATTGCCCTTGCAACAACATGCTCAGGCTTAAATTTTCTGTTACCATGGCAACGAGGGGACATCTCAAAATTGCCAAAAATCACTATTTTGCGTTGATTTTTTCCATCAAAATTGATTTCAAAGTGCTGCAACTTCTCAATGGATTGAGATAGAGTCAAATGCTTTTCAGCGTTGGTTACACGTTACCTTATGATCAATCTGGGGTCATTTACAGCCTCTCACAAGTCCAAAATTTTCTTGGCGATGAGAGGGACTCCGCCCCCCTTCAAACCCCCCAAACAGAAGGGGGCACATCCCCCTTCTGGCAACCCCCTGATGTATCTTTTGGTTGGGGGGCCGCGCCGAAAAAGAGGTCACTTTTTTTTAACAACATTTCTCAAACAAAAACAAGTGTTTGGGGCCTAAATAAGGCATTTTTTTCATCATTTGAGACAACAAAAGGGTGGGGGGGGGGGGGGGTGAAAAAGGCGTTAAAAGGCGTGTATATGAAGTAATGGGTTAAGGGAAAGTAAATTTTGAAAATAGAAATACATTGTATGTGTCAATTATTTGAATTTGAAATATTGGATATTCAATCTTTTTTGGTTGGTAAGCAGATGTGTGCGTTAGAGTGTTGGTTATTTTCTGGAACAGGAGTTGTTAGCTTTAATATAATGAACTATCAAACCCAAAACCATTTGATTTAAAGACTGAAATAGCACAGTATGAGTTTTAGATGAAACAGTCTTTTATTTACTGGGTTTATTACCAGTCCCCTCTAGATCTTGTGGCAAGGTTCGAATCAAAACCTCATATTTTTAAATAAATGTACGAATTTGCACAGCACTAAAGCATTCAACGTAAAGCACTCCCTGCGACTTCTTTTTACGCTGATATTCAGTCAATTTAAAATGTTCTACAACCCATGATTTTGCCATATAATTGCATAAATACTGTACTAGTCATAGCAAGCACCGAAAATGGTCTCGTTTATAGCGAATTATATTTTCAAAATATAACACGTACAGAAAGAAACAATTATTAAACCTATAGGGTTAAATGTGCATAAAACTCCTCCAGCTTGCACACTATGATGATTGTGGTGATGATGATGATGATAATCATGATGATGATGATGATAACAAACGTTTTGGGATGATGATGACAGCGATGTTTATCGGACGATGATGATGGTTATAATGATGATGATAAGATTTTAGATGATGATGACGGCGATGTTTATCGGCCGACGATGATGATAATGATGATGATGATAACAAAATATTTGTGATGATGATGATGGCGATGTTTATTGGCCGATGATGATGATGATATTCTCATCGTCGTCATCATCATCACAACATCCTCATTATCGACCGAAAACATCGCTGTCATTATCATCACAAAAAAAAACTTTTGTGATCACCATAACGATCATGATAATGGATATGATGATGTTGGTTTTGATGGTGATGATGATGGTGGTGTTGGTGAAGATAACAACGATGATGATCATTGGGGTGTTGATAATTGATGTGATGATGATGATGATGATGATGATAACAAACGTATTTTGATGATTATGACAGCGATGTTTATCGGTCGATGATGATTATTATAATGATGATGATTATGATGACAAATGTGTTTTGATGATGCTGACGGCGATTTTTATCGGTAGATTATGATGATGATGATGTGCTGACCGTCGTTATCATCATTACAAAACTTTTGTCATCATCATCACCATCGACCGAAAAACATCGCAGTTATCATCATCACATTTTTGTGATCTTCATTACGATGATGATAATGGTGATGATGATGATGGTGTTGATGATGATGATGACCTTGATGATTGTGGTGATAATGATGGTGATGATGATGACAATGATGATAAAAGTTTGTGATGATGATGATGACGGTAATTTTGATCGTCGTCATCATCATCAAAACTTTTGTCATCATCATGACGATGATGATGATAATGGCGTTAATGGTGACGATGATGATGATGGTGTTAATGGTGACGATGATGATTTAATTGATGATGATGACAATGGTGATGATGATTGGGGTTTGATGATTGTGATGATGATAACTGCGATGTTTATCGGCCGATGATAATGATTATAATGATGATGATAAAAAAAGTTTTTTATTATGTTGACGCCAATGATTACCGGCCGCCGATGATGATGATTATGATGATGATGATGATGATGCTGATGCTGATGATGATGATGATGATGATGATGATGATGATGACGATGATGATTATTTTCATGATGGTATTGATGACGTTGATGCAAATTGTAGTAATGATGATGATGATGATGATGATGATGACGATGATGATGATGACGATGACGATGATGATGATGATGATGATGATGATGATGATGATGATGATGATGATGATGATGATGATGATGATGATGATGAGATGACGATGATGATTATTTTCATGATGGTATTGATGACGTTGATGCAAATTGTAGTTATGATGATGGTGATGATGATGAGATAACGATGATGATGATGATGATGATGATGACGATGATGAGTGTGTACCATATTCGGAACGAATGTGGTACATTTTTCATCCGAATATGGTACAAGTTTGTACCATATTTGGTCAGGCATTTTACCCCAAAACTGCAGATACGTATATGGTACAATTAGACAGTTGTACCATATTCGGCCGAATATGGTACAAATTTGTACCATATTCGTTTTTGTACCAAATACGGTCCGACATACCACAGTATATGGAATAATGGCGTCAAACTTAACCAGTAAGTTAATCAATAATTGAAATTACAGTGGTTTGATTTGGTGCATTCTGGGTGTCATGCTTCGGTGTGTCGGGGGCTGCGTCCTGTGAACGTTGCCTTTGCCTTGTTGATCTTTTCGTTTTTTTAATGATATCAACATTTCGTTAAAAACACATGTTATCACAATTTACAAACTGTTTCTTCTAATGTGCTAAAGCGCTTGTTAAACGTAACGCAAAACATTGAAAATGCAACAATGGAAAGAAGCGAAATTGTAACAGTGCGTGAAATTATGTTGTTTCCATAATCATATGGTCGATTCTCGAAAGATTTTTATCATAGAATGTCTCTGTTATTTAACACATTACGTAAACAGAATAAAATATCCCGGAACAAAATATCGTGCTGCTATTTTAAGAACTTTTTTTAACGTCTAGTTATGATTACATTCGCCACATCAAATGTATTCCTTCTTTATTCATATATGGTTGTCGTGTTGGTAGTTTTCACGTCGGATCAGTTGAGCCTGTCCATCGTTCGTTTGTAGACTGTCAACCAGTTTACCAGTACTAGTTGCCTTCACTTTTGCAAGGAACTGATCACTTTTGTACATGCCAGATCAAAGGTACAGTGCACACGTAGAAGAATTTCATGCTCAATCACAACGAAAATGACCTGCACCGTCTATGAATCGAACTAAGTCGCCCGATTTATAGTCCAGCGCTCTACGCAATGAGCTAACTGGACGGGTCTTTATTTATATAATTTTCATTGGGCATTTAGATAGTGTAATATACACAATAACCCCAGCGGCCCGGCAAAAATGTAGGGCCACTATTTCTCGGACTGCTGAAACGACAGCGAAAGGGATTTTACAGCCGAGTGCCAAAAGTTTTCATTCAGTATATTTCACTAAAACAATATTTTTTTTTACCACATTGAAGATTTATTACAATGTTCCAGTAAATAAAATTGATGATATGATGTAAGAAGTAGCACACAGTAGTCAAAGATTACTAGACATGTCGCTTTTAAACTTTTATTATAATTGTGATCTAGAGCTGTGTATTGTAGTATAAGAAACAGAACATTTTACTTCATATCATTGATTGATTGATTTTCTATAGACCGGGCGGTCAAGGGTAACCTACGAAAGAGCAAGCACTTATTGTCAGTATGGTCCTTACCTCAGCACACTTCAGATACAAGGGAATCCGGGAACCGGTTCCTAGCTCTTATTACCCCTTGGTTATTATTATACATAGTGATACATGCGAGGGTTACCTGGGTTGCTTACTAGTATTACTCTAGGTATATTTAGCGTGGTAATCATTCTGTATAGTAGCTTGCCATTATCTAGCGAAAAATAGAAATGATAAAGCTTTTATTAAAAAATGTATTAAGTTAGCTTGAAAATGAAATGATAACAAAATACATAATATCACATACACTTTATTTTAAGGAACGCATATGTTTCACAACACTCGAAACATTATCAGTGTTTCATTAGTCATACGGAAGTACTTTACAAACTATCTAAAACACTTCTGAACGCTTATAAATAAAAACACTATCACATACTCACTGGCATATAACTGGCGTACGTTTTACAGATTGAAGAGAGATAACTTTCGCTTTTCTACATATACAAAGTCAAACAATGTAGTCTCCCTTTAACTATAAAAGGTGAAAATTACATTATTTAAAAAAAAAAATATTTAATTTTACGTTCTCATGTGAACTGTGTGAAATAAATAAATATATAAATAAATAAATAAATAAATAAATAAATATATAAATAAATAAATAAAGAAAGAAAATACGCATTTAGAGCAGCATGTCATTTATTTCAGCATGTTTTTTACACCATGCCCCACTGTGTATCACTTGGATTAATTGACTCTCGAACGTTATTAGCATTTGTCATCATTAAAAAGACATGCCAGTTTGCACATCCGTGTAATTTAACAAGGCTCTAAGTCGGTGCATGTTGTTGGCGAATAAAGGGAGCTTAATTGGTTTGTACTTAGCGAATATACAACCTCTAGAGAGGGATATTCGTCGAGAGTAATAAACAGCATAGTATGGCTCTTTACTATTGAATGGTCATTTTTTTATATATAAAAAATCCTTTCGATTCAAGTGTTTTCAAATGTAATGCAGGGCATTTACAATCAGCATGTAAAAAGGTCGTTAATGAACGTTATATTATGATGAATTATGTTATGTACGATATTAAGCTGTATATCTGCTGCCTCTATTTATTTGATTCTGGGAGAGAATAAAACATGTACTTAATACAGTAATATAAGTATTCAGGGATAAATTTCCTACTTTCATCTTACATTTTAATTGTTTTAACACAAAAATCTTAACATATTTCAAATTGAAATCACATCCTTTGTCAAACAAAAGTGTTCACATTCAATTATACAAAATATTTTCATTCATTTACGAATACCCTTTCTCTACCAATGAAATATGAGTCAAATGTTTGTAATGATGACACAACACATTATATTTCAGTAGTAGTTTGATGAATTCATTATATATGAACTTGTTTATGAATATTTATTTAGACTAACACTTTAAATATCAAATGTATCCCGTCTCATTTCCGCGACTGTGCGTCACGTTCAGATCTGTTCACTATTTAGAAGATAAGATATGTAAGAAGCCGGATAGCTCTGTTACAACCAGTTTTGCAATAAAAACGAGTTTTGCAATAATTTTATTGCAAAACTCGTTGCGTTGACATGATTTTATTGCAATTTGATTACAACCGGTTTTGCAATAAAAACGAGTTTTGCAATAAAATATTTTTCCTATCGGATTTTATTGACATTATACAAAAGACATAATAAAATTTATCTATGTATATTAGGATTGACATGCAGGAATTATTTTCGGGGATAATGAGTATATATGCATATGATCAAAAATTAATTTACGTTCTCAATTCCATTAGTCTTTTTTCTTTTAATATATATGATGAAAGGATGATCATCATGAAATATCAGGACATGTACATTTACAGCAACAACTGTATTTGCTCAAATTTCGGTGATATACATACAAGAATTTTTAGTAAGGTCTTAACTTACCAGTCCTTTGATGAAAGAAAAAAAAACCAGTTTTGTAATAATTTTATTGCAAAACTGGTTGCGTTGACATGATTTTATTGGAATTTGATCACAACCGGTTTTGCAATAAAAACGAGTTTTGCAATAAAATATTTTTTTCTATCGAATTTTATTGACATTATGCAAAAGACATTATAAAATTCATCTGTGTATATAAGGATTGACATGCAGGGATTATATTCGGAAATAATGAATATATAAGGCTCAAACAATAATTTACATTCTAAATTTTATTAGTGTTTTATATTCTTAATATATATGATGAAAGAATGATCATCATGAAATATCAGGACATGTACATTTCTAACAACAACTGTAGTGTTGGAATCTCTTGTGCTCAAATCTCTGTGATATACATACATGACCTTTAATAAGGTCTCAACTTACCAGTACTTTGAAGAATGAACAAAAAAAACGAGTTTCGCAATGATTTTATTGCAATTTGATTACAACCGGTTTTGCAATAAAAACGAGTTTTGCAATAAAATATTTTTCCTATCGAATTTTATTGACATTATACAAAAGACATAATAAAATGTATCTATGTATATTAGGATTGACATGCAGGAATTATATTCATGGATAATGAATATATATGTATATGATCAAACATTTATTTACATTCTCAATTTGATTAATCTTTTTTCTTTTATTATATATGATGAAAGGATGATCATCATGATATGTCAGGACATGTCCATTTACAGCAACAACTGTATTTGCTCAAATTTCGGTGATATACATACATGAACTTTTAATAAGGTCTTAACTTACCAGTTCGTTGAAGAAAGAAAACAAACGAGTTTTGCAATAATTGTATTGCAAAACTCGTTGCGTTGACATGATTTTATTGCAATTTGATCACAACCGGTTTTGCAATAAAAACGAGTTTTGCAATAAAATATTTTTTCTATCAGATTTTTTTGAGATTATACAAAAGACATTATATAAATTATCTATGTATATTAGGATTGAAAGGCAGGGATTATATTCGGAAATAATGGATATATATGCATATGATCAAACATTTATTTACATTCTGAATTTCATTAGTCTCTTTTCTTTTAATATATATGATGAAAGTGATATACATACATGACGTTTAAATAAGGTCTTTACTTACCAGTACATTGAAGAAATAGACAAATACGAATTTTTTATTACTTCAAAGCTTACAAGTACTTATACAAAAGTGTTTACAATATTATTGCAAAACAAACTCGTTGCGATGAAATATTTTTATATGTTTTTTTCACACCAACTTGTACAATAAAAACGATATTTGCAATAATAACCCGTTGCGTTGACATAACTTTATTGCAACTTATCCCAAGCAATTTAGCGCAAAAAAACGAGTTTTGCAATAAAATATTTTTATATCGGATTTGATTGAGATTATACCGTTGACATTATAAATTTCTTATGTGTAAATAAGAACTTGCATGCAGGGCTTATATTCGGGAGTATTGTATACATGTATATGATTAAAACATTCTAAAAGTTGCTCTTTTTCTTTTAGTATTTTTGATGGAATAATGATCATCATGAAATATCAGGGCATTACATGTTCAACAACCACTGTTGATGATATTCTTACATGACCTTGTTATAAGGTCGAAACTTACCAGTGTTTTTCAGGTTTTAATGATAACATTATTGCAAAACGCCTTGCGATGACATCATTTTGATGCATTTTTTTCACAACCAGTTTTCAATAGAAACTAGTTTGGCAATAAAATATTCGCTATAATATCAGATTTTTTGAGATTATACTCATAGACATTATAATGTTTATCTTTGTCTATATGGATTCACATGCAGGGATTCAATTCAAAAATATGCACATACAATCTATGGTTAAAAATATTTTTATTGCAAATATGATAATGGAATGATTTTTATTGAAAACCAGCGCATTTATTTTATCTGAAACAGCTGTGCTTTTGCAAACTCTTTGGAGCAAAACTCTGTGATATACATTCATGATATTGTTAAAGGGATATTCAGGCAACATAATGTCAAAAATATTAAAAAGATCTAATGTACTCAAATCAAGCTAAAATGACTTTTCTTGAAGTTTCAGCATGAATTTCTGTTTAAATTCTTTATATTTTGGGTTTGAAGCATAAATATATCTATATATGTTGAACAAAATTTAGACGCCAATAGAATCACCAAATAGTTTTAAACAAGTCAGGTGACTTGAACAAACCCTTGAAGTTACAATAACAGATATTCTGGATATTGTGTGATTGAAACAAGCCTAAGTCATTCATTTGACATGTTCTTTAAAGAGTTCACTTTGACAACTATTGTGAAATGCTAGCGCTCCAACCTGACCCACGTGGGTCAAGTTAGGAAACCACCATTTTATTCTTTAGAGAAAAGTTTTGTTCCGTTGACTGTCTTATATATTTATTTTGAGGGCATTTACAGAATAATGAATGAAAAATTCAAAACTAAGAAATGAAAATTTTGCCTGTGTCTCCCTATAAATTGTCGAAATTTACAAGTACTTTTGAAAAGTGTTGACAACATTATTGCAAAACTCTTAACGATGAAGTTTGGCAATGAAATAAAATTATATGTTTTATGTCTACACCGTACTGAAGATATTATAGTGTATACATATATTTGTACATCAGGATTTATATGTAGCGAAAAAGGTAAGGAACATAAAGTCAAGTTTTGCCGTTAACTATTCGAAGTACAAATATGTCCGCGTTATGATTTAGAAACTTACAACATTTTTCTCAAAAAGGTGTAAACTTTTGCAAAACTCGATACAATGAAATAATGTGTACCAAACTCCTTTGGAGATATTTAAGTGATGATATTTTTTAAATTAGCTCTTATATGTAGTTTAATTTTGCAATTAGGATTGATATGTGTTTAATCAATTCGGAAAACGAACACGATTGAAATATATCTGTCGTATTAAACAAAAATATGTTGTATTACCAAATATTTGATAAAAAAATGATATTGTTGCATTATAAGGTCATATTCTTTATGAACAACTGCCTTTTAATGAATTTATCTTGCGATGACAAAATTTTGTTGAAACTTCCTCTCTATGCTAAAAATGACTAAATTAGGCTTTGAGGTATGATTACAGTTTCTTATGTCCATAGATTTAAATGTGTGTTCAGCAAAGCATGAACATTACACGAAATTGCACGAATTTTGCAATTAAAATATTAGACAAATCTGTCTTATATTTTTACAATACAAGAGCGATCAGTGATCACATGTGCCGCCTTAAGATGGCCAATTTCATGTTGGGACAAGTTTTGTGACAGACGGACCGACAGACGGGCAGTGCACAACTATACTTGGTACTGATAATTCCTGTAAAGTTTGATAAAATTGCACCAGTAGTTAATGATGTCATCGCAAGGCGTTTTGCAATAATGTTATCATTAAATTCTGAAAAACACTGGTAAGTTTCGACCTTTTAACAAGGTCATGTAAGAATATCATCAACAGTGGTTGTTGAACATGTAATGCCCTGATATTTCATGATGATCATTATTCCATCAAAAATACTAAAAGAAAAAGAGCAACTTTTAGAATGTTTTAATCAAATACATGTATACAATACTCCCGAATATATGCCCTGCATGCAAGTTCTTATTTACACATAAGAAATTTATAATGTCAACGGTATAATCTCAATCAAATCCGATATAAAAACATTTTATTGCAAAACTCGTTTTTTTGCGCTAAATTGCTTGGGATAAGTTGCAATAAAATTATGTCAACGCAACGGGTTATTATTGCAAATATCGTTTTTATTGTACAAGTTGGGGTGAAAAAAAACATACAAAAATATTTCATCGCAACGAGTTTGTTTTGCAATAATATTGTAAACACTTTTGTATAAGTACCTTAAGCTTTGAAGTAATAAAAAATTTTTTTTGTCTATTTCTTCAATGTACTGGTAAGTAAAGACCTTATTTAAACGTCATGTATGTATATCACTTTCATCATATATATTTAAAGAAAAGAGACTAATGAAATTCAGAATGTAAATAAATGTTTGATCATATGCATATATATCCATTATTTCCAGATATAATCCCCGCCTTTCAATCCTAATATACATAGATAAATTTATAATGTCTTTTGTATAATCTCAATAAAATCTGATAAAAAATATTTTATTGCAAAACTCGTTTTTATTGCAAAACCGGTTGTAATCAAATTGCAATAAAATCATATCAACGCAACGAGTTTTGCAATAAAATTATTGCGAAACTCGTTTTTTTTTTTTTTTGTTCTTTCTTTAAAGTACTGGTGAGTTAAGACCTTATTAAAAGGTCATGTATGTATATCACAGAGATTTGAACACAAGAATTTCCAACACTACAGTTGTTGTTATAAATGTACATGTCCTGATATTTCATAATGATCATTCTTTCATCATATATATAATATAAATAAAAAAAACTTATGAAATTTGGAATGTAAATTATTGCTTGAGCATTATATATTTATTTTTCCCTAATATAATTCCAGCATGTCAATCGTAATATACATAGATATACATTTTATTATGTCTTTTGTATAATCTCAATAAAATCTGATAGAAAAAATATTTTATTGCAAAACTCGTTTTTATTGCAAAATCGGTTGTGATCAAATTGCAATAAAATCATGTCAACGCAACGAGTTTTGCAATAAAATTATTGCAAAACTCGTTTTTGTGTTCTTTCTTCAAATTACTGTTAAGTTTAGACTTTATTAAAGGTCATGTATGTATATCACAGAGATTTGAGCACAAGAGTTTCCAACACTACAGTTGTTGTTATAAATGTACATGTCCTGATATTTCATGATGATCATTCTTTCATCATACATTTATTAAGAATATCAAAAAAACTAATAAAATTTAGAATGTAAATTATTGTTTGAGCCTTATATATTCATTATTTCCGAATATAATCCCTGCATGTAAATCCTTATATACAGATATAAATTTGATAATGCCTTTTGTATAATCTCAATAAAATCCGATAGAAAAATAATTTATTGCAAAACTCGTTTTTATTGCAAAATCGGTTGTGATCAAATTGCAATAAAATCATGTCAACGCAACGAGTTTTGCAATAAAATTATTGCAAAACTCGTGTTTTTTTCATGAAAGAACTGATAAATTAAGACCTTATTAAAAGTTCATGTATGTATATCACCGAAATTTAAGCAAATACAGTTGTTGCTGTAAATGTACATGTCCTGATATTTCATGATGATCATCCTTTCATCATATATATAATAAAAATAAACAAGAGCTGTCCGTAAGACAGCGCGCTCGACTTTTTTATTGCTTGCCAATAAAAAAAGTTTTTGCAGTAAAAGGCAATACAAGAATCTCTGTATTTTTAAAGTGAACTAGTTGTTTGATACCCTTGAATATTACAGCAATGTTTATATGACATAATTTATGGTAAAGTGAACAAGTGGATAGGAATGAATTTTTTTAGATTTTTTAAGTTTTTTAGTGCTTGCCTATAATACAAAACATTGACAGTTAAGGGCCATAATTCAAATAAAATCTTTGACAGAATTACCTTCTCCTGGACATGTTTGGGAATCATGATTGTAAACAAGTATTCCAACTTTCAAATTAATATCTCAAACAGTTCAGTCAAAAAGTGGACTGGTACTAAAAACTTAACCAAGATTCTAAGTCGATAAAAGGCCTTAATTTTTAAAACAAATCCTTGACAGAGTTACCTTCTCTTGCGTACAGATGGGGTAATGATGTGAAATAGCATTAAAAGTTTCAAAGCAATATCTCAAAGGGTTAAGGCAATAAGTGGATTTTACCCATATTCAATGTATTTTCTAAGTCAAAAAGGGGCATAATTCTGTCAAAAACCTTGACAGAGTTATGTCCTCTTGTCTGTTGATGAAGGTCGTGATGGTAAACAAGTATGGTCAGTTTCAAAGCAATACCTCCAATGGTTTTGAAATAAAGTGAGGTGGTACAAAAAACTTAACCAAGCTCAATACACTTTCTAAGTCAAAAAAGGGCCATAATTCTGTCAAAAACCTTGACAGAGTTATGTACTCTTGTCTGTAGATGGAGGTTATGATGGTGAACAAGTATGGTAAGTTTCAAAGCCATACTTGTAATACTTCTGAAATAAAGTGGGGTGGTACGAAAAACTTAACCAAGGTGTGACGCCAACGCCGACGCCGACGCCGACGCCGACGCCGGGGCGAGTAGGATAGCTCCCCTTTTCATAGAAAAGTCGAGCTAAAAACTAATGAAATTTAGAATTTTAATTATTGTTTGAGCCTTATTTATTCATTCTTCCCGTATATAATCCCTGCATGTCAATCCTAATATACATAGATAAATTTTATAATGCCTTTTGTATAATGTCAATAAAATCCGATAGAAAAAAATATTTTATTGCAAAACTCGTTTTTATTGCAAAACCGGTTGTGATCAAATTGAATTTTTTTCTTTCATCAAAGTACTGGACTGGTAAGTTAAGACCTTATTAAAAGGACATGTATGTATATCACAGGGATTTGAGCACAAGAGTTTCCAACACTACAGTTGTTGTTATAAATGTACATGTCCTGATATTTCATGATGATAATTCTTTCATCATATATATAATATAAGTAAAAAAACTTATGAAATTTAGAATGTAAATTATTGCTTGAGCATTATATATTCATTATTCCCGAATATAATCCCTGCATGTCAATCGTAATATACATAGATAAATTTTATTATGTCTTTTGTATAATCTCAATAAAATCCGATAGAAAAAATATTTTATTGCAAAACTCGTTTTTATTGCAAAACCGGTTGTGATCAAATTGCAATAAAATCATGTCAACGCAACGAGTTTTGCAATAAAATTATTGCGAAACTCGTTTTTTGTTCTTTCTTCAAAGTACTGGTAAGTTAAGACCTTATTAAAAGGTCATGTATGTATATCACAGAGATTTGAGCACAAGATATTCCAAAACTACAGTTGTTGTTATAAATGTACATGTCCTAATATTTCATGATGATCATTCTTTCATCATATATATATTAAAAATATAAAAAAAACTAATGAAGTTTAGAATGTAAATTAATGTTTGAGCATTATATATTCAATATTTTCGAATATAATCCCTGCATGTCAATCCTAATACACGCAGATATATTTTATAATTCCTTTAGTATAATCTCAATAAAATCCGATAGAAAAAATTATTTTATTGCAAAACTCGTTTTTATTGCAAAACCGGTTGTGATCAAATTGCAATAAAATCATGTCAACGCACCGAGTTTTGCAATAAAATTATTGCAAAACTCTTTGTTTTTTTTCTTTCATCAAAGAATTGGTAAGTTAAGACCTTATTAAAAGTTCATGTATGTTTATCACCGGACTTTGAGCAAATACAGTTGTTGCTGTAAATGTACATGTCCTGATATTTTATGATGATCATCCTTTCATCATATACGGTATATTAAAAGGAAAAAGACTAATGAAATTGAGACTGTAAATTAATGTTTGATCATATGCATATTTACTCCTTATCCCCGAAAATAATTCCTGCATGTCAATCCTAAAATACATAGATAAATTTTATAATGTCTTTTGTATAATGTCAATAAAATCCGATAGAAAAAATATTTTATTGCAAAACTCGTCTTTATTGCAAAACCGGTTGTGATCAAATTCCAATAAAATCATGTCAACGCAACCAGTTTTGCAATAAAATTATTACAAAACTCGTTTTTTTTTCTTTCATCAAAGAACTGGTAAGTTATGAACTTACTAAAAATTCTTGTATGTATATCACCGAAATTTGAGCAAATACAGTTGTTGATGTAAATGTACATGTCCTGATATTTCATGATGATCACCCTTTCATCATATATATTAAAAGAAAAAAGACTAATGAAATTGAGAATGTAAATTAATTTTTGATCATATGCATATATACTCATTATCCCCGAAAATAATTCCTGCATGTCAATCCTAATATACATAGATAAATTTTATAATGTATTTTGTATAATGTCAATAAAATTCGATAGAAAAAATATTTTATTGCAAAACTCTTTTTTATTGCAAAACCGGTTGTAATCAAATTGCAATAAAATCATGTCAACGCAACGAGTTTTGCAATAAAATTATTGCAAAACTCGTTTTTATTGCAAAACTGGTTGTAACATAGCTCAGCTGGTAGAGACGTGGTATCGTATTCTGAAGGTCCCGGGTTCATGCCTCGGCCAGGCTGCACATTGTTCTCACACTGTGACAGTTGGCACCCAACGGGGGACCATGACTGCATAAGTTTAATTAGGATAAGTACGGTATTCCGAGGTGTCGTGTTCGAGTCTCGGTCAGGCTGCATATTCTTCTCACCTTTTGACATTTGGCTACCAAGAGGGGAAACGTGACTGCATTAGTTTAATAAGCATTGCTCTGTAACCATGAGAAGTTCGGGGACAAATTTTTAAAAATAAAGTATGTTACATTTCAGAACAGATCACTTCTATAGGGGAAGATGCGTAGACCGCCGGATAACGAAAAGTCGGTAGAGCACCGGTACTGTATTCTGAAGGTATAAAACAAAATATTTGTAGGCCAACAGCTTCAACACCATTCGTCTGATTTCGTTGCAGATTCGATTTTGTACAACTTTGAAGGGTCACATTTACTGAGATCTCCACGTGGCATGGCCGTTTTTCATGACCGGCAATTTGTTCTTTCTGTATATAAAGTGTATAAATTTCCAAAAAAACAACAACAACAAAAAAAAAAAAACAACAACAAACCCCACAATATTTGTAGGCTAATTGCATCAACACCAGTTATCTGACTTTGTTGCAGATTCGATTTTTAACAACTCTTACGGATCGACTTTACAGAAATATAAAACTCAATATCCTAGTCCAAGTAAAACATTCTTGAGATCTCCCCGTAGCATGGTCGTTTTTATGATGGCGATTTGTTCTTTCTGTATAAAAAGTGTATAAATTTATGTAAAAATCACAATATTCGAAGGCCAACTGCTTCAACACCATTCGTCTAATTTCGTTGCGGATTCGATTTTGTACAACTTTGAAGTGTCACCTTTACAGAAATATAAGGCTCAAATCCCTAGCCTAAGTAAAACACCCGTGTGTTATCTGCGTGGTATGGTCGTTTTTATGACCGGTGATTTGTTCTTTCTGTATATAAAGTGTATAAATTTACGTAAAAAAACCACAATACTTGTAGACCTCCCTACCTACCTATTTTCCAACATCCTCTTTCGAGTCTCAAAATCATCACATGTACTACACGAAGTTAACACATTTTCCAAATCAACATCACATCTACCCGTTAAAAAAGTTGCGTATTGACATGTTGGCTATAAATGCGATAGAAATGAGAATTCATTTAAGTTTATTCAATCTTGCATTAATTTTACTAAAGTATAAAAAATAATAAGTTTGTAACAAGTGTTCACGAACAAATTTGCTCATAATTTACTGGCAGGGGTTTTCAATAATTCTTATACAAATCAGATTATTTAAAGGTAATTGTAATACTATTAGCTGACAATGAAAATGTCATTCTCGTATTCTACTTAAAATTCCGTTATCAATAAATTGTTCTTTATCATAGCGATTTAATAGATTTAATACAAGGCAACAGTTTGAATATGGAGCTAAGAAAACTATTATGTAACTCTTTAATACAGTGTCACTTCGATTATGCCAGCTCATCTTGGTATAGTGGCCTTACTAAACAACTTAAACATAAACTTCAAGTAGCACAAAACAAAGTTGTTCGTTATATTCATGGTTATTCCTCTAGAAAATCATTGAAAGTTATTGATTTTAGCAGTATTGGGTGGCTTAATATAGAAAATAGAGTCATGCAGTTAAGACTTAATCATGTACACAAAATATTTAATAAAAAGTGTCCATCTTATATGTATGATAACTATTCTTTAAAGTCTGATGTTCATTGTTATAATAGTAGAAACAGTGTCGGGAACTTTCATATACCCCATGTTAATAGTTTTACAAAAAGTACATTTTTTTACCAGGGTATTAGGGGATTGAACATGCTCCCACTTGATATTAAAAAGGAAAGTAACTTTTTTTAACTTTAAAAAGAAAGTAAAAGCTGAACTAAGCAAAAATATGAAACAATTTGAACAAGCTGATTTTATTTTTTATTAGTTTTAGAGATAATTGTTTTAATCAATATAGTATGTTTTATATGTATCTTGTGATTGGTTTTGTGATATATATAAATAGATATCTTTCATTGGTGTGTTAACTAGTCATATTCATAGTATTATTCCTGCAAATATGTGATATATGTAATTAACATAATGTGCAATAGAAATTAATATTATTTGATCTTAGAAATTTAACATCAGTCCAGTATATCATCTCTAAGTATGGACCTGAATGCCAGTTCTCAAGAAAATATATTCTTTACCATCAAAGGACCCCATTGGAAATAAGTTCTCTATTTTATATTGAACTTTCAAGGGTTATCCTGTGTTGTATATATTGTCTTGAAGTCAACAAGATCTTTGATTTAATTATGAATGTAAAGTTATTTTTTTTCAATTAATTACTGTGTTAAAAACAATGTGATAGATATAACTGTGATAAATTGTCTTAATTTGTTTTGTAATATGACATATATATATACACAAATAAATCAATCAATCAATATTCGCGGTCGTAATAATTGCGCGAAAATTTGTATCCGTGAAAATACCAAGCATATTAAAAACGTGAAACATTGTATCCGTAAAAGTTTCTTATACAATATATGTATTTCTGTATTTTTTGTACATTCGAGATTGAATCATATATTTAAATAACAACCTTAATACATGTGTTACTTACGCCAGGTAGACGAGATTTGTGCAAGGGGTTTTACCAGAATTTGCACCAGTATTATCATAATTTTTCTACACATATGTAATAGTTACCGTACGAGGAATAGGTCTGCATAGTATTTACAGACCCGGGTGGCGATTTGAAGACCGAGAGAGCGTAGTGATCGAGGTTTTTAAAAGGCCACCGGGTCTGTAAATACTATGTAGATCAATTCCGAGTGCGGTAACAATCTTACCTACATGCTCCTTTGTTTATCTATCCATTTATCAGTTTTTAACTCAGTATTTATTAATATTACTCACAAGTAACATATTATTTATGTACTTTATCATGTTTAAGAAAGCATTCCAAAGCCAAGCAAAGATACCATCCGCTACGCTCTTGTAATTCATTCGTTCACAAATCAGGTGTTATTTGAATATTCTCGTGATTTTCGTGAGGTTTCATTATGTAATAATGTCAGGTAATGTACTTGTTGAGTCACAGAGAATGAAAACAGAACTTGTCGAGTAGGGAATGGTAAAATCATTATTTTGTTATATGAATAAATAACATATTAATAATATAAATAATATTGAGGAATACACATATACTAGTATTTAAAAACAATGACACTCCTCCTGGGGCAGGGCCAGTTTTGACCCCAGGGCTTTTATTTGAACAATCTTTGTAGACACTTACTAGAAGATGTTTCATGCTTAATATCTAAACTCTAGCTATTCGGGTTATTTCAAAGAAGATTTTTAAGTTTTGCTATACACATATAAGGAAAATCAATGTCCCCCGGGGCGGGGCCAATTTTGACCTCAGGGCTCTTAGTTGAACAAACTTGGAAGACATCCATTAGAACATGTTTCATGCTAAATATCTTAGCTCTAGCTCTTTGGGTTCTTTAAAAGAAGATTTTTAAGTTTTTAATATATTCATATAGGGAAAATCAATGACCCCCTTGGTCAGGGCCAATTTTGACCCCAGGGCTCTTATTTGAACAAACTTGGTAGACATCCATTAGAACATGTTTCATGCTAAATATCTTAGCTCTAGCTCTTTGGGTTCTTTAAAAGAAGATTTTTAAGTTTTTACTATATGCATATAGGAAAAATCAATGACCCCCTGGGGCGGGGCCAATTTTGACCCCAGGGCTTTTATTTGAACAAACTTGGTAGACACCCATTAGAAGATGTTTCGTGCTAAATATCTTAGCTCTAGCTCTTTGGGTTCTTTAAAAGAAGATTTTTAAGTTTTTACTATATGCATATAGGAAAAATCAATGACCCCCTGGGGCGGGGCCAATTTTGACCCCAGGGCTTTTATTTGAACAAACTTGGTAGACACTCACTAGAAGATGTTTCATGCCATATATCTAAGCGCTAGCTCTTTGGGTTTTTTAGAAGATGATATTTAAAGTTTTTTCTTTTGGTTGCCATGGCAACCAGAGTTCTGCATGGAATTAATTTCTTTGAACAATTTTCAAAGGTGACCACCAAAGGATCATTTCTGTAAAGTTTGGTTGCAATTGGCCATGTGGTTTAGGAGGAGATGTTGTTTGAAATGTTTGACGCCATTTTTTGAAGGACGCACGACGCGCGACGGACGCAGAGTGATGACAAAAGCTCACCCTTGAGCACTTTGTGCTCAGGTGAGCTAAAAACGGAACACTTTATCTTTATATATAATAAATTTCATGGTAAATAGATGATCAACCTATTTCTTATATAATTAAAATATACGATTTTTTCAAAGGAAAGTAAAAGACGGGGTTCTATGATAAATATTATTAGATACTGTTGTTTTCATACTTGTTGTAATTATTTACTAGCCTAGTTTCTCTATGAAAATATATGTATCTTTTGATCCAGTTAAGTAACTTTGTTTTCATACTTGTTGTAATTATTTACTATGATAAATATTAGTAATACATGTAGTTAAACCGTCATGTAAGTTGGGTTTTGTTGTTGTTGTTTTTTATGATGGCTGATTTTAAATGTTCTTAGAATTTCATCCATGTTTGGAAGAATTTTCTTTCGGTGTATTCTTTTTTTTTTTTTTTTTTTTGAGGCCCCATCTGGGTAACCCCGTTTATTTACCCCGTAATAGGTATGAGGGGGTCGGGGTCATCCTCCATCATACCTTACATTGTTAATATACAATATACATGTTGCAAAATAATTATATTCATGTAAATGTTGTCAAATACATCTACAGTATATACTTTGCATATAAATAAAAACAACATACATACAATAAACCCAACTATTTTTCCAAAAATATTTTACCAATAAAGAATACTACTTATTAACAATTAAACAATCTGTTACGAGGTAAAGTTTTGTTTTTAAATATAAAGTGTAGTTTAATCAATTAAGGATCTTATAATTGACCATCTATTATTTTCATCATCTGTCAATGTGTATTTCTATAGATATTCCATGCTAATTTCAAACTATCTTAAAACCAATACATGTAGGTAAAAAGTTTTTTCTCTTAGACAAATAAATATATCTTTTCAATTCTAGAAACAATATGTCATATTTAAAATCTTTAGTTTCTGTACCAAATATGAATGATTTACAACAAAGAACATCATCAAAATTATGTAAGTTTTCTCTAAGGTATTGAAATAGGCTTTGAATTTTCTGACATTCCCAAAATAAATGTAAAAGTGTTTCTTCACAGCATTTACAAAAAGTACACATTTTATTGTCAACAATTTTCATTTTAAACAAAAGTGAGTTTGTAGCTAAAGTTCTATGAATAATGCTTGTTTGGAACCACTGAATATATGAATCTTTAGAACATTTGAAAACATAACTATATATTTACTGCCAATTAATTTAATTATCTTTTAAACATGTGTTCCACCTTTCTTGACTTGTAGGTATGTCTGAATTTTTAGCTATAATTTCATAAACATATTTCTTATTGTTATTCATAGTTAAAATAGGTTTAACATAACAATTTATTATAGAATATTGAACATTATGCAAATTGTTACTAATAAAAATATTTAACTTTTGCATGTACATTTTTATTGCCTGTTTTAAACTATGATACTGTAAAAAGTTCACAGGTTTACCTGTGACCTGTTCTAGATATATCAAATCTACAAAGTTACCCTGTTCATTTATAATATCTTTTACAAATCTGATTCCTTTATTATATAATGTCTGAATGTAAATATATCTGTTTCCTGCTAAGAAGTTGTGATTGTAAAAAAGTGGCATATGTAATACTTGCTCTATATTTTCTATACAAAGTTTATCTACAAACACCATATAAGCTTTTAAAACATCAATCCAGAAAGAATTTGTTATTTTACTAATTATCAAATTACAAAACATCTTTCCAGTGTTAAATATTTTACCAATATTAAACAATGTGTTTGCTAGCTTATAACATTTACTTTTGCTATTACTAACATATCTTTTAAACCATTTTATATTTAAACTATGTTTATGTCTATAAATATCAAACCATGCTTAAACCACCTTCTATGTATGTTTAAATAAGTAATGATTGTTCTATTTTTGCCTTGCCTTCCCAAATGAAATCATAAAATAAGTCATTAAGTGTTTTCAAAAATACAGTATTTGGTGTTGGTAGGCTTGTGAAACAGGTAGGCTTGTGAAACATTCGGTGTATTCTTAATTAGCATCATCCGTTATTCATATGTTTGATAAGACCGCATGTAAGCACACGGTCTAGAATGGAAGCGCAAGTCGTATTCTTGCGGAGAACAGGCGAGCACTGGTATACAAAATTAAAATTGTAGTGTAAAAATAACTGGGAAAAAATGAGAAAAACGGTCTTATACTTAAGATGAACTATACTCTCACTGAAAGTAATATTTTGGTAAAGAAAGTGCAGAAGTTGACTTTGATTCGATATGCACCAATAATATAATTGTCGTATATATCCCATAATGCACAATTGTAAAAATAATGCAATATTGTGCAAATTCAGACATAGTTGTGGAAATAAATGCCGAAAACTAGTATCTTATGAAGCTATATAGTTCACCAAATGTGTTAGGTATACCGAAAAGCAAACTATAAAGAAAGGCTAAATGTGCGTTGTTGTACTTTTTAATATCGGCAAAACACAAACTTCAACGCCAGAACAGTAGCCAGTTCGTTTTTCTCACAAATAATCTTGAATATGTTATGAGGGTGCTTACAGCCATATGCGCTAATTTATTTCTATTAATCTTTAAAATATATATCGACCCTTTTTCCTATTCAAAGTGGTCATTAGCCCCCCCCCCCCACAATTCAGCGTTATTTTACGGTGAATATTGTTGTGTACTGTTATGCACGAGTTTCTCGACTTCACATATTTTCTATTGTAGAGAACAATAGAACAAAGTCGGTATATATTTGCAGACCTGTTAAGCGGTCGGTAAGTGATTTACTAGAACGCTGTTAACAAAAGAGCCGGTAGGTAAATTTGTTAACCGGATCACACGGCTTAAAATCAAACAGCAAATTGTTCGTTTTGTACCGTGAAAATCCATCCAGATTAAGTTTCACATAGGGAACTACTGTAAGTGAATGGACAACGATATCGGGTGAACATGCACACAAATTCTTCGACGGGATCGGCAAATAAATAGTTGATATGGTATAAAGTTTTTACAATGTTTACAGTTTCGTGACATGCATACGAGACTCATAATATACTATTTCCCTATAATTCTGTAACTCGTTGTTGACATGCTTAATTGATTAGAAAGGGAAATTTGTCATCTGATTGAAGGACTAATACAGTCTTTTTAGCAGCTACATTTGTGTATAAATACATGTATTTCAATAAAATTATTTTGTACAAAGCATTGACGTATTAATGGTCTTTTCATCCAATCATCTTAAAACACGAGTGTTTGGAAATAATTTTCATGAACCAATGTGAACTTACATCATAACACTATTTGTCCTGGCATACGTTTGGGATTGTACGTGTTCACCCTCTAATTATTTTTGACAAATAAAGATGCTTTCTTATACATATGAATAATCCCGTGTAGTTCAAACAACAATAATAGCCGTTCTATTGCTGAAAATGGCAGTTTCCTCTCCTGTCAATGTTATAATGAAAATATTGTGCACTGCATGGTCTGGGGTTGATTTATTACCATAATCTGTTATTGAATAAATTATTTTTATCGTATACACAAGACTTGTTTAGCACGACTTCTCAAGTATAGTATATTTCTATTGTATATTTTTATTAAAACAATAACGCTTAAAAGCAGACCGACAATTTACTGGAAAAAATAGATAAAAACTACGTCTGCGACCAAATTTTATATTCGACAAAACGTTGTATTTGACGCGATGTCGGTTGACAAAGTGTTGTGCATCGACATTTGTACACATTTGTATTTGGTGGTGTTGTTGTCTGTACCCTCCGGAACACAGTAAGCCACATTGAATTTACCTGAGCACAGTTCAACTACCGCATTGTTCCTTGGCAGATAACTTCTGTACTTGCCAGATCCAGTATAATATTTTAATCTTGTTTAATTATCAATGTAAGAAACCGTACAAACGGCCTTGTTATGTTGAAGATAATCACAAACAATGCATGTATACCGCTTTGATCCACTTGGACATCTTATATAACTAATATCGTAGTTCTAAATTCTAAACTCTCTTACAAAAAACATATTTCAAGTTATGTGACCCAAGGGACGTGATTTAGAAAACATGTGTAAAGGTCTGCTTACCATTATGTATCATCTGAGCTTTAAATATGACGTATGACTGATTTGCCAGTTATTTGCTAGCTCAGACTTTTCGCGCAAATATTTGGTTGAACGTTGGATTGTAATGAACTGAACACAATTTAATTAATATTATTATAGACAATTTATTATATATTACAGATAAACGTCTATAAAAAGTGAGAACAGTGACCGAATGCCATGATGCATTATTGTTTCCCTACCCAAAACATAAAACATGTAAACAAATAACAAGGAAAGACATACATGTATACAGGTCTATCAATATTTAGGGTATTGTATTCTACTTATTTCCAAAGATTGATTACCATTTTATTAACAACAACATTTTACACAGCATTTAAAAATTAAGCATATGAAAAACTAGGAAGATACAATATTACTAACCTGAAAACAATATAATATTATCATAGATTATAAACGGTAAGTGTATAATAAAATTGTAATAGGATAACGGGACTATTAGTTATTGAATGACTTAAGTACAGTACACCTTGGTGTGAGAAGAGAAAAATGTTTGAATTTAATTTGCGTTTAAGGATTTAAGATTGAAAACACCAACCAGTATTTATTCATATGTTATTTATTAATGGTTACTACCCTATGACAAATAGCATATGATAATTAGTAAACAAGTACACATGATTGGTTTATTTTACAAAGTATGCTGCTGTAACTAGGCTAATACTTTATAGACTTCTTTGTCAAGCAAAATTATTGATTCACACAATATATAGCTAAATGT
This sequence comes from Ruditapes philippinarum, assembly GCF_026571515.1. Classification (NCBI taxonomy): domain Eukaryota; kingdom Metazoa; phylum Mollusca; class Bivalvia; order Venerida; family Veneridae; genus Ruditapes; species Ruditapes philippinarum. Next base: position 416,153 of record NW_026860913.1, read on the forward strand.
TTTTCTTGCTCTTCGTTATACAAGATAAGACTCGCCAGGCGTTACAAATCTGACGACTGAAACACCATGGAAACCTAATCAACTGTTCTAGAATAGTCACCCCGCAATGCTGTAATGGATGACTTTTTGCATAAAACATGTTGTTAGCCATCTGACACTGCTTGAAGTAAATTGACAAACTAATTTAAATACAGGTGACTTATTTATAAATTAACTTTGATTAAAGGATAATTAAAAAGCTTCTGTTTTGACAATAACAAAATTTCACAAGTCGGCTTTTTAACAACAACTACACTCATTTTGCTAACTGTTTCTTGGAAATGTCTTATTATTCTTCACATGAATTAAGCGATGCAAGGAAAACCTAATACGAACTTGACAATCCTAAGATTAATGACATCCGGTAATGTTTTATTATCAAAGGTATTCGTTCAAAACATTTAGCAATTATGTTCAACATTATTTCCACAAATTACTTTCAAAACCTTTGTAACCGATACATCAATTTATCTTTTTAACAAATGCACTGCTCATTAATTAATGTTAGACTGAATTTGCTGTTACAAGAATAATTTCGATCAAAGGACATATGTATTTTAGTGATTAAATGTTCATTCTCTATTCTGTTGTTAAGTCTCTAGAAAAACTAATAACCAGGTACATTGTTATGCAGAAGTAAAAGCGCTTTTTCAACAACAAGTAACCTGTGAAAAACAAACTCAGTTTTTGGGTACGTTCCGTTGAAAGTGTTCTCCAATGTTGATTTTTTCCCTCAAATGTATTCATGAAATTCCGTTTAGGTCCATTACAATAGCATAAGTGTAATATCATTTAACCTCGAAAAAGTGGTATGACAGACTTGCGTAACCTCCACAAATGCGTTCAAAAGACGGTAGCCTGGATATATTTGATGTAACACGTTCGTGCCATTCACTAAAAGCGATGTATTGTTTTCGAAGAAACAATGACAAAACAATGGGCAAATTTATAAAAAATAAGTAAATCTGAATTTAGTGCAATGATTAAAGATCACGGGTCTTCTTGGCTTTTACATCAAAAGACAAACTGAACAAAAAGTCGTCACCAACTCTAAGGGAGGTTAAATAATTTTAAACCACATGGCAATTAAGATGAACGAGGAAGGACCATTTTCATGTTAAATGTTGAAAAAAATCCGTACTGGAAGCCAAACACGGCTAAATTGAAAATGTTGCAGAATCGGTTGACTGAGCATGTTCATGGATGTAAGTGGTAATTACAAGCTACCGTCAATGCCTAACACCGGCTTATAATCAGAATTCAGCATTAAGCATGAACTGTTAAAATTTTGAATTTTGCAACATCCACAGATGTGTTCATATGGCGCCCGATAAGGAATGGTATTCAGTGTTCAGTGGGGGAACCAGTGAGAATGTTAGCAAAACTAAAAGTCGAAAGCCTTCATTGAATTTGCCACTTATTGGCGAGATGGAGAATAATTCTTATAAAGGCGAAGGATCACAGACAGAAACACGGAAAATGCACCATTTTATAATTATTTAAATGTACATAAGAGTTCATCATGCATTCAGACGGTTCAATTATTATTTGCTGGGACTTAAAAGCTGACAGTGAATCTGTATTTATTACTCGAGAAGTTCATCTTAACAAATCGCTGCAAACGTTTCGCCTTTGGTGGGTTCCAAAATAATTACCGAGCTCGGCTGGAATGATATATTACCATACGTGAATAGACTCAAAAGAATATGCATCCGTTTGGACAAAATATTCCCAATTTGCTGCATAATGTTATAGTCATTTAGTATCACCAACTATATTCATAAAACCACGTTTTTTGGTGTGTATTTGTCTTGTGGGAGACTAGCAGAGTTCCCGGAATATTTTCATTTTTTCGTCTACAATCAATGCTGTTTTAGATACGAATAGTGAATATAATGGTCAATCTATAATTAACATATCATAGGGATATCAGTATATTTGCATTTACAAGCAATTCATAGTACATATGAATATACATGTATAAGAATTGATAAGAAGTTTTATAGCTTTCAATGTTTAAAATGTAAACGTATCAGCTTTATACAATATTATTTGTTTTTGTAATTTTTACATTGATTGACAACTTCATGAATATTTATGCTGTGTACCAATACATTGGCATCATTGAACATTCATTGAATAAGTGATAGAAATAGTCCAGATTTTATTGTTCTACCCTTTGGTGCATTATTTTAGGCACGAGTGGGAACGTAATTTGCGCAACTGACCCTCCTCAAGCTAGCTTAATAGCTTTCTTACATTGACAAATGCAATGTCTCTGATAGACATGTTACTTTAGAACTGCCTGTCTCCAGATGTGCAAAAATATTTCAAAAAACTCCAGACTTAGAAAGAAATGTACTGAAACTTTAAGGTCTTTAACGTAATTCAATTTTTGTAAATTACTTTCTTTGTCGACCTCATTTTATTTTATTTTTAAATACATTGTCAAAAAAATGCATGGTAATTAGCATGAATTTGGGTGCATGCTGTTTAAAGTAGTTAGCTATAACAAGAAACGCATACCAATTTGAAATGCTTATAGCTATCTATGAAATGTCTTTGTTAATGTATTCCTTATTACTTTTCAGGAAGGTGTCCAGATTTGTGATGCCTCCAGGGGAGACAAAACAAAGTGTAGTAATGATGCCAACACGATCCAAGATGTGATAAAGATAGTAATAAAAAGTACTTTATATGACTTTATCTTCATTTTACTTCAATAAGAACACACGTTGGATACATTTCTGGGTCAAACCTAAAATACGGCTATGACTATGTTCAGGATGTCAATTTGACAGGTTGAGATACAGAAACCGTTAGAACGTTTGCATATTGTCCTATTATTAGAACTGTCTTGGTATCAATTAACTCTAGCTCTTCTGTTATCTACCGTATTTTCAGAATAATTTTGACAAACGTCGACGCAATCATGTTTTGTTTTTGTTTAAATGCGTTGCGCCATTGAAGAGGTGTTCAGAATTGTATAGTAGTTATTGACACGATGGTCGAGGGGAAACAATTTGTGGCAGCAAATAACAATAACTCTTGGGAACACCGACTCGAACAACACTATAGATATTTCAAAACCGAATCATGCCAGAATTGTTAACATTTCTAAATTATGTTGGTAACATTCACTGTTTAATAAGATGATATTAACTAGCAAATACGATATTCTGAGATGAGAACAAAGCTACAAACGAAAATGATTTATTTTAATGCATCTTATCTCTTATTGTTACAGGAAGCGGATTCCGAAGCTTTAGATGTCGAACAAATAGTTCAACATGTCATGTTGTAAGAATGTTATAGAGTGACATATAATTAATGACTTTGATTTCTTTTCCTCAAAAAAGATTGGACTTTTTATTTATGTTTAGATTTGACGTTCAGCTGATTTTTTTATGTTTAAAGAAGGCATGCACAGCAACATGCGAGAAGAATTCATTTCTATTTTACCGACGAATTGAAGTCACTTGTACAAAAAAAATTGATAACATTATTATGTTAGCTGCTATTGTTTGAAAACAAAATCATCTGATTTTATTAAAAAGACATGCAGTCTAAAACGACGAAATCGAATTGAGTTGAATTTTGTGGAAGTGTTTCTGTGAATGATTTTATCGTAGTGAAGTTTTGTTCTTGAGGCACAATCTCTGTGTTGTTAAACTTGATCGAATATTATCAACTGCACTCTACTTTCAAAACTCATTCATGATATGATTACTTGTATTATAGAACAATAGGCAATATTTTTTAAACATTCAATTGTTGTTTATATAAAATGGCAATCTTTGTAAAACCAAGCATACCTTGAAATGTTACAAACAGTATAAGAACAAAGACAACCTACGTAATATGTAAACTGTTATATGCCTCTTTTGGAGTATTATTTGTGAATCTAAATTTTAATTGAGGAATACATTTGCTTTTTGCTTTAAGGATTTAAATCAGTCGAAATCTCTTCTCTTCCGGGTAATGTGCTGGGCCCCTCTGGAGCATCGTCGCACAATTGTGACTATTTACATGAGTGAAGGGAACATCAAGTGCAGCTAAATATAGGAAGCCTAAACCTGGACGTTTTGTCATCCAGCAGTTAACACTATCTTAAAATCTGACTGCTTTATATTTCCAATGTATTGCTTTTGTCTTTAAAACATGTGGACAATGTGTAATACTTTTCAATTAAAAATGATAATGATGCATTCTGAAAATGGGGAAAAGAATACAAACTTTTGACTTGTAAAAATATATTGGTAATAAAATACGGGACGTTATTTGAAGAAACAGACCTATTTTCCTGATACAATTGTAATGAAGGATGGAGTCTTAGTGGTCTATCTTAAAACAACAACAAAAATACATTAGTATTAACTCATTCAAGTGTTTTACATCCTCGATCAAAGACTAAATTATCTTCCAATCATGTGAATACAGAATGTCCCTCTACACATTATTTGCTAATAAAGATGCTTTCATAAATTATCCCATGTAGTTCAAACAACAATAATGCTCGTTCTGTAGCATAAAATGGCAGATTTCACCCCAGTCAGTGCTATAATGAACACATTGTGCACTGCAAGGTCTGGGGTTGATTTATTACCATAATATGTTATTGAATGAATCATTTTTATCGTATGTTAAACATATAAATCGCCCAAGACCTGTATACTTTTCATGTAAAGTATGTATATTATTAGAGAAGCAATATACTGACAAAACTACTTATATTCAGATATGTACATTTGTACACATTTGCATTTCGTGGTGGTGTTGGTAGTCATGGATCACGACAAGCCTCATTGAATTTATCAGACGACAGTTCAGCCACCTCAGACATGTTTTCAAGCAGTTTACCAGTACTAGTTACCTTCAAGGAACTGGTAACTTAGGTACTTACCATGAAATGTGAATGATCTTAGAAAGGATTTCATGATTAATCACAAAGAAAGTGACCTACATAATCCGGGAACCGAAACCGAACGCGGGCCGCCAAATTTACAATCCGACGCTTTACCTGTTGACCGCACGGCCTTTCACATTTGTATTTATGTTAACAATTTAAATATATACGAAACTACGTTATATAACACAAGTCCTTATTTAATTTCAAGTGGTTTAATCATTATAGTTACTTTACTGTATCATACCTGTGGTAATAACTTAGTTACAAATAAATAATGATACTCAAAACGACCGAATCTTTCAGGAGGTTTGCAATTAAAGATATACTATGCTCAAATTTGATTTTTAAAAATATAACAAATTGCTACACAGTCTCTTTGTATGTATAAAATAAACATGTTTGGACTTCATTTAAGGTAGATATGATAAGTTTAGAACTTTACACACTTAAGTGATCACCATATGAAAATATAGTGTCATTAAAAAAACTGGCAGTTTATTTAAGAAAAGACCAACTTTACTTGACCCGTAATAGAGAATGGAGCTTCCCACACACAGTTTATTCATTATTTTATTCAAATAAAACATATTTAGTAAGAATTCCATGGATTGCAATACATTTCTAAGATGAAAATATTTTACTAAAAGATGATCATAGTATATCTTTAAACTTTGAACAGTACAGAAAATAGTAATTAATAATTCTGTTTCATATGAAACAGTTATTGTTGTATTATTGTTGTATTATTTTCTTGGATTACTGTTGTTTACAAATTGATGTCAGACTCTGTATAAGATATGATCAATCATTTCATAGCTATGTAGGAACTTAGAAATATTATATTACAAGTAGTGCGGCTGATGTTTTCCAGAAATCATATATCGTTCTATATTTTTTCTATTGGACTGGAAAATAAGACCATAACCTTACTCAGAGATATGTTTGAATGTTACATATAACACGTGCAATCCAATATACATTATTTTGTATTTGAATTTCAAAATTGCCTTTTTTAAGTCAGTAGAAAAAATATTTTTATCTTTACCAAACACGATTGCCATCAGCTGACAACAATGGGACAGACGGACATATGTCAAACAGAACAGCAACAACAACAAAAACAACAACAAAAAACAACGAAAAAATGAACTCATAACAATAAAACTTTATTTACAAAGAAAATAACAATAATATTCATAAACGTTTATCAGTAGAAATCTCATAGCAGTTTATATGATATATTATTACATCAACGTATACGATCATATAATATATACCAATCATTATATAGAAGAACAAACATCAAATCTATTTCATAATATATGTTGCTTTAATAATTTAAATCAATGGTAAGGTTTACCCATACCAAATCGTTGATAGTAATATGTGCTGAATCCTTGAATTTAGACATGCAGTGTCCTTTGCTAGAAATAAAGTCTACAAACAAAGAATTTCCATTAGCTGACAAAGTTGTCGCGGTAATCTGTTTTGGGTCTTAGAATGTGGACATGCGGTGTCCCTTGCTAGTAATACAGACTACAAAATATGCATTTTGTTTACTGGTTTTATAAGTTGACAATAAATGGACAATAAGAGCAATGATTCTTTTTTCTGGCGAAGATACCAATGTTGAATCTAGTTTAAAATGTTGTTGATATATCAACTTATTAACAATATCAATTTATAATGAAATGAAAGAAATTAACATTTCCTGTCATTTCATTATCCCTTATAGACAACGTGTTTTAAAGATATCCGTATATGTTTGTAAGTTTCATTAGCAGATATGATATTATGTATTTTTCTGAATAACCATGGAATGCAATAAGTGTTCTAGAAATATTAGAATCTACGTCAGTGCAAAACCCTCTGTGATGTTTACGAGACCGTTTTCCTTAATAGAAAACACTGTAACATGATTAACGATTATCACAGCAGTATCCTCAGACAAGGATGGTAGTTCAATTATTAATAATCCATGAATTTTTGCTCGACTTTCCTTTACGAAAATATAGAGATATATTTGTATACTGTAAATGGGAAATTAGTCTGGGCATTTAGAATAGTATTAATCATTATCAATTTTCTGACAAATATAAACTTCAAATCTATTTCATTTATATTTTCTTAAATAAATATATCAATTTTATTTTCAAAACAAGGGTAGTATTTACACCATTGTCCTACCTCTCATTGTTATATTTAACATTTTTCATTTTATAAGAAAGATACATTTTTAAGACCTTGCGAATTTATGACAATCCTTGGTATGGAACCCTTGTTAAGAATTTCATGAATACCACTTAAATTACACTGCAAAGTAAGACGTTTACAATAAGACAGATACTTGTGATTTTAAGTGGATACAGTGTGTGCATGTTAAAATATTTAATGATGAATGATCTATTAATCGGTTTACTCATTCAACAATAGCAAAACTTTTTTTGCAATAAGTTTTCGTTATTATGCACAACTTAAGGGTCTAATCATTCCCATTTGATGTGTCATATGGATTGTATTTAATGTATGTCCGATTATCGACAATTTCGACCATATACTATAAGTAATTGTAAACTTAAACCCACGTTTATAATGTCAAAACGTTTTTTATATCCAATCGTTGACCTGCGCAGACAGATAATCTCACTACAAGCTCTTTCTCTTGATGGAAACATTCAATATACTTTCCTTACATTACGGAGTTAGAATGTCACACGTACTATAGATATAATAAGAAAATGGAAATAATTAAGAAAACAATATTGATAATCTACAATAGTCCGAGTATTTTAATGAAACCTTCTTCGTGAATGGCGACTATTTTGTGTAACTCTGAATTGCAATATAATATTCTCGTCTTTAACACTTACATGTAACATATCTGTTTTGCTTCTCCATATTACATAATTATATTTCTATATACTTAATAAACCATAATTGCCATAAAAAATTGCCATAAGTTATTTTAACAAAGTAATATTATATAATTTTCTTTCTATATATGTAGCCATATTTGCCAAATCCTAGGTTATTTCAGCTGAGTCTTTCTCTGAGCTAAATAATTATGCTACAATCATTGAAAGTAGTTTAAAACTGCGTTAGCTATTCAGAGATTGTCTTATAAAGTGCTTTATACCATAAAATAATTATTACTTGATTTGACTTAACTTCACAGCCGAATTAATTTGTGACCGATTCATCAATAAAATAACAAATTAGTCAAGATTCAACTTCCCTGTTGATGACAAAGACTTCGTGCCTTTAAGTGTCACTTTACATTTCTGACCACACAATCTATGCCGAATCAAGAAATAATTATAAATACCAGATATTCCCGTACAAACAAATTTTCTTTCTTTAAGTTCGAAGACAATTTTCTTAATTTGGAACGTAAATACAATTGTGATGTAAAGGATGTTACAAATTTACATTCATTTAAATTAATTTCGATTAAACGTTGTTAATATTAAGTTAACGCTACGAATTGATATATAAGGTTTAAAAGTTAACAGTATTCTATATTCTCCTCTGTCTCAAATATATCGCTTATTTCGTATCAACTGCATACTATTATCCCCACCGGTTAAATATACAACAATGCCTCTTGGTATAATAATAATCAAAACACCAACCTTTGTACTATATACAATGTAATAGCACAAACTAAATTAGGATTCAATTAAGCAAAACAAGACAAAAATCATTTTACCAAATATAATTGATATACATTGCAAAATATGTAATACCATTTTAGTGTAACATGACACCAGAATGCAAGCTGAGTCAAAAGAAGGGCTATTTAAAGACAAAGACCGTGTGAATATTCCCTTAATTTCATTGCACAGGGGATATATAAAAATTAAACTAAAACGCATTGTTAATAATAGTGTCACAAGGTGGGCAATAAAAGAATTATCTCGGATCGGAATGATTTTAAATGTGAACCCTCATACGAATATGACATTATTCAAAATAAATTTATTTCAGTACTGTATGTAATGATCCTATGTCATGACATCTGCATTTGACATCAAAGTTTATAAATTATTTGTTGAATTGCTTGTCTGTTATCAGCACAAAGGCAGGGTCAAATTTAAATGTTGTACACGGAACTGTTACTTTTCTTCGATGGTAAATGACAAAAAACAACCGTTGTTAAAATATATCAATATTAATCTGTTAGTTTCATACCACAAAAATTGCAAAATTGTTATGTTGTTTTGGTGAATGACCATTTATGGCATTAAGGTTTCTGACTCTATCAGAATCTACGACAGTGTAATACCGCCTGAGAATGTTTACCCCAATAGAAAACACTGTAACATGATAATCAATTATCACCTCAATATCCTCACACTAGGATGGTTAGTCATTTATTAATGATCAATGATGTTTTTTTTGGTCACTGGAACTTTCTTTCCTTTACGAAAGAGGTAGATTTATGTATGATGCGTAAATTAGGATATTAGCTGTTAGTTATAAATATTATATGTAAGCTGACTTGTAACCTGCCTTGTGAAAAACGAGACATGTAACGTAAAAAAACGAGACATCCAAATATTTCTCACAATATCATACACGGTTTAAAGAATATAGCTCATATTTATCTTTCTGAAAATTAAATATTTCATAAACGTTTAATATATATTATTCATCTATATTGTTCCGCATTAAAAAGTAAATATTTGAAATATGATGTTACCTTTGCTAATACGTGTTATATAACTTGATACGTTATTCAACAATATGGCATTTATGTAAAAACGATAAATCAATACAAATCGTTAATTAAAATAAAAAATGCTATTATACTGGCAACAATCTTATCGTCTACTTATACATTAATAACAATTAAATTGACGTGAATTCAATTATTAATTGGTCTACATTTATGTACAGTGCCACACGTTATCGGTGCCATTTTAGGGTACTACATAAATGGATACTAAAGAGACGTGGTTTGAGCTGAACTGAATCCCATAATAAATTCTTATTGCTGATCTTTATGCTAAAATTTAAAATATCTTATATTTCAGTCAACAGACATTGAGGTTAGGACACGCGTATTTACACAAAACGATGGTTGCTTGCTCATAACTCTCATCTTTTAACGCAGTTAAAGTTTGGACAAAATACCGCGCATTTTTATCCTCTACGATATGGTAAAATGCATTTATTTCAAAAAATTCATATGGTGGAATTCCAGAAAAAAGCATTGTACAGGTACTATACATTTCAATCTAGCAGTGGCGGCGTGGCCGGATTGCTGACCGCGTGGGTTCAAACCCTGTCAGGGGCAAGCCGTTGTTTCCTTGAGCAAGAAACTTTACATTCATTGCTTAGTACTGGTTGGTTCCAGGAACGGATTCGAGAGTGTTTCAATAAGCTCATAGCTTCCAACACAATCGAACTAAAATAAATTTGTATAAACCAATCTAGCATGCTCACGTATTGCCAGAAATTTGCCTCATGTGATTTGCATATATGTACAGTTTAGACAAAACCTTCAGGTTTTATTGTAAACAGTTTTAATGCAATTTTCAAAAATATATTCATTACAATGAACATGAATTGCAACACATGTGGGTAATGACAATGCAAAAATATATATAATGTAATAAATAACATAATGAAATATATAAACATAGACATATCATTTTCTAACAACGGTGTGACAAACATAGTCCATTACGATCGCCTGAAGACGCACAATTAGCTTTGACGTGTCATATTGATGCTGTTTCATGTTAGTCCATTTATCGCCAATTTTCAACCATATCCTATAAAGACAAGCAACCGTGAACATAAGTGTGTAAACCAATCTTTCTGTCAAACAGTAATTTATATCCAATTATTGCCCTGCCTGGTTCATGACAAATATTTCCACTACGTGCTCTTTCTCATAATGTAAACCCAATATGCTTTCTTCTAGATGCAACCAAATTAAATGATAAACGTAAACGCCAGATAATAATTTACCAGTATTTGCGCGAAAAAAGAAAAAGATTAGAATGTCAATTATATACACAGAGTTTTGATTTGAACGGTTCTTTTTAACATTTCGATTATTATGTTGAAAATAATTATGGTATTTAAGTGTCGTTACGATGTTTTGTCATAGTCATAGACATTACTAATATTTTTCAGCAAAATAATAATAAAAACAACATCAAAAACAAGTTTTTTTATAAGTGATTTTCGTTCAAAATGTAGAAAGACTGCTTCTAAGCAAAGGCTAGTATTTTTAGTAAAGTAATTAGCATTAATCACTGTCTGAACAATCGGTTTATGTTCTGTAATATCGAATTCAAGTACATAAAATTTTGTCAAAGTGATAAATAACAAATGAAGATAATGATCATTTTGCACATTCTTATCCGATATCTTGTAAATATTTTGCAGCCTCTCTCCCATGGCACTTTTTACGAGGAAATGACACAGACGATTTTATGGGTATAATTGAAGTGAAAATTGCAACTTTGTAGTAAATAAGCCTTTGAGGTCAGATAAATCATCAATGTCCACCTACTAATTCACTACCATTCAAGTGTTTCACATTCGTTTCTCTGATGTTTGATCGAATCAGTTACTGATATTGAAAAAAAAACTTTTGTATGAATGTTCTTATATGATATCATGCAATGCTTGTATATTGAAAAAGAAACTAACGTGAGTTATATTCATCATGCTAGTTAGACACCGTGCATCTAATTATACATTTTCAATTCTTCTCATCGTAAATGAATGCTTGCCTTTTTTGGCTATCATACAACCATTTGACCTACCTAACCCTAATTGCTCTAATCTAAGATATATAAAAGGTAAAATAGATAATATAGTTTTCGATATTTAACACCTGTAAAGCATCTTTAATCATTTGCTCGGATATCATATCATAATCATGTTTGCTTTAAATTAAGTATATGTTTATAGGTTAAATTGATGAAGCTTTATATGATGCAATATTTTATAACAAGCTCAAACACCAATTATGTTGGTGTTTTTATCGTATGGTCGTTTCTTCAAAGCTTTGCAATATAGAATGCATCCGTTATTTAATATACAAAAATAAAAGGGAACACAATATTCAACTATTAGTCTTAAAAGATTGGGCGAAAATTTTACTCATGACCTACTCGCTTTCAATAAAATATACACACATTTTCCTCTATTCTAGGTAATCAATTATAATCTAAATTGCAATTTTACAAAACATAGAAGCAAATATATACCTGTATTTACTTTAAAGTAACATTCCATGCAAAGTCATAAACTTTTTATATGAAATAAAAAAAAATCTATAGAAACGGTACTCGATCATATATGCTGGTCTCTTCAATCTAATTTCTAAGACCGTAGATACAACTACCATAAACCACAATATCTGTATTTTGCCGCATAAATTGTGGGCAAAAATAATGCGAAAGCTGTTTGTCCATCCAGGTCGGTATCTGAGTGCGTGATGTATAGGGTATTCCTTCCGAAACTGGGTGATATTTGTATCATTTATCTTTATAGTAGCCGAGATTAGTATATTTATTTTTTTAATAACACCATTATACCTTTTGACTGTTAAAGATACAACAGTTTTAAAATAGAAACATTCCTAGAAAACTAAATCAAACCAATGTTACATTATGATAGTCTGTTCCTTTTATTTTGATGAAAAGCGATATAGAAACCATTTTGGTCGTGCTTCTGAGCAACTTATAGCAAAAATACGTTTGGATCCCTCTATGTTTTTAAGCCACCAAGTTGCTTTATAAAGGTACGTTTCTTTACCTAACTTTAAGGTTTTTTCCGTTTATAACAATGAATTAGAGAAGCTATACAATACGAGTATATTTATTAAAGATTCCTTATTTCTTACTTATGCAATCATGATTTCTAATGAAGTGTAACATTATTTCAAAATATGCAAATATTCAGAAAATTCCATATTCTATATTTATTAGGATTTGATATTTCATATGACAGCGTTTCGCAAATATTGAATGTTAATTAAATGAAACTGCTTACGAGCTCCCGACAGTAAACAGGCCCATTATGAATACGCCATTTGTCAGTCTAAAGCCTGTCAGATTAAAAAGTTGTATGTCATTGATGTCTGGAAGGAAATTTAAACAATCGACGGTTAGATATTAGATATTTACAAATTTGTCAGACCGACATACTCTTGTATTGATTACATATTATTATTTCTAACTACACATTTTCTCAAAAACGAGTTTAGCGATTTTGCACAGACATTTGTGATTTATTTCAGCGCTTGAATATGCATCAAATCTTACTTCCACTTCAAATTTACTGATATAAGATAGCATATTAATTATAATTTAGGTTTTTAATGTCAATGGAAAATGTAAAACATTTTAAACGTTTACATTTCAGTGGAAAAATAGACCGAAACATATTTGCAATAAGACAGAAGTTCTCTGATGATTATAACACACATGAAATCAGTTTTGTCTACTCTGATTAAAATGTCAGGGAATTGATAGTACAATATTTCTGCTACATTTAAAGCCTCCAAAAGCAAAAGAAAAATGTCAAAATTTCTTTCAATTTATGTTTTACATAATTTTATCCTCAACATATTATAATATTATAACCATTCAAGTTTTCGTAATGTTAATAATACATAAATCTTGCCAAAAAATCAGAACAAAACAACCCCAAAAGAAAGAGTTATTTAGTTCAGTTTTGTTACATTAATTTTACATTTCAGTGTAGTTCAGGATTTCTTAGTCTTAGAATTTTTTTAATTATTTACAAACATGTTGTGAAATAAGTAAAACAACAAAACTGACCCCCCCCCGCCGCCAAGCAAAAATCGGATAGCCTCGTGTTTCGATGCTTTTTCTATTATTATAAATGAGAAGCAATAGAGTCGGGCGGACTGCAATATGGTAGCTTTCATTAAAGAGATTGACCTTTTCGAATCAGTAGAAATTATTTTACTTTTCAATATAAATGTGAAGAACTTTGAATATATTTTCATTCTCTTCAGCTGACAAAGATGTATTTCCCATAGTAATGATTTGAAGAGAAACAAAACAATAAATAACAGCAGCTTTTGCAGAGTCTAGTTTAGTTCCACTTGTTACCTAGGGCAGCCTCATACTTGATCTTTCAAGCGAGTTTGTTTTCAACGAGTGTACAATTGTCAAAAACTATATTAACATTTTCTAGTATTGGACGGATAAATGAAAGGTATATATTTTGTAGTGACTGTCAGTCAAGAGTGAACTTTAGCCTCTGCATTATATTTATGCGCTGACAAGAGTTTTCAAGTACATAATCAATATGAGTTTTCCAATGCAAATTGTATGATATATTGAACATATATATCACACATAATACATGAATATGCTTTGATTTACTTGACATTCCGATATCATTGTTCCAATTCGTATACTCTCAGACGAAAAACATATTTTAAATTATTCTCTAAAATAAATCTTTATTACAAATGTGACATAGTCTTTTATGACCCAAGGGACATGATTTATAAAATGTTTGAAAAGGTCCATCAGATAAAACTGCTTACCAAATATGTATCGTCTGAGCTTTGTAAGAGCATATGATATCAAGTAAAGAAGTAAACATTCTATTTTACATGTTTGTGTTGTAAATAGGATAATACAGCCCTGAAGAAACGAATATTTAGCAAGCAAAATTATTGATTCACACTGTATACACAGCCACATATTGCTAAATGTTTGTGTTGTATTTTTTTATTGTTCTACATCACTTCTATCAGGTAAGCTATACCAAGCGCTTCCAATCTGACGGCAGAAACATTATGATGAAAACATATCAACTATATCATACTTATCATTGTTAATTAACAATCACTCTGCAAGATTTATTGCATAAAACATGCTGTGTACCACCTGACAATGATTGAAGCTAATTTCGATACGGATGAGGGAACTAGCCAACTCTTACCGGTACCGTTGTACTAGTAGTTAAGGCGACCGCCTTCGGATCGGGAAGTCGAAGATTCGAGCCCCACGGGGAGCGTTAATTGAAGGACGAATGTTTCTCGTGGGACTCGTTCCGAAATGGCCGTTTCGTGAGCCTCGAGGTAGTTAACGATTTTAATATTTTTCTATCAAAAGGCATATGTATTTTCGTAATTAAACTCTTATTATCTGCTTTTATTTTGTAAGTCTAGAACGACAAAAAACGGCAAATCAGCATCCTGTATATAGTAATGCATCAATAAAAACGCTATTGCAACAAGTCACCTAATAAATACCATTTTCAGTTGTCTAATTTTAGTTTTTAAGCAGAGAAATAGTATGAGGAAATTGAGTTAACCCAATAAAAGGTGATGGCCTAGCAAGTTTTGATCTTACACTTCTTGCCATTAACTTAAAGCAGCGTATTGTTTTCATATAAAAGATGAATCATGTGTCAAAAATGACAAAAATAAATAAATAAAATGAGCAAATGTACATTTGTGAGTGAATCTGAATAAACTGAAATATTTAGAGATGTTTGTCTTCATATTTTTTATATCAAACTACAAATTGAAAGAAAAAAGAATGCACTAACTCCAAGAGTGATTAAACAATATTAAACAATAAGGCAATAAGGTTGAACAATGAAGGGCATATTCAAGATTGCACTCAACAAATCATCAAACCACATGATAAGGAATGGCATTCAGTATGGACACCGCACAACTGGTTAACAAAAGAAACAGTGAAAACGATTTTGCAAAATGTAAAGAACAAAACATATATAAGGTTATAAAAACATAACTATCAAAAGTGCGTCGTCATGGCATTTGCTGCAAAATAGCGAAGTGACGAGATGATTGTTACAAAAGGCGAAGAATTCCTTAGCTAATAAAATCGCCAGAAACACGTAAAATGCTCAATTTTATAGTTATTTAAATGAAAACAAGACTAATTATGCATTCAGACGGTTCGATTATCAATTGCTGGGACATAACAAAACACTGAAATTTCTTACAATGAATGTGTAATTAATACTCGAGAAGTTCATGTTAGCAAATTGCTTGTTACTGCAGATGTATCGCCTTTGGTAGGTTACAAAATAATTACCGATGTCGGATGGAATTAAATATTACGGAACAAAATATTACCATACGCGAATAGACGCAAATTTAGAATATGCATCCGTTTGCCTATATTATATTTCTTAGTTTCATCAAATATATTTAAGACCATGTTTTTGTGTATCTGTCGCGTGGGAGACTAGCATAGTTCCTGGAATATCTGGAATATATTCATTTTCCGTCTACAAACAATGTTGTTTCAGATACGAATAATAGATATAATGGTCATTTCATGGTTAATACATCATAGGAATTTAAGAATATTTCTATTTACAAGTATATCTGCATTTTCAATCAATGTACAGTACATATGTACTATTACAGAGGAATTGATTTTCTTAATAGATTTAAGTGTTTAAAATGTAGACGTTCAATAGTTATACATGTAATACTACGGATTTTTATAACATAGTATATTTCATAGATAATAACTGCATGGATGTTAATGCAGTTTACATATGCATTTTCATAATTCATTGAATAAATGATACAATCAAGATTTTGGTAGTCTACCTTTACAAGCTACACAACTCTTTTCCTATACACACCTTTTCAACTATATATTTGACAAGTGATGCAGATTTCCAAAACGTATGTAAATATTGCTGTTTCTAGAACTGTCATGGAATTAATTAAGTTTGACTGTTCCGTCTTCTACTGTATTTTCAGTATAATTCGGACAAACTTTAGTGCAATCAGTTATTTTTTCAATTTTAAATGCGTTGCGCAGTTGAACAGATGTTCGGAACTAGATAGTAGTTATTGATTCTGAGAAGGTGATCGAAGGGAAACAACTTTGGCAGCAAAGAACAATTAGTCTTTGGAAAACCTAATCAAACTATATTTAACACATTCTAAAATATAATCATACCAAAACATGTTGATGACTCATTCTTAAAATTGGAAATGAATACACACCTTTTACTTTCTAGGAATATTTTAGTTATAAAGTACGGGAAATCAGTTGAACATACTTATTTTTTGTTTTCTTTATTTCTATTTTTTTTACTTCTTTTTGTTACAAATACAATAAATGATGGAATTTTAGTGATTTAACTAAAGAAACAATATTATTAACTTATTCAAATGTTTTACATTATCAATTTAAGAATAAAATATCTTCCCAGCATGTGAATACAAAATGTCCCTCTTCACATATTATTTGCTAAAAAAGATGCTTTCATAAATTATCCCATGTAGTTCAAACAGCAATAGTATTCGTTCAATCGCAGAAAATGGCAGATTTCTCCCAAGCTAATGTTATAATGAACACATTGTGCACTGCAAGGTCTGGGGTTGATTTATTACAATATTATGGTATTGAATGGATCATTTTTATCGAATATTAAACACATAAATCGCCCAAGACATGTATAGCAGGACTTTTCACTGTATATTATTAATACAATGAGACCAATAATATACTGAAAAAATTACATATGTTCAGATATGTATATTTGAACATATTTGTATTTCGTGGTGGTGTTTGTAGTCATCTTGCGGATCACGACAAGCCTCATTGAATTTACCAAAGGACAGTTCATCCACCGCAGGCAGGCTGTCAAGCAGTTGACAATTTCTAGTTACCTTCACTTCCCAACTAAGGTTAATGATAACATTTTTTTTTCATTTAGGGCACACGCATTCTTTTACCTGGGGACCATACGCCATGGAACGGCACTACTGTGTCACATTGAAGGTTCCATGATAACCGCTGTATGAACGCATCTGGCGACGATTCTAAATTCAAAATTTCAACATTTTTCGTGTTTAAATGTTGAAAATCTGCTTTAGCTTGTGCTAGGGGACGTGGATGTTAACTTGTACTTCCCACTACTGTCAATGAACCAGGCTCAATCAAACCGAGCCTGCAACATTTTCAATTTTGTCGTGTTGGGCTTTCTTTAGGGAATCTGTTTTTCTCTATTTTAAGTACATGCCAGAAAAGAGGGACAATGCGAATGACTGAAGAAAGGATTTCATAATCTATCACAAAAAAGTGAACTACACCATCCGGGAACCAAATACGGGTCGACCGTTTCACAATCAAACGCTTAGGGCAAACGCTTTCTATTACTAGGGGACCATATTCGCTTTTCATGGAACGGTACTTCTGTGTCACATTGAATGTTCCATGACAACCAACGTATGAACACATTTGCGGATTTTTCTAAATTCAAAATTTTGCTATTGCCATTGATCAATCTAGTAAAAATTGGTCGAAATCCCATCAGAAGTTTGACCTCTGAACGCCGGACAAGATTTTCCTATTTTAGCTCTGGAGGCTAGTTTTGCAGCGAAGCACAGCGTGCTGGCGATGTACTTAACTAGGGATAGTACTGATCACTCCTGTTAAGTTTACTTGATATCACACCAATAGTTTGACCTGTGAAGGCCGGAAAATGTTTTAGCACTGGCAGGCACCGTGTGCAGCGAAGCGGAACATGCCGGTAATGTGCACAACTAGGGATGGTACTGATCACTCCTGTAAAGTATTTTTGAAATCCCACCAGTGGTTTGTGATCGCTTTTCGTCCGGCGTCTGTCCGTCGTCCGTCCGTCAACTTTTACTTTAAATGACATCTCCTCATAAACCACTAAGCCAATTTCATCCAAACTTCACAGGAATGTTCCTTTGGTGGTCACCTTTAAAAATTGTTCAAAAAATTTAATTCCATGCAAAACTCTGGTTGCCATAGCAACCGAAAGAAAAAACTTTAAATATCTTCTTTTAAAAAAAGCCAAAGAGCTAGAGCTAAGATATTTAGCATGAAAAATCTTCTAATGAGTGTTTACCAAGTTTGTTCAAATAAAAGCCCTGGGGTCAAAATTAGTCCCGCCCCAGGGGGTCATTGATTTTCCCTATATGCATATAGTAAAAACTTAAAAAATCTTCTTTTAAAGAACTCAAAGAGCTAGAGCTAAGATATTTAGCATGAAACATATTCTAATGGGTGTCTACCAAGTTTGTTCAAATAAATGCCCTGGAGTCAAAATTAGCCCCGCCCCGGGGGGTCATTGATTTTCCTTATATGTGTACAGCAAAAACTTCAAAAACCTCTATGAAAAAACCCATATAGCTAGAGTTTAGATATTAAGCATGAAACATCTTCTAGTGAGTGTCTACAAAGTTTGTTCAAATAAAAGCCCTGGGGTCAAAATTGGCCCCGCCCCGGGTGTCATTGATTTTCCTTATATGTGTATAGCAAAAACTTAAAAATCTTCTTTGAAAAAACACAAATAGCTAGAGTTTAGATATTAAGCATGAAACATCTTCTAGTAAGTGTCTACAAAGTTTGTTCAAATATAAGCCCTGGGGTCAAAACTGGCCCCGCCCCTGGGGTCTCATTGTTTTTAACTATATTTGTATAGTAAAAACATGAAAAAATCTTCTTTTAAAAAACCCAATGAGCTAGAGCTTAGATATTTAGCATGACACATCTTATGGGTGTCCACCAAGTTTGTTCAAATTAAAGCCATTGGGTTAAAATTGGCCCTGCCGGGGGGGGGGGGGGGCAGGTCATTGTTTTTCATTATATGTGTGTAGTAAAAACTCAACATCATGAAACATCTTCTAATGGGTGTCTTCCAAGTTTGTTCAAATAAAAGCCCTGGGGTTTAACTGGCCCCGCTCCGGGGGCCTCTTTACAGGTGAGCGACCTCAGGGCCATCATGGCCCTCTTGTTTATGGATTATTGTTGTTCACAAATTGATGTCAGTATCTGTATAAGATATGATCATTTCATAGCTTTGTAGGAACATGGACCCAAGCTCAGGTCATGTTATTTAAAATCAGATCTGGCTCAGTCGCTTCAGCTTAGATTCAAATCAGGGTTGACTCAGTCCTAATTCAGGGTCAGATCCGCTTTCGCTACCCGCAAATCACTTTCAAAGTAAAAAGTATTAGCATTAACACTAACAGGACAAGTTTAATATGGCCATAAAATCAAAGTCCTTTCATATTCTATCGTGCAACTTTTAATGCATCTCACGTGTTTTGTTGTTTGTGTGTGTGTGTGTGTTGGGGGTGGGGGTGGAGGTAGGGAGGGGAGTTACGCTTGTTCTCAACAAGTTTTCAGTTACTTGTATTTCACGCGGACTACCATCTACATAAAGTTAGGAAAAGGGCCAGGATCTAACCGGAGGAAGAACCAATATCAGACAATCATCATTTACAAGTTATTGCCAACTTTTCTCACATAAAGGCACGTGGTTGTAACCGGGCGTCGAACCTATGACCCGCTATCAGTGAGAAGTCATGTGACAAGAAGTCAATGGATGCAAACACAAGTACACGGAGGAGTATCATAATGCAACACGGACTGTCAGACAGAAACAGTTATAAACAAACACAATTACTAAATAAACATTCTTAACTCTTTTGTGCTTAAAAATGTTATGAAATATTAATAAACTTTAAACTAAAACAAAACATTCTTATTTCGCTTATGCTTACATATGTTTTGAAATATTAATAACACTTGAACTAAAACAAACATTTCATTTCTTTCCTTATCCTTTCATTCGTTTTTCGCTGAGTTAAGTACCTCTTAAAATTCAACCTTTTTCTAGGAGTATATTCAGAATCCAAAATTGTATCCTTTATTCCTTACAATGATGTTATTTGCTAACTCGGTAGGGCCTAAATGCTCTGTAACGTTACGGCCACTGAAGACTTCAGATTTGCCGCATTATCATTGACATCAAACATCACCGACTGTTCTAAACCTAAAGACAGCATGGCTTGCAGCAACAGGATTCCGCTTTTTTCGATGCCACTATCCAGCAATGGGATTCCCGCAGCCGTCACTGCATAGAATACATCACGACATTTAGAAGAACTTTAGATATCCGATACACTTTGCTCCTACAGCTCAAATTCAAACCCCCAAACAACCGATTCCATTCTTTCATATTTAGAAATGACGTCTCTGTCTAATTTTCCGTGTTTCTCTTTAAGACTTTTGATTTCAGTTTGAATCTCTTTTTGAACACTAACCACTTTCTGTAATTTAATATCCATTTATCTCCCACTTTCTTTGTCCAAGCTTGTTATTTAACTTACCAAGTGCTTGCTCAAATTTATTGGTACCATTACTGAGGAAGCTATTCAAAATATTCTGTACAAGATCGGGCGTTTCTTCACCCTCTGCACTCTCCCGATATGCCATTATGCCTGAAAATAGAATGAAAATATTAAGGCTTCTGTACTTTTGGTACTTTTTGTATACGTTAGTATTTGTCTGATGTGTTAAATAGAAATTTTAAATTTCGACAAGACCGATAGCGAACGGTACATTTAAAATATGTATTGAACAATAACGTGACACACAGACGGCGGGCATTGGACGATCAGTTTAGTTTATTTTCTTTTAGTTTCTCTTCTGTTGTGTTCCCAGTTGTATCAGTTTCGGTTCAGCTTCAGATTATCTAATATTAGCTCGGGCTAAGTCACAGATAAGGATCGATTTAGTTTAGGATCATCATCGGTTCAGCTTCAGATCAGATTCGGTTCAGCACCCGTAATGATCGAAAGCTAAACCGATCTTTAGTCGTGACTTGACCCGAGCTGAAATGAGGTAGCTTCAGATCAGCTAAGCTTCGGTTTAGCATCATGTCATCTTCTATCATATCAGCCTGGGTCCAGTCATATTATATTACAAGTAGTGCGGCTGATGTTTTCCAGAAATCATAAATCGTTTAGTTCTAAGATTTATATTGTTTTTGTTGGACTGGAAAATAAGACCATTGGCTTACTGAGAGATATGTTTAAATGTTATTTAAAATTGAACAATACAATATACATTTCTTTTGTATTTGAATTTCAAAATTGCTTTAGTTTTTAAGTTATTAGAAACAACTTTTAATCTTGGCCAAACACGATTGCCATCAGCTGATAACGATGGGTCAGATGGACATATGTCAAACGAAAAAAAATAAATTAACATTTAACATTATTTACAAAGAAAATGACAAAGATATTCATAAATGTTAATCAGTAAAAATTTCGTAAGAGCAGTAAATAAGATATATTATTACATCAACGTATACGATCATATGTACCAATCATTATTCATAACATGAAACATCAAATCGATTTCAAAATAAATGTTGTTTTAAAAATTTAGATTAATGGTTAGTAATGTCCACTCCATGTTTTTGTTGGGTGTTTTCTGAGTACCCTACTTGGGTGTGTCGGGGGCTACGTCCTGTGAACGTTGCTGTTGCCTTGTCGATCTTTATTCTTGTTTTTTTACTCATTTCACATCATTGATGGTAATCTGTTCTGGGATTTAGACATGCAGTGTCCTTTTTTGAAATACAGACTACAAACAAGGGATTTCCATAAGCTTACAAAGTTGTTGGTGGTAATCTGTTCTGGGTCTTGGAATCTACACATGCAGTGTCTCTTGCTATTAATACAGACTACAAAATATGCATTTCCTTTATTGTTTTCATTAGCTGACAATGGAAAATAAGAGCAATGATTTTTTTCTGGCGGAGATATCAATGTTAAAACTAGTTTAAAGTGTTGTTGACATTGCAGCTTAGTAACAATGTCAATTTATACACATTTTATTATCACTTATAGACATCATGTTTTAAAGATATCTGTATATGTTTATATGTATAAGTAAATATGATACTTGAGAATGTTTGTCAACCCTTGGTTTGAAATCCTTGTTAAGAATTTTATTAATACTTATAGGGGAACACTGCAAAGTAAGACGTTTAAAAAAAGACAGATACTTGTGATTTTAAGTGGATTCAGTGTGTGCATGTTAAAATATTTAATGATGAATGATCTTTTCATCGGTTTATTCATTCAACAATATCAAAACATTATTCGCAATACCTTTTCGTGGTCATGTACAAATAAAGGGTCTAATTATTGTCGTGAAAATAACCTACTAGGTATTGGTTTTTCCAGAGTTAAAATTGGAACCGCATCGCTAGGAGGCATGAGGGGTGTTGCACGTATTCATTATTCCTCATGTACAGACTGAATCAAACCGAGTCTGCAATTTCTTTTGTAATTTTGTTGTGATTAATGCTTCCGAGGGATCACTTTTTTCCTGATTTTTAAAGTTCAAGCCATTACATATATCCTTAATATGCTGATTTGAGGAAAGAGGAAATCTTATTAAAGTGATAATCATTGATCGGTTTCATATTGTTGGTTTAAACATATTTATTCAACAAGACATTTAACAAGTGAACAATATTTACAAAGTACATTTTGGGATTGGGCAGAAAGCTATAAAGCTTATAAATGTCCTCTCCCAGTTATAATAATTTACAATAACACAGTTCATGGCATTATCATACACAACGGTTAGTTGAAGTATTCAAAGACATTCACATAATAGTTAAGAGTTAAGTATTTAGCAATGTAACATATGTAAGAGCAAACAGTAAAAAGGAGAAAAAAAAATGATTGAAGAATAAAGCAACTCACAAAAAGGTACAAATAGACAAACACCTATTTTAATATTTTTGTTTTAGAATTTAGTAAGAAGAAGAAAAATAATATCTTATTTGAATGCTTACAGCTGTATATTAGCAGATACGCACAATAGATATTGTTGTAGGAAGAAATTGTCCAAAACATTGCACAATACATCTTACTATACAAGATACTATAAAATATAATATGTCTGTTTATGATAATAAGGATAATGAAAAAAAAATAAACAATATTAATAATCTACAATATTAAGAGTATTTTAATGAAACCTTCTTTTTGCCTCTTGCCTGGCGGCTATTTTGTGTTACTCTGAATTGCAATATTATGATAATATTCTCGTAAGTACATGTAACACATTTGTTTCGATTCTTCATATTACATAATCCTATTTATGTATACTAAATGAACCATACCTTTTGCAATAAGTTCTTTTAACAAGGGTTGCTTATATATTATAATGAGCTATATATGCTTTTATCATTGAAATTAGTTCAAAAGTCTTTAGCAATTCAGAGCTTGTCTTATCAATATTATATACTTCTATTTCTTTATATTTAACCATATTTGCCAAACACCTAGATTATTTCAAATGATTCGCTTTGTTTGTATTTCTCTGAACTAAATAATTATGCTATATTCATTGAAAGTAGTTTAAAAACTGCTTTAGCTATTCAGAGATTGTCTTATAAAATGTTGTATACCATAAAATAATTATTAATTGAATTGACTTAACTTCACGGTCGCATTTATTTGTGGCCGAATGTACCAAGTTAATAACAAACTTGTCAAGATTCAACTTATCTGTTGATAGCACAGACTTCGTGCTTTTAAGTGTCCTTAACATGTTTGACCACACAATTTACGCCGAACCAAGGAATAATTATGAATACCAGATATTCCCGAACAAACAAATTTTCTTTCTTTAAGCCCGAAGACAATTTTCTTGATTTGGAAGGTAAATACAATTGTCCTGTAAAGGATGTTACAAATGTACATTCATTTCAATTAATGAAGTTTGTAAGTATTGAGTTAACGCTGGCAAACGAATAAATGGAACGAACTAATATATAAGGTTTAAAAGGTAACAGTTCACAATATTCGCCTCTGTCTCGAATGTATCGCTTATTTCGTATCAAACTATATCTAGTAACTGTGGACATATTTGCTTGCACTGTCAAATCGCCATGATCAAACAGTTCTTCTTCGATGCCGAATTGGACACACTAAAATTACCCACTCTAATGTCCTCACGAATGACAATGCCCCTTTCTGTGTAGCTTGTAATGAAAATTTTACTGTCGAGCATTTTCTTCTTGAATGTCATGATTTTCACAGGCCCGTAATAAATTTTTAATTCACTCAAAGAACTCTTTAATACAATTCCATCAAAAAACATCATTGATTATTTGAAAGAGATAAACTTGTATTCTAGGATCTTACTGTCTCATTTTTATTGTCATTTACAAAGTTTTCCATAACATTTTAAGCCTTTTAAAGCATTCGGCACGATATGGCCAGTTATGTGTTGACGTGCCGTAAAAATTCCAAACAAATAAATAAAAACAAAATATTTGCTTGCTTTTATCCACAACAGTGTACTAGTACGTACTAAAATAGAATTAAATTAATCAAAATATGACAAAAATCATTTTACCAAATATAATTGATACGCATTGCCAAATATGTAATAACATTTTAGTGTAACATGACACCAGACTGTAAGTTGAGTCACAAGTAGGGTTATTTATAAACAAAGACAGTGTGAATTTTCTCTTAATTTATCAAATTAATCAAATCAAACTAAAACGCATTGTTAATAATAGTGTCACAAAGTAGGCAATTAAAGAATTATCTCGAATCGTAATGATCCTATTTGCATACCATGTTCAATCATACGAATATGGCATTATTCAAAATACATTAGGGACATTTCTTTCAAAATTGTATGTTATGATCCTATGTCATGACATCTGCACTAGACATAAAAGTTGAAAAAAAAATTCTTGAATTGCTTGTCAGTTTCCAGCGACAAGGCAGGGTCAAACTTATATGTGATACTAGAAACTGTTTCTTTTCTTAGATGGTAAATGACAAAAAACCGTTAATAAAACCTGTCAATATTTATCTGTTAGTATCATTATAACAAAAATTGTTACGTAGTTTTGGTCATTGACAATTTATGGCATTACGATTTCTGACTATTAGTATCTACGACAGTGATATACCGCCTGTGTTGTTTATGAGAATGTTTACCCCAATAGAAAATACTATAATATGATAAACATTTATCCCGCAATATCCTCGAACTTGGATGGTTAGTCAGTTATTGATAATCCATAATGTTTTTGGTCACTTGAACTTTCCCTTTACAAAATTGTACTGGTAGATTTATGTATGATGCGTAAAATGGGAAATAAGGCTGTTAGTGATAAACATTGTACGTCAGCTGAATTCGATCTACGTGCCTTGTGAAAAACTAGACTTCTAAAGAATTCACAAAATGTAATATCATGCACGGTTTAAAGGAAGCAGATACTTTTTTATTATAATGTAAATCAAATAATTCACAACCATTAATATCTTTTTTATCTATATCATTCCGAATACAGAGTTAAGTTATTGGTTGTTGATACATTTCCTGCTTTCATCAAACGATGTACGTAGTGTATTTGTTTAATATGGTTATAAGCGACGTATGGTTCCGAGTCATGCCAAGAGAAATGAGTGATACAACCTTACCAATATTGCATTCTGAAGTGTTTCAACATGACAAATTAACACATAATATGGCACAGAACAAGTTGATATGAACATCTGCTATAGAATAACCTTAGATGTTTGAGATCTACACTACATACAGACACACAAGATCTTTTATAAGATAACGTACATTAATTGAAGAAAACACTTATTAACACAATTAAGATAGTTGCTTTCTCATTAATCCTACCCTATGAAGCACATTAAACACAATATTTTGGAAATAATACAAAGCATTTTATCCCATTAAATAACATTGTACAATTTCTACCTACTTAGCAGCATGCTCTCTTATTGCCAAATTTGCCTGATAGGATATTTATATACGACAGTTTAGACGAAATATTTAGGTTTTAATGCAAACAATCTAAATGTTATATTTTACAAGATTCATTAAAATGAACATGAAAAAGTGTTAAGCCGCTAGCAACAAGTGTGAGTAAGAGAAATATACAAAGTAGTACATATCAGTATAAAAATAAACTTAGATATATCATTTTTCAAACAACAGTTTGACAGATGCAATCCATCGCGTGAAGACACACAATTAGCTCTGACGTGACATATTGATGCTGTTTCATGTTTGTCCATTTATTGACAATTTTCAACCATATCCTATAAGGAAAAAAGCAAACGTGAACATAAGTGTGCAAACAAATCTTTCTGTCCAACAGTAATTTGTATCCAATTATTGCCCTGCCTGGTTCATGACAGATAATTCCACTACGCGCTCTTTCTCAAAATGTAAATATGATATGCTTTCTATAAGATGCAACCAAATTAGATAATATACGTAAATTCCAGATAAAAATGTACCTTATATACACACAATTTTGATTTGAATTGTTCTTTTTTAACATTTCGATAATGATATTGCAGATAATTATGGGAGGTAAATGTGACAACAGTTCATCCGTTTCGATATTTTATCATAGTTATAGAGGTTTCTTATATTTTCAGCACAATATAGTTAACAATTATAAAAAACAAGTTTCAGTTTTATTGATTTCCGTTCAAAATGCATGGAGCTGCTGCTTAGCTATTTCTTGATATTTATAAAAAGTAATAACCACTGTCTGAACAATCCGTTCTTTTATTATATCGAATTAATGTACATAAAATGTTAACAGAGTGAAAAATAACGAAGGAAGATAATGATCGGTTTTGCACATTCTTATCCGGTACCTTGTAAATATTTGCATCATCGTCCCCTAGGCACTTCTTACGAGGAAATTACACCGACGACTCGATGGGTATAGTTTAATTAAAGTGAAAATTGCAATTTTGTAGTCAATAAGCCTTTGAGGTCAGATAAATCATTACTGTCTATCGATTCAAGTATTTCACATTAAAAAAATTTACTTCTTCCGTCGAATAATTAACAACTCAATTCAAATGGAGGTCACTCTTCGCTTCTCTGATGTTCGATCAAATCAGTTATGGATATTGACAAAAATTTTGTACAGATGTTGTAATATAATATCATGCAATGTCTATATATTAAAAAGGAAACTGAAATGAGTTATATTTATCAAGCTCGACATCATGCGTCCAATTTCATATCTTTGTTTCTACTTATCTGAAATAAATAGCTGCCTTTTTGGTTATCATGCAACGATTTGACCTACCTAACTCAGTCTAATTCCTCTTATCGAAGATTAACAAGAGATGAAATAAGTTATATACTATTCGATATTCAACCACTTTAAAGCTTCTTTAATTATTTACTAACGATATCGTAACTTCTACAAGTCTAATCATAATCATTATGCTATAAATTAAGTATCACAGGTCAAAGAGTATTTATAAAGCATTTTTTGATGATATCTCTTATAGAAAATCTCAAACAAAAATTATGTTGGGGAAATTATCGTGTGGTCCTTTCGTCATTTTAATTATAATGTAAACAGTAATTTTACAAAACACAGATACATATATCAGCATTTTTCACTTTAAAATATCATTTTATGCAAAGTCATAAATGTTATATACGAAATCAAAAATATACTCGGTCATATATTCTGTTCTCTATAATCTAATTTCGTAGAACATAGCTATATTTACCGTAAACCACAATATTTGTTATTTGCCGCATTAATTGTGAGCAAAATAATGTACAAGTTGTTTTCCATCCATGTCGGTATCTGTGTGCGTGGTGTGATAGGGAATACCATCCGAAACTGGGTGCTATTTGTATAATTTATCTTTATATTAGCCGAGACTGAGATAATTCACTGCAACAACAATCCCCAAGTGGAATATTTTTCATTCATCGAAAAGGCCAGCAAGGTAGTAAATTCATACCAAATAAATAAGCACCGTACATTTTAGTAACTGAGGAAATGATCTTTCATTGCTAAAGCATTTTGACCTACATATTAATCAAAGTGAAACCATCTATAAACCATTTTTAGAGAACAGCATTAGATCATTCGTATGGACAACCATAGAGAATGGACTTATAACACATATCTTACTTGTTATAATTTGGAATTGACAGTAATTGTGTCACGTGATACTTTATCACCGCCTAAAATGTCCTTTTGTTCGTTGTTAAAGAAACTGAGCAAGTCGATACATTATTTAATTATTTTCTGTTAGAATCTGAAATGAAGGCAGCAATGTGTAAGAATTTTTTATGTTGTGATTTTCAAATTTGGAAAACAGAAACACCAATGATTTGTCAGCCAGAAATTCAAAACGTCAATAAAGCCATGTTTTCTGGTTACATTAGACATGACTTTTAAGGGAGTATATCTTTCCTCTTAAGTGTCAAAGATACAAGTGCACGTGCATTTTGTACAATAAGATACACTAAAAATAATATTAAACATTTCAAAATCTATTTCAATTTGACTGAAACAAAGAAATTCATGAAATAGGTTTTTGTTTGTAATGATAAACGTGCATAAATGATATTATAATGCAGACATATAATTGCACCATAAATTAAGCAAACACAATTGAAGAAATAATAAAAATAAAGTATATACTTTTGTTTAATATCATCATACATTTTGACTGCTAAACATACAACAGTTTAAAAATTGTCACATTTCTAGAAAACTAAAGCAAACCAATGTGTATGTTCATTTTATGTTGATGTTATGCGATGCAGAAATCATTATGGTCGTGCTCCTGAATAACTAATAGAGCAAGAACGTTTGTATCCATCTATGGGTTTTTAAGGAACCAAGTTGCTTGATAAAGGTTCTCTCCGTTACGTTATTTAAGTTTAATTTTCGGTAATTTTGTTTATAACAATGGAGGTGAGAAGCTGTACATTGTTTGGTAGATTCCTTATTTTAAAGTTACGCAATCATTGTTTCTAATGAAGTGTTCCAATGCAAAACATTTCTGGTGATTACCTGTCAATGAAAAAATAACCAAAACATATGTTTTCGAAAAGATAGAAGTACCTCTGGTCATAATCACTTACATAACAATATTTTTGTCTAATCGGATACATATGACAGGGAACTGCAACATTTGTGCTAAATATTTACCCTGTAAAAAGTAAAAATATGCCAAATTTCTTGTCAAATTATATGTTAATTATATGGTTAAACCGTCGAAATATTGTAATATTATAACAAGTCAATTATTTATTATGTTCATGTTATATATCATTTCATTAAACTTGTAAGAAATTAAAAAAAAATGACAAAGAACATTCAGATTGGATACGATTAAATCTTGCTCATAAAACACATAAATCGTTAATGTTCTTTTATTTCTAAATTAAACACAGCGATGTGTGTTTAAGACAAAAAACATATTCAAAGAATAAATTAAAATTGACCTGTGGAGTTCAACATTGAGTTAAAGATTGTTTACGTTTTTACCTTAATTGAACATTTATTTCAGATCAGTTCAGTAATTGTTCGAGGTCTTTACATTACTAATAAACATGCTTGTGAGAAAAACAAAACAAAAAACAAAACATTATCCTTCGTAAACAGACTGTACGCACAAAAGTTTATTATAAATATACTTTTATTTGTAGGTTTTTCTTAAATGTTGACATCTACAAAGTACCTTTCAAAAACATTGGATCCCAAATGATACAAGAACGTAGACAGAATAACAATAAATTGCGAGAAAATAAACGTTCATACCGTGATAAGTATAAATACCAAAGCACTTTCGTCGTATTATGCCTTCATCAGTGTTGTATTACATGTATAATGTACACACAATAGAGGACACAATCTCTATAATTGTGAACCGTCAAGTATCAACAAGAGCCCGGTTTGAACCGGGTGATGCTCCCCGAATAGGTTTTTGACATGGAACGTGCACCTCTTGTTGTTTCAGAGTTATGTCCCTGGACAAAGTTCAAAGTCTGATAGTTCCTGAATTAGGCAAGACAGAGTTACAGTTCTTTGCACTGGACTTTTCATAAATAAGATCTATCTACCAACAAAGATTCATGTTTATACCTCTTCTGGTTTTCGAGTTATGTCCCGGACAAAGTTTAAAATGTAAAAATAAACAAACGGCAATAACTCTGGACAAAATAAGCCAAGACAGAGTTATGTTTCTTGTGCACCGCACATCTATTCATTAAGATCTATCTATCTACAAAGTTTCATGTTGATATTTGTTATATTTTTATAGTTATATCCCAGATAAAATTTCTCTAAAAGGGTAGATAATTCAGAAACGGGACTCAATAGAGATATGGTTCTTGCTTTTGCACTGCACTACCAAATGAGATCTATCTATCTACAAAGTTTCTTGTTGATATCTCTAATAATGTAAGAGTTATGTTCCAGAGTTCAGTGTTAAAATAAACAAAAGGGCAATAATTCCAAAATAAGGCCAAATAGAGTTATGACTCTTGTACCCGGCACATCTTCCTACTGGGTTCTATCTACCTACAAAGATTCATGCTGATATTCCTTATAGTTTTAGAGTTATGTCCCGGACAAGACAAAGTTTAAAGTGTAAAATGAACAAAAGGCAATAACTTCAAAATTAGACAAGGCAGAGTACTCTGTATCAATGCCCTCTACCACTGTGTGAAGTATAAACAAATTGTCTCGAAGGGTTTTCAAGTTATGCTCCGGACAAAACAACGGACGGACAGATTGACAACGCGGCGAATATATGCTCTCCCTTCGGTGAGCATAAAAATTGAACTGAAACGCGGTCGCTAGAAAGGTGATAAGAAAGCATCGATTATGAAAAGGCCGTCATTGAATGGGCATGGTTGTTATACAATGTACTTTACAAAATAATTTTATAGCGGATATATAGATTAAATATCGAAACTTAAGGAATTCAAATCTTTTTTCTAACAAAATTAAAACTGCATGTATAAACTTTTAGGTATTTTGCATTTATTGACTTTAATGTCAGAAATTGCAATTTGCACCAAGTAGGACATTTTATAAATATAAATTAAATACAAATGTCAATAGATGAAAAGCTCCCAAAAAAGAGTGCCCTCTCCGACACCTCCTGATTATACTGTAAAAACTTTATTTCGCGAATTTGAGGCAAAATGTCCAAAATAATTATTTCGCGTCAACATGAATTCAGGTCTTCCCGAAAAATGTGAAACCGGAAACCCGATGTCATTCGGATATTTTTTGTCCTGTCCGTTCACTAACTTTGCGACGAATGCATTTATATCTGTATCGAATTTTCTGATAGAATGCTAATCTTCTTGTAAAGTGAAACCGTATGTCTAAAAATATGTCAATAAAGTTTGATAATTATTTGATATGTGTTCACTGTGTTTGTCATGTATTGTCCCTGATTATACTCCGTGCCTCTAGCATTGTTACTAGTAATACTAGTATTGAATGTTTCGTATCACGTACTGCCGTACCTCTGTGATGTCTAGTAAAAAGATAACTTCGTTCTTTAAGAGGGCGTCTGTGACTGACAGCGGGCTGCCCGTACCAGAGACAACGGCGGATACTTTAGCCAATAAGTTGGTTGAAGATGCCACTGATCGTTCTAGTACATCTGAAAAACGTAAAAGGAGGAATTATGGAGAGTATTCGCCCGAAACGTGGGCAAACATAGCACGTTACGCACTTGAAAATGGAAATACGAAAGCGGCCCGTCATTTCAGCAGTGCATTGAACAAAAACATAAATGAAAGTACTGTTAGAAGCATCAAAGCGTCATATACGAAATGCCGAAGTCGAGAAAAGGATTTTGACAGTGGCGCCGACAGCGCGCTTCCTAGATCCCCGCGTGGGCGACCATTGGAGGTTGGAATAAAATACGATAACTTAATTCAGGAATATGTTAAAAAAACTCAGACTTAGTGGTGGTATTGTGAATTCCCGGATTTTAATTGGTGCTGCAAAGGGATTCATTATGGCAGATGACCAAACCCTTCTTAGTCAGTACGGATGAGATATTACCCTTGATAAGCCGTGAGCTGCTTCAATTATGCGACGAATGGGACTGGCAAAAAGAAAGGGCACTAAGGGCATCAAACACCTCCCTGATGATTTTGATCAAACAGAGAGAGTTCCTGGGGCGAATCACTGAAAATGTTAAACTCTACAACATCCCCGATAACTTAATTATTAACTGGGAGTACAGTACTCATTAAACCCGGTCACAGTCGGTTCTGCTTTCAAATTTCGATTTTCATGTGCATAGCGTGCAATGTTTGCTCAATTCTTATTTGTGTAAATGCCCTGATTTTTTTTATTTGATTTAGGTTCCTATAATACATCTTGACGACAAACGTCAAATGACTATACTCATGGCATGCACGAAGTCCGGAGTATTTCTTCCACCTCAGCTGTTATACCAAGGAAAAACGGATGTCTGCCATCCTTACTACCCATTCCCGGACGATTGGGATCTATGGCACACTGAGAGTCATTGGTCCAATGTTGATTCGTTGGAGAGGTATTTATTACAAATTTCATTATTATTATTATAAATTTTAAAACGAAGCAGACGACATCTTTAAAAGACGATAATTTCCCCAGCATGCAAAGTGTTAAAGTCTCACTGATTAGCCATTCAAAGGCAAGCAGACGAAAATCAATTAAACGGTACTGTAATTTGCCTAACCTGTAGTAAACGATTATGTTTACCCTCCGGCTTAAACTGTAGTACAATACAATAGGATACAATAAACAGAAATGTTACAAACAACTCGCAGGTGCTAAAGTATTTGTACCAAATACCAAAATAGATAAATACAGAATCCCTAAAGAAAGCCCAACACGGCAAAATTGAAAATGTTGCAGGCTCGGTTTGATTGAGCCTGTTCATGGACGGTACTGGAAAGTGCAAGTTACCGTCCACGCCCCCTAGCACCGGCTAAAGCAGAATTCAACATTTAAACATGATATAGTAAAATTTTGAATTTAGAAACATCCGCAGATGTGTTCATACGGCGGTTATCATGGAACCTTCAATGTGACACTTCTGTGCCATTCCATGAAAAGCGGCGTATGGTCCCCAAATAAAAGAATGCTTTTGCCCTAAACGAGAAAACAATGGGCGGAACTAAATAAAATTGAATTTTGAAAGGAGATCTGAGGTTATGAAGCCTGCATATCACAGATAAGACGTCAAAAGACAAATTTAAAAAGCAGGCAACATATCCTAAGGGTGATTATACAGTATTCAAGTAGGAATACTGGAACCACCCAAGTTAAAAATTGCCAAATAGAAGAAACTAAAAGTACCACATAACATGTATACACAACAATAATGTCGTGCTGAACGATCTTCAAGGATCGAAAATATAACATCATTGATTAAATGTACGGGGAGACTTTTTACAGCCGCCACACGGCACAAATAATACAGGTAATATGCAGCGAAGAAGTTTTTTTTCCAATTCCTCAATAATACCAAATTGTTACAGGTAAATATTTCATACTAGTAATCTGTACGATATGTTTATGCTGCAAAACTTGAATAGCTACATGGTGTAACTAGAACTGGTTTCGATACTTTTCCGCAGATATATATCCATGTGTACGCATTTTCGGATTGTGTTCATTTTCGGACAAGTGTATATTAGACAAAGTGAAATATTTGCGAGAAATATGAATTCGCGTCTTAGAAAACTCGCGAATATTAGCGAAAATAAATTTCTCGCAAATAATAAGTGTTTTACAGTATAAGGAAAGTTTAAAGCAATTTGTCACACTGGATTTCCCCTACTTGATATGATTGAGCCATTAGGAATTAATAAAGGAGACTAATTCTAACACAGATTCTCGCCCATATCTAATATATTGCTTTCAACATTTCTTAAATGATCAGGGGTGCCGGCGAGGGTGTCGCAAATAGCAAAAGCAGTTTTTACTTCTCGTAAAGAGTTGTGCTTAAAGAGTTGTGCTCTGTTGATTTTTTTTATGTTACATGTATATGTTTATTTTGTTTCGCAGACAGCGACACGCCTGATTTATTCTCGTTTATAGTTTGTTTCACAGTACTCAGTTAAATTGCTTCGTCATCATGATTTTAATAAGCATTACGTGGTTCAATGACTTCATGCTCTACAGTACTTTTGGCGGGACTTTTGTTAAATAAACAGAGATATAAATTGCGGCACTGGCAGTCGAAAATTACAAAGTTTAAAAGGATAGATTATTATAAATTTGTTTGGGATCACTGTGAGTAAATTTAAATGTGTAGTAAATGTTTCTTTAGTAAAAAAAGTGTTTATTTGAGGGAGTTTGTGTTTAAGTTAGAAAAGGAAAATTACAAAACATTACTTTCTACTTTATAAAATATCCTACTTGATGAAAATTGCAATTTCTGATATTATACTTTTAGTAAATAAACACAAAATGCCTTTATACATATACTTTTATTTTTTGTTAAAAAGTTTAAAGTTCCTAAGATTTGATATTTAATCTTCTTTACACCACATTGTCCGCGAGCTATATTATTCTTTTGTAAAGTATAACAATGACCATTTAATAACGGTCTTTTCATAAATGATGCAATTTTATCACCTTTCTAGCGTTCAATTTTTAATACTACCTGTACACACGTATAGAGAGATTTGTGCTCTATTATGTGCACATTATATATGTAATACACCCCTTATGAAGGCATAATACTCCGAAAAAAAAGAGTATTCATACTTGAACTTTTAGTCCGAATCACTGGTTTTCATTGCGGTAGATTCAATAAACCGAGCATCATTCCACATTTAGTTTTCCTCATGCAATGCTGATGCTTTATTAACATCTAATATTAACTTGTTTCCAATCCTCTCTAATTGTCAAATGGAACTTAGACGTCAAGTCGTTTGTTCAATGTCAGGAAATAAACGTGTAATCAATATAAAATATATCAAGTCTTGCCCCAATTATTCATCATAGTAACGTAATAAAAAGTTATGTTTCTATAACATATGATCTACTTTATTATTTTAGCAATTAATAGCTGTGTTCATTGCGTGTTCAAAGTCTATGATTTATTGTTTTCTTCAACGGAGCGATAAATAAATGTTTTCAAGCATTGCTTAAATTATTTAAAAGCACTTGATATTAGTCAATATCATAATGAAATAACTTATTTATGTCTTGTT
The DNA here is from genome assembly GCF_026571515.1 of Ruditapes philippinarum. Taxonomy (NCBI): domain Eukaryota; kingdom Metazoa; phylum Mollusca; class Bivalvia; order Venerida; family Veneridae; genus Ruditapes; species Ruditapes philippinarum. Next base: position 451,961 of record NW_026860913.1, read on the forward strand.
TGAATACTTTTTCCTTCGTTGATTTAGGATAAAGACTAGAACTCCGCGAGTCGGATGTGTGGCCTTGTGAACAATATAGTTTGGACAAAAATGAAATATGAAAATTTACAAAGGGCAATAACTCAAAAAATAAGGAATGCAGAGCAGCCGTTTCTGTGCACTGCACTTCTTAACAATAAAATCTATCATCCTATGAAGTTTCAAGTCTATAGCTTTTATAATTTATGAGAAATGGCCTGGACAAAAAAAGTATGAAAATTAACAAAGGGTAATAACTCAAAAAGAAGAAGTGCAGAGTACCAGTTCTTGTACACTGCATTTTTCCTTAATGAGAACTGTATTCCTATGAAGTTTAAAGACCATAGCTTCTATACTTTAGGAGAAATGGACTGAACAAAACTAAAGTATGAAAGTTAAAACAGGGCAATAACTCAAAAAATAAGAAATGCAGAGTACTGGTTCTTAAGCACCGCACTTCTTCTTAATGAGATCTATCATCCTATAAAGTTTCATGTCCATAGCGTTTATACTTTAGGAGAAATGGCCTGGACAAAAAGTATGAAAATTAACAAAGGGCAATAACTCAGAAATTAAGGAAGTGCAGAGTACCGGTTCTTGTGCACTGCACTTTGGGTCACTATAAGAAGCATGCATACCAATTTTGAAGTCAATCCGACTTATAATGACTGACTTATGCTCCGGACAAGCTTAAGGGGACGCCGACGACGACACCGCCGACAAAAGTAATCCTATATGTCGCCTTTTTTCAAGGCGACACAAAAAGTGGTAAAATTGGGATAAAAAGAATAAAAATCTTTCATACTTACCTCAGGATATCACATTTCGATGACTGCAAATTTTCGCATAAAAATAAAACTGTCCAGAACATTTTTATAGAACATTGACCTTTGGTATTGATCTTGGTAAAATCTCAAATACATACATACTCGTCTGCACTGATTTAAGCAATAAATGAAAAGAAAAGAGGAAAAATAAGAGACAAAAGAACATAAACCTACAATTTAAGAAATCATGGGCTTAAAAACCTCATTACCTTAAGCAAACAGCTTGAAAGCAAAGGTTATACATGAAATGTTAGGTTAACTTTATTTCTTATTTAATCCATTGGTAAACAATAACTACGGTCCAAAGATAGCTAATTATTATTATTATTATATATAATACATAAGGTTTTTATTTATTAATATCACATTTTAAAGTTATAATTAAAGCTATAAAAAGTTATATGTATAGCAGTGGTTTGTCCTGCTTTTCTTATTTCTAAAGAAAATGTCTGATGTATAGATATATTTAAGAGAAATTGTAAGTAAAACAAAAAATAGGTTTGTTTAATCAGCGTTGCATTGTCGTTTAACAATCAGAGATTGGGAAAGAATTTTTGCACACTTGTAGGACAACTAATGAGACATTTTTTCAAAGTTATGAGACATTGTTCAAAACTCAAGAGACAATTTAATAATAATGAAATACTGTAACAGTTGTTTTTATGGATGATAAATTGTTAAATGAAGGATTACAATGTTTGTCTTTACTTTTTTATTCTTCACTTACTATACCAAGACAAAATACATATTGACTTAAAGAAGGCTATATATGATTTGCACATATTATTTGCATCATTGACCAGTTAAAAATTCTAAATCTTCTCCCGTGGTCAATATCCTTATGTTTGTTTTATACATGTTATATACCGTCAGTTATAAAAGCTTGTTAGAGCTTATTTAAACTTATCAATTGTAAAATGAATATATCACCAGGTATATATATGTTCAGGTAAAAAAGGGTTATTAAACAAATTTCTTTAAATATTTTTTAGATTATTAAACATAAATTAAGTTTACAGATCTTGGGAGATACTTCCAATTATAAATCAATAAAGAATCAGTTGCCAGGAATTTATCTGCAGGACTGAAATAAATGCAAATAATGTCCAAACCTTTTCTTCACCACAATGAGAGAGAAGGTGTTCCAACTCTTCAGTGCCATAGTCATCTGGGTTACTCTCAAAGTTGATGCTTCTCATTCCAAGGACAAAAAAGGCATTAAGAATAGTCTTCTTGGGAAACCTGAAATATTCAATTTGTTCCTAAATAAAAATGAATATTCTTTTTTTAAATCCATAAACACTTAATTGCATCATTTGTGAATTGAAGCTGCAGTACTTTTCTATTATTATATACACTGTATACTACTGTATGTCAGTTAATAAATGGCCTTTAAACTGGAAGTGACCGGTTTCATCTCTTGTCACATCTTTTTCAAACTTTTGTAAGATGGTTGGGAACAGCTGCTGATCGTTCTTGTATGACTCCAAATCATATAAGCAGTTATCAATGGCAACCTAAAAGTATTAAAACCATGTGTGAAACAAGCATCTTAAAACAGTAATATTTTAAATTTAGAAATAACAATTCACTTTTTTTTTTCATTTTAATGCACCATATTGACTCAAATGTGTCCATTAAATAAAAGTATCTTATTTTTTACAGATCTTAAGACTAAAGTTAAACAGATTTTAAATATATTATGACTTAGACTATTGCAATTAAAATATTTGCAAAGTTAAATTAACAGAATGCAAATCAAAACCTATGTGTATTTTCAATTTTAAATTGAATGTTTTGCCTAATAGTTAAAGACTTCTAGTAGTTACCATCAAATTAAGTAAAATCAAAGGTAAAACTAGAAAATAATTAATATATTCAACTAAACTTAGCAAATGCTTACTGTTGCAGTAGCCACATCAAGGTATGGTTGTTTTATTTGTAGAGAAAGACATAATTTTGACACTATGGTCAAGCTGTCTATCAGCATATATGTGACATATATGAATTCAGTAGTACTCATGAACTTAAGTAACCCTTTTGCATTAGCCAGCTTCCCTCTGATGAAAGTAGCCTATTAGTTGGTCAATAGTACGATAGACAGCATCAACAGCATTGTAACAGGAAAGCCATCTTACTGCATGCATTTCTTTGTATTTTAGAACTGGACTTTGAAGAACTTCCTGGACATTGTGCAATTTCTTTTTTACGTGACCTAGACTGACTAAAGTAATAAAAAAAGATTGGTTAACCATTGTTGATACGACTTAATTACTGGAACTGCATCTGCAGCCTGACTACTACAAAGTGCGAGTCTATGTGCCATACAATGTACATGTATTAAATGAGGTTGAAGTCTCATAAGTAAACCTTTGACACCTTTGTCATGACCACTCATAACACTGGCTCCATCTGAACCGAAATCAAAAATTTTTTCACTGATATTAACCCTTTTTTAGTTCACCAGTAATCACACTTGTGAAACAAAAAACCGGTGCCATCCTCATATTCAACATCACGTCAAAAACAAAAAATGGTTTCCGGGTTGTGATGAAAGGAGAGTTGTGTATTTTACACCCATTTCAGTGTCAATGTAATCACTCACTGCATTAATAAGTTCATTAGCTGTGTAATAACTACCATACTGCACACGATCATTACATCTCCGACTATTCAAATCTTAACTGTCAGTTTCTTTCAAAAGATGAATTAGGCTTTCAAATTTTTCAAAGTTCAACATTATTCTGTGCAAGCCATAATTCAGCTTTGATACCTTTGATTACAGCTGAATCTTGCTCTGAGAGCGACTTATTTACAGTCTTTACTAAATTTGCTGCAAGTGCTGGGGCTTTCACAGCATCTTTGTGATATTGTGTTTCTTCATGTCTTTTCATTGAAGTGGATTTAAATTCATTCACTACACCGACTTGTAAATGAATTGTTTTCCTTATTTTTTAGACAAAACTTACAAAACGTACGATTATTTCTCTGAGTCAAATAGTAACCATGACCACATTTTCAACCAGTTACTTTGAAATTGACGTTGTTTTTTCTGATTATCTGACTTTGGAACCTCTTGAGTTTCACCGCGGCTGGTGGGGGAAGACCGTTCATCGTTAGATTCATGTGTAGACAGACTGGCTGTTTCAGAAGAACTGCTTTTAAAGGGTTTTTGTTTGTGCCAACAGGCATGAAATGTAATGTTTTCTGTCCCTTCTCGAGTTTTAATTTCTTTTTAGGAGGCATTGTTACGAGAAAAATCGCCGAAGAAACTTACTAAACGGATAAACGCTTGATAGTATACACCAATTATGTGCAGCAAGCGTCCAGACGCTAAAATCGATAATTTTCTGACGAATATAATTCTGTTTTTTTTTTCAGCTCGACTCGCTGTTTCATTACGCGACCTTACGTCGCATCTACGGGGCTTTAATTGCGACTGAAAACATTTTAATGCGACTATGTCGCAGGTCACTCACGGCCATTTCCCGATCTCTCAACAATATCTTCCCAGACAAAGTTTTATGAATCATTTACGCCTGGTGAACAATTATTGAAACGTGGAGTGTAAATAATTTGTCTTGCGAAGGGTAAAACAATTATCACAGATTTTATTCAGCAACATGCTAAACGTGTCCATTTCAAGGAACGTAAGCTAGGCTTACGACAGTGTTGTGAGGCTTCGGCTAGTTAGTCATGTTTATTGACACAAGAATATTCAGGCAAAAAATACAATGACCAATTGGTATAGTAATTTACTAATAATTGAGATTTTTTAAAACGTTCGTTTTCTGTTTTGCATCATTCATAGTTTAAAATATAACTATTCCATTCACTTATTTCTCGAAAAATCAAGAACAAAACATGCATTGGGTATTAATAGAAATACGTATGTGTCTAAATAATATTACGTGTTTTACGTGTAATGTTGTCAATATATTGCTTTAGATTTTTTTGTCTTTTTTACTTTTATCAATTACATTTTTTTAATCTAGCTGCACGTTGTGCATAGCTGTTGCAATGACCCTTTCGAGAACGTTGTGGTTAGTGGTATTAAACCTTTTCGTGAAATGTTATATTGTGGTAATTACATAGCTAAAATATGGAAAATAAGATCAACTATGAAGGTTGTTATTCAGTGAACGCCCCTCAAAAAGACCACAGACAGGATACCAAGCAGGACTGGACACACGGACAAAACATGACGGGACGCCGTCATCAACCACCGAAAACTATTGGTATTTAATTGAAGGATCAGAAATGCACCTTGATGAGTTGATCTACCACATCTATTGGTAGATATATATGTTAAATTTGTGCTTTGTGATATTCACAGCAAAGCGCAGACGTGGGAATCTTTTCAAACTTTGTATATACGTACACAGTGATAAGCCCTACATGTGTCTTTATGTTCAACATCAGTATCACAGTTACCTGTGATATGTTCGATAATGTTTTGAACATAATTATATTGTACATATTTATCATAATAACATTTAATTATTAAAATAACCAATAATATAGCAAAATGTGACAATTAAATGAAATAATCTAGAAAACTAAGCGAAATTTGTCAGTAACAAATGATCTTTGGCAAAGGGGCAAAAAATAATATGTTCCGGTCTTAAACAAAAACAAGCTCTGTTTAATTTAGAAATAAACAAAACCGTTATCGATGTATTATCGATGTATATGTGTTATGAGCTAGATCTAATCTGATCCTATCTGAACGATCTGTGTTGTTTTTTTTCTGAATTTCTTACAAGGTTAATGGAGAAATCAAAAGTAAAATTGTTATATTATTATAATATTTAGGTTAAACGAAATAATAAATGCATATATTGATAGGAACATTAGCACTTTTTTGCTTTTTTTCTGGGCAAAGAATTCAGCAGATGTTTTCCACTATCAATTCCAATTTATATTTGATAAGACAAAAACAAATAATAATCACAACAGAAACTTCTTCGTTTATTGCTTCGGGCTATTTTTCATTGAAAGTTAAAAACTAGTAATGTTTTACATTTCCTTGACATTCAAAACCTAAACAATGATTATCTTACCTTAATCAGTAAACTATATGTGGAAGTGAGATTTGATGCATCTTTAACGGCTAAAAATCACAATTATTTTATGTGTCTGAGAAAAATTGCTAAATCCGCTATAGAGAAAATTTGTAGTTACAATTAATTATAGATAATCAATACAAGAGAATGGTTTGGCAAATCCGTAAATACATAACCGTTTATCGTTTAAATTTACTTTGGGACATCAATGACATACAACTTTTTAATTTGACAAGCTGTAGACTGACAAATGGCTTATTCATGTTGGCCTGCTTATTGTGATTGGCTCCTAATTTAATTCGCATTTATCATTTTCGAAAAGTTGTCAAATGAAAATAACCAGTCCTAATTAACACAGAACGTGAAATTTTCTGAATATTGACATCCTTTTGAATAATGGAACACTACATTAGAAACAATAATTGCGTAACTTAGAAATAAGGAATATACCAAACAACGTACAGCTTCTCTCCTCCATTGTTATCAACAAAATTACCGAAAATAAAACTTAGTAACATAACGGAGAGAACCTTTATCAAGCATCTTGGTTCCTTAAAAACCCATAGATGGATACAAACGTTCTTGCTATATTAGTTATTCAGGAGCACGACCATAATGATTTCTGCATCGCATAACATCAACATAAAATGAACTTTCTATCATACTTACACATTGGTTTGCTTTAGTTTTCTAGAAATGTTTAATTTTTTAAACTATTCTATTTTTAGCATTCAAATTATATGATGATATCAAACTAAAATATATACTTTTTTATATTTTTATCATTTTCTATATGTTATACATATTCGATATACACCCTATAAAGTCATGTTTATCGTAACCACAAAAATGGCTTTTCGAATTTTAAAATTCCTGCTTACAAATTATTGGTGTTTCTGTTTTCCAGATTTGAAAATCACAAAAAGAAAAGTTCTTAAGCATTGCTACTTTCATTTCAGATTCTAACCGAAAATTAATTGAATTATGTATCGACTTGCTCAGTTTCTTTAACAGTAACGAGGCCAGCTAGCATATTACTGAAAATATGTGCGAATAAAGAGGACAATAAGGTCAGTGATAACATATCACGTGACACAATTACTGTCAATTCCAATTTATAACAAGTACAATATGTGCTATCAGTCAATTAACATTTTGTTGTTCATACGAATGCAGTTCTCAACAAAAGGTTTATAGATGGTTCCGGTTTGATTAATATATAGGTCAAAATGCTTTAGCAATGAAAGTTCATTTTCCCCGTTCCTAGAATGTCCGGTGCTTATTTATTTGATATGTATTCTTAACCTTGTTGGCTTTTAAAAAATGAAATATATCTAACTTGGGAATTTTCGTTGCAGTGAATTATCTTAGTCTCGGCTTATTTATAAATATAAATGATATAAATAAGCATTAAGTGTCGGAAGATATACCATTTACATCAGGCACTCAGATACCGACATGGATGGAAAATAAATTGTACATTATTTCGCCCACAATTTAGGCAGTACATTACAGAGTTAATGGTTTACTGTAAATAAGAGTACAATTATCCCTCTGATTTGTTTCATCAAAATGATAATTGATAACACTTATTCAGCATATTTGTCCAAGTATATCTTTTACAGATTTTATTTTATTTCATATAAAACATTTATAACTTTTAATTAAATAAGTCTATGTATATACTAAAATAACAAAATAACGTTTTCACATCTAACTTTGCAACACTATTATCTAACTGTTAAAAGGAACAATACAAATCAAAACTGAGTGTATATAAATAACTTTCTCATCTATTCATTATTTCGTGCAAATACGTTTTTTTATCTTGCATTTACGTATATTATTTAATTTGGTTGCACCCAGAAGAAAGCATATTATGTTTACATTATGGGTAAGAGCACGTAATCGAATTATCTGTCATGTACCAAGCAGGGCAATAATTGGATATAAATTACTGTTGACAGAAAGATTGGTTTACACACTTATGTTCACGGTTGCTTGTCTTTATAGAATATGGTTGAACATTGTCGATAAATAGACTAACATGAAACAGCGTCAATATGACACGTCAAAGCTAATTCACGCGATCGCTATTGATTGTGTTTGTCACACTGTTGTTAAAAAATGTTATGACTATGTTTATATATTTTATTCTGTTATTTATTACATTTTATATATACGAGTATTTTGCTTCACCCATATTTGTTGCAATTCATTTTCCTTTTAATAAACCATTTTTGAAAATAGCATTAAGACTGTTTACAATAAAATCTGAAGGTTTTTTCTAAACTGTACGTATATGCAAATCATATCAGGCAAATTTCTGATGCTAGGTTGAAATGTATAGTACATGTACAATGTTATTTTCTGGAATTCCACGATATCAGAAATTTGAAATAAATGCAGTTTGCCATATCAAGAGGATAAAAATGCCCGGTATTTTATCCGAACTATTTCTATGTGTGCGTATGAGCAAGCAACCACCTTTTTTATGTTAATACGCGCGTCCTTACTTCAATGTCTGTTTTCTGAACTATTTTGAATTCCAGAATAAAGATCAGCAATAAGAATCGTTAATGGGATTCAGGTCAGCAAAATCCAACCCCGTCTCTTGAGCATCCATTTATATAGTACCCAAAAAGCACCGATAACGTGTTGCACTGAACATAAAATGAGGCCAATTAATAATTGTATTCATGTCAATTACATTGTAACTAATGTTAAATTAGACGATAAGATTCTTATCAGTCTAATAGCATTTTATTACTTTAATTTACGAGTTGTATTGATTTATCGTTTTACATAAATGCCATGTTGTTGAATAACGTATCAAGTTATATAACACGTATTAGCAAAGGTAACATCACATTTCAATTATTTACTTTGTCATACGGAATGATATAGATGAATAATATATAAATGGTTATGAAATATTTCATTTTCAGAAGAATATAATTACCTATTTTTTATAAACCGTGACTGTATGGTATTGTGAGGAATCTTTAGATGTCTCGTTTTTCACATTTCATGTCTCGTTTTTCACAAGGCAAGTTTCAAGTCAGCTTACATATAATATTTATAACTAACAGCTAATATCCTTATTTACGCATCATACATTAATCTACCTCTTTCGTAAAAGGAAGGAAGTTCCAGTGACGCAAAAAAACATCATGGATTATCAATAATTGATTCACCATCCTAGTCTGAGGAAATTGCGGTGATAATTGTTTATGTTACAGTGATTTCTTTTAGGGTAAACATTCTCATAAACAACACAGGCGGTATTACACTGTCGTAGATTCTGGTAGAGTCAGAAACCTTAATGCCATAAATTGTCATTCACAAAAACTACGTAACAATTTTGCAATTTTTGTTGAAACTAACAGATTAATATTGATATGATATATCAACGGTAGGTTGTTGTCATTTACCATCAAAGAAAAGTAACAGATCCTTGTTCCATATTTAAATATATAACAGACAAGCAATTCAACAAATATTTTATCAACTTTGATGTCAAGTGCAGATGTCACGACATAGGATCATTGTATACAGTTTTGAAACAAGTGTCAATACATGTAAAGCATTAAATATAACATTAATGATAAAAGATTTTTACTACATTTGTATTTACTTTTATTTTTTAATTATTAATAAATAAACTAATAAATAAATAAAGGGATGAATAAATAAGTAAATATAAGTAAATACATAAATAACTATATGAATAAATAAATAAGTAAATTAATAAATAGATAAATTAATAAATAAATAATGTAATTAATTAATTGATTGAAATAAAATAAATTAATTTAATAATTAAAATAAATAAATACATAAATTATTGATGTAATATAAAGTGATTGAAATGTCATACATATGTTCAATAATGTTTAAATCATAGATTTAGAGCATGTAAGATGTTTACCAGATATTGAATGTATCGTTGGACCTGAATAATGTGTCATTAAGGTAGCAAATGTGAACAAAGTAGTATTTTGACTTCCATACGAAAACTTATTCACAATAATTATATCAATCGCAACACTGTTCTATATGGAAAATGAGTGAAACGTGAGTACTATTTTTATGAAACGGTAACAAGATACCAAACATAAAAAGTGTTTGAAAGATGAAACTAACAGCATTTTTGAGGCATGACGTGCCATTAAGTTTTTAATTTCAAAGATTATGAAAAACCAGAAGTTTATGGCACAATATGTCTCACAAATTCATAATTATCAAATATTATAATATTGCGCAATATTATATTATACAGAACTCAAAGCACTGATAAGACATAATATCTATACATTTTCCAGAATTCTATTTTTAAATTAGCGGAATCGAATAATGAGTTTGATTCTTTAAAACAACGATAGTTGAAACATGATCAATTGAGAATTCCAGAATCATTTCAGCATCTTCAATGTTACATGTTTATGCCTGATTTCTTCATCGTGCATTCAAAAGTGTTCGCGTTTGTTCCAATGCATCAATTGTCTATTTTTCATTTCAGTTTATTATGGTTACTCCTTATTTGACGCCGTTTTATATTAATATCCAGTATCATGTTATTGATTTGTTGAATGTCAATTCAATGTTTCTTTCTTCTTTAATCTGTAAAATAAAATGAACAATTTCATTGCATTTTACCTCATCAAATTCTTTGCTTGCTTTTATATAAAAAATAAGTAATACATTTACTCAAACGTTTTAAACGATCACATTGCTTGGAACACATGACCCGTATGTATTTTATTGAAAAATCACTCACTTTAGGACATACAAAATGTGTATGTACTACATACTCAATCTGAAATATTCATTTTTACCCTTTGATTTGTGTCAGATTAATATGGATATGTTTTATTAACGGTAGGTTTTGTTTTTGTTATTTACCATCGAATAAAAGTTACAGTTCCTTGTTCCATATTGAAATATATAACAGACAAACAATTCAACAAATATTTTATCAACTTCGATGTCAAGCGCAGATGTGATGACATAGGATCATTGCATATAGTTTATATATAGTACAAAGGATGGTGTTTTGTCATTATTATACCAAGAGGCATTGTTGTATATATAACTGGTGTGGATAATAGTTAGCAATTGTCTCGCCAACAACTAGATACTTTTGATACGAAATAAGCGATATATTTTAGACAAAGGAGAATATAGCGTACTGTGAACTTTTAAACTTTATATATCAAATCGTAGTGTTAACTTAATAATAACAACGTTTAAACGAAATTAATTGAAATGAATGTTAATTTTTTGAATCCTTAACAGTACAATTGTATTTACGTTCCAAATTTAAGAAAATTGTCTTCCAACGTAAAGAAAGAAAATTTGTTTGTACGGGAATATCTGATATTTATAATTATTTCTTGATTCGGCCAGAAATGTAAAGTGATCCTTAAAGGCACGAAGTCTGCGTTATCAACAGAAAAGTTGAATCTTGACAAGTTTGTTATTAAATTGGTGCATATAAGACAATGTCTGAATAGGTAAAGCAGTTTTCAAACTATTTTAAATGATTGTAGCATAATTATTTAGCTCAGAGAAATATGAAATAAGCGACTCATTTGAAATAACCTAGGGTTTTGGCAAATATGGTTGAATAAAAAAGGAAATTCCAGATGACCTTTTTCCGGGGGTCGACCTAAAGGCACTTTTTCAACAACAAATTTACATGCAGAGAGGATAGAGAGAGAGTGTTGGCTTACATAGGTGAATAATTCCCCTATCTTTAAACCACAAACGCATTGTACCTTTATTACGTATTTTTATCCGTGTAAAGCGTTACTTTAAAAATGTGATTTAACATAGTTTTATGAGAAAATATGTGGAATAAAAGTTATGGTGTAATGCTGATACAATGACTAAATCTAAAAAAGTGAATAAAAGGAAAAAAGGGAGTAGGACAGACGAGGAATTGGAAAAAAAATAAGAAAACTTTAAAAGCATGCGAAGGCCTGACAGGGGCGGCATCGAATGAAAACAATATTTCAGTAAGTGAAGTTGTGAATATTACTAACTCTGTACTATTTGATGACACATTATCTACACCACTACCGGTATTTGAAGACGATCATTTATTGTCGCTAAATGAAAGAGACCAATCACTTGGTAATAATGAGTCCATAACAACTTCAGATATTTCTACTGTAGACAAAAAACTTTCAATCTGGAAAAATGGAGGCTGAAATTAACTTAAACCTAACTAATACTGACATTATATGTTATTTGAAGAAAATTGATGCAAAAATTGAAAACATGGATGTAAAGTCACAGTCATTAGAAGCATTAGAGAACAGGGCTGGGAATCAAAACTGCGTCGTATCCTACAAAATGTATACAAACGCCGCCATCTTGGAACGAAAAATGTATGTATCTGTTTATAACTCTTTTTGTTGGAAATGACTGAAAACCAAATATATGTATTAACACGCTACACTATTTTCCGCTTCGTTCGGTATATGTTGCTTACACAACTATTTTGTAAAACAAAAGTTATAGCGAACTTGCAACTCGAAGCGGGGCAGAATTTTTATTAAAATGTGTGGATACGACGCAGTTCATATTGCTTTATCTGTCGATTTTTCCTTTAAATCAATTATATATTCGTTTCCGAGTTCACCATAAAATTTACATTGCGGAAGCTACTTTTCAGTTAAACATGAACATGTTACCTAATTGATCATAATATCTGAAATAAGTTCTTATATTTTCCTGTATGTTCAATATTATCCCTATTATTTTTGCAAAAAAATGTAGAAATCTATTAACTTGAATTCATTTTGGCTAGCTACGCTCTAAGTTAACTGTGGTTCTGCATGTTCTGGGTAATGACTTCTTTCCAAACTTTCACTCTACACATCGTCGCCCTATTCTAAAAATGGTGTATCTACAATTTTCTCTTTTTTGGGAAAAAGGGGTTAAAGGTTCAAGACGTTGTAACTTTTATTTAATAACTCCTAACAGTGTGGACTTCTGGATTGGTATTATTTATGTCAACATGTGATGAAAGCACTTTGTTATATACCTTTATAATTTGCAGTAATTGTAAAAATTAAAAAAAAAATATGGAGATAGACCAAAAATGTTTATTTGTAGATAAAAAAATTACTCTAAAAATGAGTTTGCGGAGATATGACAAAGTAAGGCTAAAATTGTTAATACTTTTTGAGTTAGCACTTTTTAAGAGTAATAATTTTACTATAGAATATTAGTAGATTTTTACATTCTAAAGAACATTTTCAGCCAGAGTGGTTGAACCGCTGACATTGAATCACTTTATCTTCGTAAATTACTATGTCAAAGTGTAAATTCATTCACGTGATCTCCAAATTGGGCCTTTCTCGATAATAACAATATAAAATTGTGCCATAAAAAAAGAAAAACAAACATTTCACAAAATTTTTAATCAATGAACTTGCTAAAACAAACTGACATATTTTGAACCATTATGAAAAATGAAATGATTAAATGATACAGATATAAATTATATTACCAATAATTCTTTTTAATTCACACAATTAAAGTGATTACCACATGCATTCAAAGTCTAAAGTACTGTTTGTTGTTTAATATCAACGTATGAAAAAATATCTGCTCAAGTTCTTAACAATCTTTCAACATTGCAAAATCGTCGTTTTCATGATTTTACATCCAGTGAATTTTGCGATCTCCCATAATGGTGTTTGTCGCACAACGTAGATACTGGACATTCCATAAACAGGCTAAATCAAACCGAGCCGGCAACATTTTAGATCATGCCGTATTGTGTTTTAAGAATTCTGCTATTATCTAATAAATATAATCATTGATGACCCGGAGAACACTGAAACTCGCATGCAAACTTAAAATCTATGTTTTGACAAGACAGTGGTATTCCGATCCCATTGGAATGTTAAATATCTATTTATTTTGTGAATATTTTAAGACTTGAAACAATGATTTATCTGAAACTGATGGCAAGTCAAAACTTCCCCACAGACTTGATGTTGTTGATATAAAATTCCATAGTTTTGTGGAAGTTCTGCTAACTGCAGTCACAAGTTCTAAGAGACAACATTTCTGTAAGGACAACGTCTGATAATGTAAGTAAGTCTGACCTGAAATGGACAAAATATTATCATTAACAATTAAACAACAACAATGTTCGAAACTCCAAATAGTTCCAAATAGTTCATACGAATATCCGAATATAGTTATCCGAAACCATGTGATTGTGAAACTTTGAGAAATATATATAAAAGAATGATAATACTATGAAACAAATACTAATACAAAATATAGATTCACTTATAAAACGTATAAAAGCTAAAATATATTACTTACATGCTTCAGAAATCATTTTTTAACTGTTACTTTCCTAGTTAGCTGGCTGATTTAGATACGATTGTTGTTGTTATCACTGGAGTTAGAACAATTATATTGTCAGGCCCCTTCAGGTCACATGACATATATTTTTCAACTTGATTGGCTGGCACGAAAGATTAGCCTAAAAGTGTTACATGTGTTGGAGATACGACGAAAAAAGGCTAACAGCAAAGCTTTCCATTGGACATAGAACAAAATACAGACGCTATATCTACAAAAGTATGACGTAAATCTTCACAAGCTTTGTTTTGGAGATAGAGCAAACTAATACTAAAATAAATGTGCAGTTATCTCATTTTTGGTAAAAATTGAGTTAGGACATTTTTAGAATAAGGCGACGACATTAGCTTTACTAGGGGCGAGGACCTCGGGTGCGCCTTTGTGAATTATTTCAGGCAAAATGCTGCATCTGCGGAGAACCATCGACATTTTTAAACTAGCTTGATAGGTTTTCCACATGAAAGAATAAAAAGTTTTGGTGGTTTTCGAATTCATAGCAGTTCGGTCCAAGTGATTTGAATTCAGTAAACAAAAACAGCTCGGCCTCGGTCGAACACACCTGTCTGATTTGTTTCTTCAACAAAATTTGTTAACGTCAGCTATACAAATAAGCAGCTGTTTTATTAACTTCTGGCGTGAAGTTTTAAGATTATAAATATTTGAATTAATTATAAAGAGAATAACATTTAAATTTCTTATTTCGGTATGACTAACAGAGAAATTTTCAATGTAAACAGGGGGTAATCCTCTGTGAAGTCGTTTTCTGAAAACTTTTGTTTAAGTTTTCAGGCAATTCATTATCAAATAAAAATCACACTTTAGTATGAAGGTATGTTAAGATGTCATGTCTCTAGCCTGTTGAAAATTCGGTGCGATAATCTGACCTAAATTTTCTGTTCAATATTGTGAAAACTTCTTCAATACTGTTGAAAAATCATGTCTGCCTATATCTGTATCAAATTTAACGGTGCACAGCACAGCGTAAAAATACCTTTGCAAAACGGACACTTTCTTTACAAAATAATTTGTAGTTGTATCATATGTAACTCGATTTTGAAAATTTAAAGTGTTTGATGGAGAAGAATGATACTTATGGTAGGGTGACAATCAAGCCATTCAGAAACTTGAACCCGGACCCATTTTTTAACAAGGGGTGTCCTATACCAAAATGTTTCAATATATTCGTAGTTTAAAAAACTGCCGGCATAAATTGGCATAAATGGTGGCGAACAGAGAAATCAAAGATGGCGTCCAAGATGGCCGCCAAAAATATGGAAATAA
The DNA here is from genome assembly GCF_026571515.1 of Ruditapes philippinarum. NCBI lineage: Eukaryota > Metazoa > Mollusca > Bivalvia > Venerida > Veneridae > Ruditapes > Ruditapes philippinarum. The sequence continues at coordinate 467,547 of NW_026860913.1, forward strand.
CAACTTACTTACTTTTACTTGATTTTAATCAGTTAAAACAGATGCATTTGTTCTTTTCATGCATTTTTGTATCAAATACATATCACATATTGACATTCAGTTTCTATTTTTAATGTAACAATATCTTTTAACAGACACAGGATGAAAATTGTGGCGAAAAATAATGAAAATTTGCTAAAATTTTAAGATGTCCGAACATTTTTCCATGTTATAATGCAATTTACAAATCAATTGATTTACTATGGTTTATATTACAAGAAACCATCCTTTGCATATGAAAAGTGCAATTGATTTTTTTATATGATTGCATTTTTTGAGAAAATGTGTATTTTTTTAAGTGGGTGGGGTAAAATAATAATTTAATAAAAATCACAAATTTATTGTAAGTTACATTACTGTTATGTATTTAAATTGTTATTATTTTAAATAAACTACTTGAAATACTTTAATCTATAATTAATAACAAAATTCAGTAACTTTTGGACAGAGTATGCAAGATTGTTAATAGTTTTATAAGAAATTAAGCACTATAAGTTGAACACAGCGTTTCAATTTAACCTTATAAGTTTATGCTTAATAATTTACTTGCTTTTTTCTTTCGTTTATCCAAGTTTAAACAATCATTTAATTTATTTCTTGTATGTTTCATATGTAAATATGAAAACTTATTCAAACATGTACGCTTTCTTTGGCGAGTTTCTACATACATTTCCCGACCTTTCATGTAACTGAGTGGGTGGGGTACATAACACATTTTGATATTTCAGGTAAGAGTAAATAGTCAAATAATAAATAATCACTTTTGAATAAAGGCACATTTGATTATAGAAAATTTCCTGAAATAGGTAAAAAGGAATGTAATTGTAGTAAAATTCAAGAACAAGTAGGTCATTGTAGACTTAATTATTTTGCACACTATGTTGACAACTGTATTTAACTTTTGGTGATTTCATCTTAAAAATGGGAATAAAAGGACAGGAAAAGGCGCGATCAAAATCTACATGTAAATGTGATAATGTGATAATTTGTTATGCCAAATCGTAAATATCTAAAGTCTAAGTGATATATAGAATAGATTGCTTTATTCAAAATTGGATTTACTTTAAAAAGAAAACCAACAAAAACAACAACAACAACAACAAAACACTAATTACTGTCGTCTTTAATGCCATCAAACTGTCAGAGATCTACAATATTAATAACAGATTGTGTGTTTATAAATTTAATTTTACTTTTAAGATGTTTTGCGTTACGTAATTCACTTCTAATATAAAAAAACAACCAACTTGCAATTCATTTGCATGGATAGTTTGACTGCAGAATATAACTTGAGCAGTTGCGGTATTAGGTTAAAAGGTTAGACTTAATATGAAGACTTTTAACCTTGATGTTTCAAAGAACTGTTTTTAATCATATAATAAGCATATTGAAATGGGAGATTTCACAATGTGATAAACTGAGAAAAGAAAAACAATGTTGGTAGGGATGAACAAGGTGATGTCACTAACTAAATCAGGTACAAAGGGTTTTATGCAAAAAGTACCCCGTCAATATTAGCCAATTGGATTCTAAGAAAATCTCCCGTTTGAAGAAAACGCGAACACATTGAAAAATAATAAAAGTTCAATAACCTAAATAAAGAAATAACTCAATTATGAAGCGAAAGGGACATTACACCAATGCACGGTATAGATATATAAAGAGAGAAGTAGCTTAAAAGAGAGACAAATCACCAGTTTAATATCAACAGTCCAAAACCCTGTGACCAATGTATAAGTAATAATCTGGAAATTGTTGTAATGAAAATGTACGCATCAATTAAATTTGCCATCTGGTTTACTGAATTTTTAGTTTTGACCCAATTGACATCTATGTGTCTAGAGACAGTTTTATTTATTCGTTTCATACATTCATATATATCTGAAAAGCAGGAATGAGAAAATAGCCCAGGAATTAGGCATTAGTAACGCCTAATATGTGCAATATTTGGCCGTTACAAGCAGCACATTAATTAAACAGACATACATATCAACTTTGATGTAATGAGTGCAAAAAAAGGCTGAAACTATTGGAATAACAGAATCTTATTTGAGATATTGTCCACTTTTCATGATAATTTTAAAGCTTCTAAAACGTTTGCAACGTGTCGTGTTCTATCTTACATTAAGTTATTGAAAGTATGAGGTATTTAAAACTTTACACTTGGTATATACATTCAAAATATAAATGAGCCGTGTCACGACAAAACCAACATAATGGGTTTGCAACCAGCATGGATCCAGACCAGCCTGCGCATCCGCGCAGTCTGATCAGGATCCATGCTGTTCGCTTACAAACCTATAACAAGTAGAGAAACTGATAGCGAACAGCATGGATCCTGATCAGACTGCGCAGATGCGCAGGCTGGTCTGGATCCATGCTGGTCGCAAACTCATTATGTTGGTTTTGTCGTGACACGGCGCAAATGTAGTAATCTACGTTAAAAAAATATTTATTTGAAACATTTCATTTTGCGTTTATTTTTTTTTTTTTTGTAAATTTTCTCTTCTGTAAAAACGATAATGATTCATTTATATTCTACAAGACAAGGTTCTAAAATTCACCGAAATTCGTGAATATTAAGCAATATTTCAATTAATTTTTATTTGTGTTTAATTTAATTTGACCAAGTTGAAAAAAGTATTTCTACATTGAAAGTGAATTGCATTGGATCTCTGAAATTTTAATTTAGGTACATGTCATCATTGTACATCATCAATATGAACATGGAAAACTTTTGTTACTTACAGAAAACGTAAAAATCTGAAATGTATTTGATGTAATGACGCAAAATTAATGATATTAGCTTGTTATTTATGTCATATTTAAATCCTTTAAATTTACAACATTGTAAACAGTAATTACATTATTCCCCATCCACTCACATGCAGATGGTTAAATTGGACAATCACTGTAGGAAACATCATTAGAAATGCTTCAATCTATTTAATAAAGTTGTATGTTTACTGGTAGGATATACAAAAAGTACATAGGTGTTCATGTTTATGTAAAAAGTCATTAAAAAGAAAGAAAATGAGAAAGTGCAAATAGATTATTTAACAAGAGCTGTCGGAGGACAGCGACGCTCCACAATTCGAAAGAGTTGTCACAAGGTTGTTTCGTTGAGTATTACTATTGCTTACCTATATGAATACATAAAATTGTCTCAAAAAGGTACAAAAGCTTGTCATTTAGATGTTTTATCGAGTAAATCACTGCTTGATTATTATGAATGCAAACAATTGTCACAAAAACATGCACAAAGCCTGTTAAAAAGATGTTTTATTGAGGGAAACATATTATTTTACATAAAATTGTCAAACAAGGGCTTTTTGTAAAATACATATGCCATCCACTCAAAAATTTATCCAAAATTTTGTAAATCGAAAAAGGCAAATATGCAAAAAGCAAATCAGAGTTATGGGACTTGTGCCAATCACCTTCAGTGACGTTAGAAAGTCACAGAAAACAAGTGTGTGAAGTTTCAATCCATTCCCTTCAGTAGTTATGGAGATACCAGCTTACACGCAAAAACTTAACCAAGAATTTCTGAGTCGAAAAAGGGGCATAAATATGCAAAAAAGCAAATCAGAGTTATGGGACTTGTGCCAATCATGTTAGATTATCACAGAGAAGAGAACAAGTGTATAAAATTTCAATCCATTCACTTCAGTAGTTATGGAGATACCAGCTTACACGTAAAAACTTAACTATAGGGACGCCGACGCCAATAAATGGGTCTGCATTATCTAAAATATAGGTGTTTTCTTTAATTCAAACAATTTTCTCTTCAAAATATTTGCAATTCTTGCCTATTCTATTCCACAATTACTTCATTTGTTAAAAATAATAGAGCTTATAAAACTGTTTCATAAACTAGTTTAATATAAACTAAAAGTTATTTACAATTAATTTGTGATAAAGACATTATTTGATATTTTACCCCACCCACTCAGAAATACACATTGTTCTCAAAAATTACTATGTATTGAACACACTCTACGGCATTTTTCTTATATAAAAAGATTGTCTCCTGTTATATAAGACATAATAAAACAATTTACATTTTGTATATGTGAACTGCACGAAAAACATGGGAAAATGAACAAGACATCTTTAAATATTATCATTTTTTGTACCTTTTTTGTCACATGTTATCTGCTTTTTACCATAAACAACACTTTTGCATTAAAAGTAAGTAATACAACTTCATTCCTGACATCAGTTTATGCAAAAAAAGAACAAAAGCATCTATTTTAACTGCTTAAAATTAAGCAATAACGACTAAGTGGTACTTTTCATAATTTTGGCGGCCATCTTGGACGCCATCTTGGATTTCTCTGTTCGCCACCATTTATGCCAATTTATGCCGGCAGATTTGGAAACTACAAACATTTAGGAACATTTTGGTATATGACATGTCTTGTTAAAAAATGGGTCCGGGTAGCCCCTATAAATAGGCTAGTTTTTTCGTAATTGTCACCCTACCATTAAGCGCAAATATAAAAAATACATTCCGTAGACCTTTCACAACGGCGATAAAGAAATGCGAGTACGACAAAATCAGCGGTAAAGTTCTCGGCGCTGAACATAAAATGACTAAACGGAACGCATAACCTACTTGCAAAAATATATTGTAGCTTAACCATTTATAATATAATTTAAAAAATTTAATGTTCAGTTTCAAATAATAAAGCTCATCTGTCCTCACCGATTATTAAAAAAAAATGAATACAATAAAATCGGCACGTAAAAGACATAAGTAATGACGGAATTGACAGAAATTATTGCTAATTACAAGTAACAAAGATAGGCATGCAATTTGTGCTTAGCTCTCTCCTGATAGCGAGAGCCCTTTTAAATTTGTAATTCTTTCTCTTTTTTTATAAAAAAAGTAATTCCTGATTAATACAGGGTCCAGGAGAGGTTACACTGGAATATTGAATTTTGTATCAAAAATAGTAATCACTCCCATTTCGAACTCATTGGAACAAGTTTATAAGCATGCTAAGGCAACACTAGAACACGTTGTCATATGGGTGTGCGATCACGTGTTTCAATGTATATTGCATTTGGCACAGCTTTTCGGAATTTGTAGATGCTTATGATAGGTACTAAAATGCGACCGAAAAATGCAGCCTTAATAGAATTGTATAACATTTCCATTTTTATGAAACCAATGAGTGACGTCTGCTTTTGACTTAAGTCGTAAACAAGAAATGTTGTTGGACGTTATTAGCATACCTAGCACATAATTTTAAATAGTTTAACCAATATGCAGCCTGCAATGAAAATACAACTGTGTCGTATCATATTTAATTTTCAACTGCGTTGTATCATTTCGTAAAAATCATTATTTTCTTAGAAAATAAACAGCTCTTTTTAATGAAAGTTTATTAAATGATGCAAAATTATATTTCAAAGTTTATGGTGAACTCTGAAAACGAGTATATAATTGAATTGAAAAGGAAAAAAAAGTGATTAAACAAAAATGAAATGGTCGTTACCCCACTTTTTATAAAAATTCTGCCCCTTCGGGTTTCAAGTTTCATAAAAATTTTTTTTAAAAAAGTTGTGCAAGAACCTTACGAAACGAAAACGGAAAATAGTTTTTAGCGTGTTAAAACATATTTCTGGTTTTTAGTTTATTTCCCAAAAAAATAGTTTTAACAAAAAAAATACATTTTTCGCCCCCAAGAAAGGGGGCGTTTTTTTTAATTTTTTTAGGATAGACGCGTTTTGAAATTCCCCGCCCGGAGAAAAAGTAGCAATTTTTTGAGTTGAAAATGTTGGGTTCCGGGGAAAGAAAAAGTTTCTAAAAATAAAGATTTAAAAAATTTGAAAAAGATGAAAAAGCAAATGTTGAGTTTTGCTCGTAAATAGATAAGGGGTTTATCAAAACGAAAAACTTTTAAATGAGAATATTAAAATGAAAGATGAAGTATATTTAAAATCACAATCAATGAGAAAAAATTTAATCTTTGGCGGAATTAAAGAAGAGAAAAACGAAAACCCCGAAGAAACGGAACGTATACTTCGAAATCACCTGAAAGAAAAGTTAAACATGGCTAAGGAATATGTAAAGTCGCTACAAATTGAGCGTGCCCACAGAATGGGTGTCCAAGGGCATGACGAAAGATCGTTTTATATCGCAAAATTGTTTGCAAATTTACATACTTTAAAGATCGGGAGTTCGTCCGAAGTAAAAGAAAGCTGCTCAAATAAAAACACCATACTTTTTACATGAACAGTTTCCCCCAGAAGTTGTACAAAAACGACGTAGCTTATTTCCTAAACTAAAGAAAGCCCGAGAGTAAAACAAAACAGCATGGATTGCCTACGACATGCTGTTCGTCGATGGTAAACCTGTCAAGTCAACCTAGGAATTACCGGAGAGTGAGCTGAAAGTCTTCGCATGGAATTGCAATGGTTTAAGTGACAGTAAATTAAAAAATAAAGACTTTATTTCTAAAATTTCGGAAAATGATATATGTATTCTTACTGAATCCTGGACTGATGAAAATTCCAATATGGAAATTAATGATTATACATGCTTTAATTTTTATAGAAAATTTAAACATAAAAGGGCTAAAAGAAACAGTCACAGTGGTGAAATTGTTATATATGTAAAAAAATGATATTAAAAACGGAGTAACTATTGTAAGATACCATTGTGACACAATTATATGGATGAAACTGGATAGTGAGTTTTTTAAGACAATGCCTGAAATATATTTATGTGGAGTTTATATGTGGTTTGATGACTCGCCTATTGCGAGTATTGAAAATGTAGACTTATTTGAAATGTTAACTAATGATGTTTTGAAGACCTAGGTAAGGTGTTACTAGTAGGTGACTGGAATGGGAGAGTAGGCAATAAATCAGATTTTATAGTATGTGATAATAATGTAAAATATATCGATTCTGATGATAATTTTCCGGATGCACCACTATGCAGGGCCTCTTCCGATCCGATTGTTAACTCAAGAGGTGAAAAGATCCTTGATTTTTGTAAAACTACTTGTATGAGATTAGCTAACGGTCGTTTAGATAACGATTGTAACGTAGGGGCATTTACGTATTATATCCGCCAGTCAAGCAGTACAATTGACTATTTAGTATTGAAAGAATGCAATTTTCAGATTATAAGTGCATTCGAAATATGTCAATTTAATGAATTTAGTGATCATGCACCGCTTTCGTTTACTGTTAAATACTCAGATACTAAATTTAAACCGAGAAATTTAGAAAGTGAGAGTACATATTTTAAATGGCGTGATGCTGACAAAGATAAATTTAGAAGGGGTTTATGAGGAAGAATGGCTGATTTAAACGATATCTTTGAGAATTCTTCTTCGAGCGACATTGAAAATATTATTTTAAAGTTTTCAAAGATTATACAAGATGTAGCCGAGCCTCTTTTTAAGCGAAAAGGTAGAAAAAGGGGGAAACTCTGATTGTTCTTGGTTTGATGAAGAATGCTACGAAAAAAAGCGTAATTATCTTAATGCTTTGTCGATTTTTAATAATTATAAAAACGAAACTAATAGGCATATTCTATGTGACTTGAAAAAAGAGTTTAAAAACATCGTTTGTAAGAAAAAACGGGAATATAGACTTAAAAGTGCACAGGAATTGTCTGAAATGAAAAATAAACCAAGAGAGTTTGGGAAACATTTCAAAAAACGAAATGTATCACAAAGTTCGGATATACCTATTTTAGATTTCCAAAATTATTTTGCAAATATGTTTGAAGAAATAAGGGCTACAACTCATTTTGACGCAAATATTTCAAATGATAATATTGATCCTAATATTAGTAACCCTACTTTTGAAAAGCTTAATATTCCCATATCTTGCGAAGAAATTAGAGATGCGGTGAAGCGATTAAACTGAAACAAAGTGTCTTGTCCAAGTGATGACTTGTTGAACGAATACTTCATATTTTCTATTGATATATTAGTAGGCCATATCACTGATCTTTTTAACAGAGTATTCGATGCAGGCTGTTTTCCAGAAATATGGTCCAAATGCTTTATTATACCTCTTCATAAAAAAGGCGATCATACTTATGTTAACAATTATCGTGGCATCACATTACTAAGTAACTTTGGGAAATTATTTATAAGTATTTTGACAAATAGAGTGGACAAATGGTTTGATGATAATAACATTTTGTCAGACGCTCAATTTGGTTTTAGAAAGGGATGTAGTACAGTAGATGCAATTTTCGTGTTACATAATTTAATAAACCAGATGTTAACTCAAAAATGCGATTACCTTTTAAAAAAGGCGTTTGACTCTGTGAACCGCAATGCATTATGGTATAAATTGTTTAATATAGGATTAGATGGGAAGTTACTTAGAACTTTTAATCAATGTATTCAGTGTTAAACATTGCAATGCATTTTCAGAGTTTTTCAATTTATCGATTGGGCTGCGTCAAAGGCAAAATAATTCGCCCGCCATGTTTGCACTATTTTTAGAAGACCTAGAATTATTTTTTTACAATTGTAGATTGAATATATTTTAAATATGTATAGTAATATTGGTATTCGGTGACGATATGGTTATAATTGGTAACTCGCAAGAGGATTTACAGCAAAAATTTAACTCTTTATTTGAATACTGTAATCTATGGGGCCTAGAGGTAAATACCGCGAAAAACTAAAATAGTTGTTTTTCGGAATAGAGGACCAGTACTTCCTCATGAACGTTGGTTTTATAATAATGAAGCTTAGGAAATTGTTGACTATTTTAATTATTTAGGTGTAGTATTTAATTACACTGGGTCCTTTGTACTTCACAATCAATATCTTATAGGTAAAGCTTTGAAAGCAATGAATGTTTTTATATGTTATATTAACAAGTATGAAATATCCCCTTCTGTTTCCTTGCAATTAGTTCATGCTTTTGTCGGCTCTATCATAAATTATGCTTGTCCAGTCTGGAGATTTACAAAATCCAAAGATATAGAGATATAGAGAGATTACACTTGAAATTTTGCAAGTTAATTCTTGCTGTGAAAATAAGCTCTCGTAATGCAGCAATTTATGGTGAGCTCGGAAGATACCCACTTTAATAGATATGTTCACATACTAAAATATTGGTTTAGAGTGATACATTCAAGCTATATCATTGTTAAATGTGTGTATATAAATACATTAAATCAGTGTAAAAAAGGTGTAAAAACTAGGCGTATAAAGTAAAAGGAATTTTAGATGAATTTGGTTTTTCTGAGGTGTGGAATTGTCCTGAACTTCAAAAGAATTTGTATATATTTTTAAACAAAGAGTCATTGATGTTTTTAAACAAAAATGGTTTTTCAGATATTGTTAATAATAACGTTTTAAATACATTGTATAGACATATCAAGGATAATTTTTCTTTGGAATGTTATTTAGATAAAATTAAGTGTATGAAATCAAGACAACAAGTAACCCGTCTCAGAATATCAGCGCATAATTTAAGAATATAATCTGGTAGATATGGTAGAAACAGACCTGAAAGACACGAGCGCATATGTCAACTTTGTAATACACAAGATATTGAAGACGAATTTCATTTTATACTTGTTTGTAATCTGTACCAGGAAATACGCACTAAATTCATTAAAGATATTATCATGAAAAACCTAGCATGTTTAAATTCATAGAATTACTTCAGTCATATGAAAAGTCCATATTATTAAATTTATGTAAATTTATTTATTTTGCAAATAGTAAAAGAAAAGATATGTTGATAACGCTTAGGTTATACATAAATGTAATGTTAAAATGTTGTTATTATTTTCATAGATATTGTAAACGTTTAGATTTAGCTAGTAATGTTTATATTAAAATGAGATTATTTTGATATTAAAAATGAGACTACTCTGATATACATTTAGATAATACAAAATCTTTTTTTTTCTGAAGCAATATATGTTCCTTCTCCAATATACTGTAAATCTGTGAATTATATCATGTGTTTATCTATTTATAATATTTGATATATGTAATGTTCCAAGATACTGTATTGTATACGTTACGAAATAAAATTTCTGTTCTGTTCCGTTCCTAAAGTGTAATCATTATTTACATTAATTATCAGCTTTCTCAGAAAAAAAAATACTAGCACAGAAAATATAATATTTATTGTGATAAATAAAGTAATAATGATAACAACAATAAACAAATAATAATAACGATAATAATAATAATAATAAAAGTGATGATGATAATAATAATAATAATAAAACTTCACAGTTCATATAAATATTAACAATTGAGATCATCTCATATTACTCAATATAAAAGAAGACATTGTATTATGTTTATTTGCCCGGATGATATTAAAATGAGAAAAATAAGTTAATGTCAATTATTTTTAGTATAATATTTTACTATTTTTCTCATTTAACTACTATGCTTAAAAGTCTTAAAGAAAATATCAGATAACATATTGCTCTTTAACAATATGCCGGGATGTGTCTCCAAATTACCCATTACTTCTGTATGGGCATAGAAAAGTTGTTTGAAATGGCAAATAGGTGAAAGATAAGAACCTTTGCTTTCTAACTTCACAGAATGAACCGGTAACTTACTCGTAAAATACATGTTAAGCATTTAAGGTTGATCATGGGTAATGCATTACATCCACTTTGAAAAGTATTCAAATAGGCTAGAATCACTTGCCAACTACATTGAAATTGAGGGGCGTGGGCTCAAACCCCAGAAGGGGCAACTTTTTTTTCTTTCTTTTTTTCTTTTTAACATTATTTATGTATCTCTCTGATCCCTGATAGAAGAAAAAAAGTGTTTGATTTAAATCATTTAATTATTGTAGGTATTTATTTGCTAAATAATGCCAAAATTTATAACAAATATGATACCAGATATATTTAAAGTTCAATAAAATAAAAACTACACGGTAAAAGTATATTATATTTCGTATGATTAACCAATATACTTTTAAGAAAATTAAGACAAAATTTGAAAACAGCCCCACATTGTGGTATATTTTACGGATATTTTGAATAAGGTTTTTTATAGGGAAATGGTCAAATTAGTATTTAAAGTGGGTGGGGTAGGGTAACATTTTTATACATATTAAGAACATTTTCTTTAGAAACAATCATTTTGCTTGTGTAATTTGTTACCTGAATGTTATTTTTTGTTTCTTAACAATGAGCAATAGGGAAACATTTTTCATAATGATGATATTATAAATTATTTAGAGATTTCTTATTTCTGAAAATAAGCCCTTCAAATGGCAAAGTCTTAGTTCAGAAATATATCCATAACTCATAAACCACACGGTAAATTTTATTTAAATTTTGCAAACAGGTGACCTTGAAGACATATAACTGTCCTATGTTGTCAATTTAACAGTTCCTTATAGTGCCCGTTACCCATGGTCTACCTTAATATAACATTTAATGATAGATGATTTTTACTATTTACTTTTATTTTTTAATTATTAATAAATAAACAAATAAATAAAGGGATAAATAAATAAGTAAATATAAGTAAATACATAAATAACTATATGAATAAATGAATAAGTAAATGAAGAAATAGATAAATTGATTAATTAAAGAAAATTAAAATAATAAATAAATAAATTAATTGATTAAAATAAATAAATACATAAATTATTGATGTAATATAAAGTGATTGAAATGTCAAACATGTGTTCAATAATGCTTAAATTATAGATTTAGAGCATGTTAGATGTTTAGCAGATATTAAATGTATCTTTGGACCTGAGTAATGTATCGTAAAGTTAGCAAAATGTAAATAAAGTAGTAATTTGACTTCCATACGAAAACTTATTCACAATAATTATGTCAATTGCAACATTGTTCTATATGGAAAATGAATGAGTACTATTTGTATGAAACGTGAGTACTATTTTTATGAAACGGTAACAATATACCAAACATAAAAAGTGTTTGAGAGATGAAACTAACAGCATTTTTGAGGCATGACGTGCCTTTAAGTTTTAAATATCAAAGATTATGAAAAACCAGAAGTAAATGGCACAATATGTCTCACAAATCCATAATTATCAAATATTATAATATTGCGCAATATTATATTATACAAAACTCAAAGCACTGATAAGACATAATATCTATACATTTTCCGGAATTCTATTTTTAAATTAGCGGATCGAATAATGAGTTTGATTCTTTAAAAAAACCGATAGTTGAAACATGATAAATCGAGAAATCCAGAATCACTCAAGCAACTTCAATGTTACATGTTTATGCATGATGTCAAGTGCAGATGTCATGACATAGGATCATTGCATACAGTTTTGAAACAAGTGTCCATACTTCATTTTAAATAATGCCATATTCGTATGAGGGTTCGCATATAAGATCATTTCGATCCGAGAGAATTCTTTTATTGCCCACCTTGTGACACTCTTATTCACAATGCAATTTAGTTTGATTTTATATGCCCCGATGCAATGAAAGGAAAATTCACACTGTTTTTGTATAACCCTACTTTTGACTCAGCTTACAGTCTGGTGTCATGTTACACTAACATGTTATTTGATATATGGCAATGTATATCAATTATATTTGGTAAAATGATTTTTGTCCTGTTTTGATTAAGTGAATTCTATTCTAGTTTGTGTGTTTACATTGTATATAGTACAAAGGATGGTGTTTTGTCATTATTTTACCAAGAGGCATTGTTGTATATTTAACTGGTGTGGATAATAGTAAGCAATTGTCTCGCAAACAACTAGATATATTTTGATACGAAATAAGCGATATATTTAAGACAGAGGAGAATAAGCGTATTGTTAACTTTTAAACCGTAAATCAATTCGTAGCGTTAACTTAATAATATCAACATTTGAACGAAATTAATTGGAATGAATGTACATTTGTTACATCCTTTACAGCACAATTGTATTTACGTTCCAAATTAAGAAAATTGTCTTCGAACTTAAAGAAAGAAAATTCGTTTGTACGGGAATATCTGGTATTTATAATTATTTCTTGATTCGGCATAGATTGTGTGGTCAGAAATGTAAAGTGACACTTAAAGGCACGAAGTCTGTGTTATCAACAGAGAATTTGAATCTTGACAAGTTTGTTATTAAATTGGTCCATTCGACCACAAATAAATGCAGCTGTGAAGTTAAATCAAATCGAGTAATAATTATTTTATGGTATACAATATTTCACAAGACAATCTCTGAATAACTAAAGCAGTTTTTAAACTACTTTCAATGAATGTAGCATAATTATTTAGCTCAGAAAAATATGAAATAAGCGACCCATTTGAAAAAACCTAGGTATTTGGCAAATATGGTTAAATATATAGAAAAGAGAATAATATAATATTGACAAGAGAAACTCCGAATTGTTACATACTTTTAAACTACTTTCAATGATAAAAGATAAACATATAAGCAAACTTTGTTGAAATTACGTATGGCAAAAGTTCATGGCAAATATTGGTTCATAAAGAATATAGCAATAGAATTACACAAACCGATATGTTACATGTACTTGTTAAAAACGAGAATATTTTATTGCAATTAAGAGTTACACAAGTAGGTCAGCAGGCACGAAGAAGGTTTCATTAAAATACTCGGACTATTGTAGATTATTATTGTAGATTATTAATATTGTTTTCTTAATTATTTTCATTATCTTTATCTATTGTACGTGTCACATACTAACTGGGTAACGTAATATTTTAACATGCACACACTGCATCCACTTAAAATCACAAGTATCTGGGTTTCTTTTAAACCTCTTAATTTGTAGTGTATAAATTTTATAAAACTCTATGCAAGGGTTTCATGTTAAGGATTGTCATCAATTCTGTAGGTCTTAAAATGTATCTTTTTTATAAAATGAAGCATGTTAAATTTAAAAAAAAAGTGAGGTAAGACAATGGTGCAAATACAACCCTTGTTTTGATAAAAATGGATACACTTATTTAAGAAAATATCAACTGAATAGTTTTGAAATATATAATTTTCGGAAAATTGATAATAATTAATACAATTCTAAATACCCATATTTACTTCCCATTTACAATATACAAATATATCTCAATATCTTTTTTAAAGAAAGGCGAGCAAAATTCATGGATTATCAATAATTGACTAACCATCCTTGTTTGAGGATATTGCTGTGAGAAGTGTTACAGTGTTTTCTATTTAGAAAAACATTTCTGCAAACAACACAGAGGGTTTGCACTGACGTAGATTTTAATATTTCTAGAACATTACTGCATTCCATGTTCATTCACAAAACAAAACATTATATAATATCTACTTATGAAACTTACAAACATATACAAATATCTTTAAAACACGATGACTGTAAGTGACAATCAAATGATCGGAAAGTGCATTTCTTATATTTCATTACAAATTGATATTGTTACTAACTTGAAATATCAACAACTGGTTTCAACATTGATATTTCCGCCAGAAAAAAAATCATTGCTCTTATTTTCAATTGTCAGCTAATAAAAACAGTAAAAGAAATGCATATTTTGTAGTCTGTATTAAAGTGTTCAAAGAGATTCAAACTGAAATGAAAAGTCTTAACGAGAAACACGGAAAAAAGATCAAGACGTCATTTCCAAACATTGGAATCGGTTGTTCGGAGGCTGTGTTCATTGAACGCTGCCTTTCCTTGTTGATCTTGTTTATCATATTGAATTGGAGCTAACATTACTTCGATCAAAGCAGGAGCAAAGTGTGTCGGATATCAAAAGTTCTTTTTAATGTCGTGATGTATTCTATGTAGTGGCGGCGGCGGGAATGCAAATGCTGGATAGTGGTATCGAAAAAAGCTGTATCCTGTTGCAGCAAGCCATGTTGTCTTCATGTTTAGAACAGTCGGCGATATTTGATCATGCTCATACGACAAACCTGAAAATAGAAAAAATAAGAATCCCTAAAGAAAGCCCATAACGACAAATTGAAAATATTGCAAGCTCGGTTTGATTGAGTATGTGCATGGGCGGAACTGTAAAGTGCATCACGCCCCTAGCACTGGCTGAAGCAGAATTCAACATTTAAACATGAAATGGTGAATTTTGAATTTAGAAACATCCATAGATGTGTTCATACGGCGGTTATCACGGAACATTCAATGTGACAATTCCGTGCCATTCCATGAAAAGCGGCGTATGGTCCCCAAAGAAAAGAATGCGTGTGCCCTAATCGAGAAAACAATGGGTGGAACTAAACAAAATGAAATTATGAAAGGGGATCAGAAGTTATGAAGCCTGCATATCACAGATATGGCGCCAAAAGGTAAAAGTAACACTAACACAACAATAATGTCGTGCTGAACCGGAAAAATAACATCCATGATTGAATGTACGGGGCGACTTTTTACGGCCTCCACACGGCTCAAACAACGCTGATTTTGCGATAATATAGAGAAATAAGAAACCGACCCTGCAACATTTGTAACTGAATCAGTGTCTGAAATGAGCGGGAACAAGAATTTAAATACTTTGCATTCAGATTAAAAAAACATAAAATAATACTATATCGACCGCAGAAAAGATCAAAGCACAGAAGGCGCTGAATTTGTTTGAGTCTCAGAATGTCAGAAAGGTGAAGGTTGTGAGATTATAAACCAATTTGTTTTTGTATAGTGCCACCAATGCTTTCCAGCGTTTTAATTGTAGTAACTTGGCTATAAGACTAATTGCAAAACTGATATTCAATTCAATGTTTATTTGACTTAAACAAAAAATGAGTTGCCTTAACTGGGATTTGAACTCCCGACATCTGGCTTCCTAAGCGAGCGCGCAAACCCCTCGGCCACGGTGAAGTTATATGTTAACTGCCTGAAGAAAACCGTATTATTCTAAATTAGGGTTAGTAACCGCTAACTGTTGTACACAGATGTAAATAATCATGGAGCTTACTATTAGCATGTATATCTATAAAGAATAAAACAATATTAGAAATCTTCGACCATTCGGGAACTTTTTTGCTTGAAAATTAATGCGCCTGTCATTTGACCATCTTTACGCAGTGATCTCCCCTAAATATTTCGGCGTTAGTGTACATATAAAGGTAAGTAGCAGCTTCAAAAAAGCGGACTACTTTCGGCATTTGCAATTAACATTATCAGGGTCTGGAATTTTGCTACCATTATTTGTTTGGTCTGACGACCCAAACATATAAAAAACTACTATTCTATTTCGTTTCCCTCAATAAACGTAAGCGACATTACCCCCATATTTTTTAGGTTTCAGATGTATAATATTCGGAGGCTTTTAGACAACCCCCTCTTTCTATTTTATCTTTTATGATTTTTTTCTTACTGAATATTTGTTAAAATCTGCATCATAGTTTCCCAAACAAGAAAAGTAAGATAAATGAAAACATTGATAAAAAGCAAAACGTACAAATTAATCAATGTTTGCTGCAAAAGTCATGATTAGATTCATGCTGAAGCCAGTGATTTGATTTCAAGCTTTAAATGATGTGCAAATTGAAATCTTGCATCTTGTGAGAACGAATTGTAAATATAAACACCGTGCCCTATTTCAAAGACAACTTAGCTAGAACAGTTTATACTGACATGTATGACATCAATGGTTTTGATCGTACGAAATGCATAAATCATTCTTCACATAAGAAATGATAGTAATCTGGAAGAAGAGTGAACCCTCGGGAGCATTAATCACAACAAGCGATCATATGAGCATTGCAGTCTCGGTTTGATTGAGTCTGAACATGAGGTTAAATATGGAAATGAAACATCCCTCACGACCCCTACTGTCCTAAGATGATAATTTGGTCTTAACGGTACCTGGGAAAGTCGAAAAACGGGGTTATTTGGATTATTATCCGATATCGTAAAAGTAAACACTTACATATACTATATAGCATATTATTCTTACATGATCGTTTGTGTATTACCGTTATGGCTCTGTCGGTAGGTCGGAGTAATTGTAACTTTTAGTGTTTTGTACTTATAGGTTCGAACCCCACTTAGCGTCATTTAAAAACCACAGTTTTTTCTTCTTACTGTTTTTTTATCATTATTATTTATTTATTTTTCGTTTTCCTTTTTGTTTTCTTCTTATAATATATATTTTATAGTATATATTTATTTTTTTATTTCCATTCTATTTTCTTTTTGTATATTTTGATCGCAGTGTTATAAAATATTCGATATCATATTCATGTATGTATATGAAAAACCCGGTCAAACTTGTTTTCTGAACAATTGGCTGTTCTGAGGTAAAAAAAAATGTGTCTTACAAGTAGTCGAAAACACATTACTGACACAGTTGCTCTACCTACTGCGCTAACAAGTCATATGATAACATGTAGTTTTATTTTCATTTTTATAGGTTGTGGCATTGATCTGCCTAACCTATTTTTCGCATTGTTATTGGTCTTTGTTATGTAAACAAAGGCTCAAATTATCATCCTAGGACAGTAGCACCGTCTATAATATTTTAATGTCTCATATTCAAGAGCATAGTTAAAGTGTGTTTCATTTCAATTTTCGATCCACGCAAGTAGGACATTTCCATAATAAGTTCGATTGTCAACAATCGTTGTTGATCATGCAAGTCATTTTAATTATCTAGAACATTACAGAGTCATGAATCTGTTTAATATTATCTTATGACAGTATACATTAAAATGTAACAAAAAGTCGAGATTTAGGTATCAAGAACATAACAATACCTTATTCCACCTGAATTATATACTTAATCGGTATGTAAGTCTCATGATTTTATTATCTTATCTTTAATTGTTGCAACTCTAGGTTGCAAATCGCAGTATTTGGTATTTTAAGCGTCCGCGCGGAAGCGCAACGCCCCTTATGGAATTAAATGGATTTTGTGAAAGGGCAATTGCAACTTCTTCGATCATAATAGCCGATCATTCTGATTAGAATGAGAGTGTTTGATTATCAAAAATGAAATTTCGCAATATGTACAATGAAAAGCGAACTGGAGAATTTCGCAATGCAAACATATTCAAATTAAATTATCTTATCCGTCAATTAATCGCACTCTTCGGTTTTTTATTAGTACACATTGGGTTATTATGTATTGGTGTACCTATAAATAGCATATGTATAGAAGTAGTTTTAGTTTAACGAAACGGTCATTCGTGTCGCGCTATGGTAATAAATTACGCACTGGAGAATTTTGCAGCAATTGAAATGCAAACATATTCAAACAATATATAATTGCACTCTTTATAAATCTATAGAACAAAATTAAGTAAGCCATTCTTTACGAATTCAAGTCAAGTCAAGTCAAATAGTTTATTGGCATAAACATTTTACACGTTCATCGCCAAGTTATATGAATGGCGGTTTATAATTTAACATAAAACATTGCATATACAATTACAAATTTTGTAATAAATACATGTACAAAACATACATAATATTTAAGTACAGAAAAGTATGGTGATGGATTTAACATAGCTATATACTAGTAATTACAGGCAAATAACAGTGAAACACAAAGAACAACATTGATTTTCAAATTAATATTGTTTGTAAATTAAGAAAAAAAATATTAACAGAAAACTAGACAGTATTTCTTTTTTCAAATGATAAGTGAATATATTTAGCTAATTTTATTATAACGTTTTTAGAAGAAGCAGTCATTATACTTTTAAATTTGTTAATATTTGGCCAAGTATAATAGTACCTAGGTAAATAAAGTGCTCTTAAATCAGAATAATATGGACATATCAATAACAGATGATACTCATTTTCAACCACTTTCATATTACATTTCACACATAATCTATTGTTTCTATCTATATTTCTGAAGCGACCTTCCTCTATAGCTAATCTATGAGCCGAACATCTAAATCTTGAAAGGGATTTTCTATGTTTATCATTTGTTATAATACTAAGATATTTTTCATAACCAAAATCAGTTTTAATTTCTTTATAAACTTCTAATTTTCTAGATACACGCAATTCAGCATACCAATTTTGCATATTTTGATCTTTAATACGTTGTATAATACTATTTAATTGAGAATTATTTAATACTAAGTTTGGATCCCACAAATATTGTAAACCAAGCGAATTTAACAAACGTTTTACATTTAATGTCCAGGCATTGACTAAATTATCATTCTGGTCTTTTAAATACATAATTTTATACATAAGTGTACCTGGGGTTTTCCTAATTCTAGACCAAAATTTTATTATTCTGATATTACGAATGACTGATAATGGAAATTTACCCAATTCTCCATAAACGGCAATATTTGTTGTTTGTTGACGAACTCCTAAAATCTGTTTTAGGAACTTAAGATAAACGCGCTCTATGTCTGGGCTATTATGAAAACCCCAGATTTCACATCCGTATGTCAATATTGGTAAAACCATTGATTCAAAAAGTTTAATTTTTTCAGTAACATCAAGATTAACTACATCAAAAAGAGAATTCAGTGAATACAATGCCTTTGTCGCTTGATGGGACAATACCTTTTGAGTTTGATAGTAGCTTCCATTTGCTGATAATGTGACACCTAAATATGTAAATTTTTGTACAACCTTAATTTTT
This sequence comes from Ruditapes philippinarum, assembly GCF_026571515.1. Lineage (NCBI taxonomy): Eukaryota > Metazoa > Mollusca > Bivalvia > Venerida > Veneridae > Ruditapes > Ruditapes philippinarum. The sequence continues at coordinate 487,136 of NW_026860913.1, forward strand.
TCATTATTATAAAAGAACTCGACATTATCATTCCTATTACCGGTTTTAAAAACCATTGTGGCAGTCTTATCAACATTAACAGTAAGTCCCCATTCAGTACAGTATTGGTTTACTTTGTTAAGAAGTAATTGTAAACCTTCCTGTGTATAAGAAAATAAAACAGTATCATCGGCAAATAATAACAAAAATATCTGCAATTCATCTAGAGTAAAAACATCAATTGCTTCATTCTCCATAAAATCATTCATATCATTGACGAAAAATATAAATAGAAGAGGAGAAAGGGGTTCTCCCTGTTTAACGCCCATATAGCTATTAAAATAATCAGTTAGTGACCCAGAAGCTCGAACACATAATTTAACACTATTATACATACTTTGTAATATTTTGATAATCTTACAAGAAATTCCATAAGTTATCATTTTATACCAAATACCATTTCTGTAGACAAGGTCAAATGCCTTTTGAAAATCAACAAATGCTGAATAAACCTTTCTTTTTTCATGTTTAATTATTTTATTAATGATGGATGTCAATACAAAGACACAATCTACAGTTGATTTACCGGTTCTAAATCCAAATTGATTATCAGTAAATATATTATTGCAGTCAGCCCACTTACGTATACGTGAGTCAAGTAAAATTGAAAAAAGCTTAGAAAAAATACTTGTCAGAGTTATTGCCCGATAATTGTTTACATCATTCAAATTACCTTTTTTGGGAACAGGAATAATAATACCTTTAGTCCAGGTCTCCGGATATTCACCGGAAGAGAAAATAAAATTGAAAAGCTTACATAAAGAAGGTGCAAGAATATATTTACATTCTATAAACATTTCTGCAATCAAATTATCTTCTCCTCCACTTTTACCTACTTTAAGTGCTGATATTGCTTTTATAATTTCATCTACAGTAAAATCTTTATCAAGTTCTTCAATATTAATATCATTATTATTTCGATATATATCTTCTTCTACATGATCACTCATATATACATTTTCATTAGCATATAAAGATTTAAAATGGTTATAAAAATCTTCTTTTGAAATACACGTCTCTTTATTATTCTTTCTAAATTTTTTTATTTCAGACCAAAATTTTTGAGGTTGCCCTGTAGCTAATCTATGCAATTTTTTTCTCTGTTCAATATTAAATTTAGCTTTTGCCCGCCGTTTTGCTAATCTAAATAATCTCCGCTTTGTAATAATAAGTTCACGATTACAGGCTGAGCGGTTAATATTATACAAAGTATTTGCACGCTTCAGTTCACGGCGAGCATCCTCACAATCTTTAGTATACCAAGGACTCTTATATTTTCTTTCCTTTTTACATTTAACATTATTTTTAGTCTTTATTTTTCTACCAAAAATGTCAGAACCTTTACAATATAAAATGCTTGATATTTGCTCTATACCTTGATTTAAACAAATATTTTGTGAAATTATACTATCTACAATGGTATCAATATTCAATAACTCCCCTTGTATTGCCTCAGTGTACAAATGAGACATATTATTATTCCATAACAGTTTATCTGTATTTACATGGTTATTTATAGTAACAGGTATGTTATACTTTAATGAAAACTCAATACTTATCGGTGCATGTGGTGACAACGAATTCATATCATGTACCGTAAATTGTTAACATATCGAAAGAGGTCACATGATAACAAGACGTAATCTATCACACTATTACCGTTATTGGACATGAATGTGTATTGACCAACACCCGCATCTTGACCGAATCTACCATTTATAATTTTTAGGTCAGTACTGATACAAATGTCAATTAATCGGGTACCAGACGCATTTACTATAGTGTCCATAATCTTTCTTATGGGTATATCAATATTTTCAAGTTGTGAATCTTTATCAATAACAGGAATGTACTTATCAAAATAATTGATTGATTCTATAACATCAGATTTATTGCCACATCTGGCATTTAAATCTCCTATAACGGACACTTTTCCATATTGTGAGTGTTTCCGAATATCGGCTTCCAGTGCCTCAAAAAACCCAACATCATGCATATTAAAATAAACAGAATTTTGTGGCGGGATATAGATGAAACATATATAAATATCATATACAGTGTTAAAAAATAGTTTACATAATTTAATCCAAATTAAACCATTTTTATCAGTGCTGATAACAGTAATTCCTGGCAAAATATTTCTTTTAATGTATAGACAAACTCCCCCATGACCTCTCCTACAGCTATTTATCATAGACTGAGGTCGTGGTACTGAAAAACACTCATATCCATTAAGTTTAAAGTCATCATTTGTACGTTGCCATGTCTCACAAATAAATATGATATTGAATTCAAATATAAAGTTTAAAAAATCTTCGTCACTGAAACATTTGTTTAAACCTTCGATATTCCATGATACAATTTTGAGATCATACTTTTCTGGTATTGTTATATCATAGTATTTTCATTTTGAAATTGTATTTTTACAGCCCTGGTTGCACTTATGACATTTTTACTGTGAATATTTAAAACGACCTAGTTCATAACAATAAATGTCGCTTTTATTTTGACACTGTGCGACAGTTAACAGGTCTAGCAGTAGTATAAATCGACCCTGATTTCCCTCATAATTTTGTTTGAAGGCAATCGATTTGATGGTAGTTGGAGTTGAATGTTGATTTGTCGAATAATTTGACATTTTAAAATTAGAAACTTCCGTCTGCAATTTTAACATGAGTTGTTATGGGTTTATTGAATGTAAACACACTGGTGGGTCAGGTTATTCATTGAAATAGTAGATAGACCTCCCAATAAATAAATTAACATACCTTTTTTCATTTTTACAACTATTTTGTATGTTCCAAAGAAAATATCACATGAACTTGAAATTCTATCAAAAATCCAATATTAATGATAATATCAAAACATACCCCCTATATAGTGTAATTTAACTTATGCCGTATGGGCGGGGATATATTTTGGATATTAAGACCTGTATATTTTGGGTATTATCGTTAATATTGATAGAATTTTAAGTTCCTGTGGCAAAACATTTAATATTCTAACTTCTAGGATGCCTTTTGTAGTTCATGATGAACAATGTCTTTCGTCCGGCCATTCATAAAAATTATACAATTCTGGTAAAAACCAATTAACCGTTGAAAAGTTTATAAGAATATCTGGTCATCAATTGTCTACTAGTTGAGCTTCACCTGCTGCATTTTTTGCTTGGACGCCCTTTGTTGCTTTGCATCAATGCTTTTCTTGTTTCTACATTATACATTTTCTATCATGGACATTGCTTCATAATAAGAACGTATAAAAATTCACTACACTCTTATTTCATTCATAACTTCAATTAAGAAATATTCACATATTAATAATAAATGACATTATAAACAAGTCTTTTTTTAAATTCTGGATTTTTGTGAACGTTCGCACGTGATTTCCATATTTCTTCCAATTTAAAACAGAACACTATTGAAAACAGAAGTGACATGGACAAAGAGCTTTAATATTTAAAACTTAATATAAAACTAAATATAGTTTTGAATATAGCTTCTATTTTTCTATTAAGACTCTTTTACCAGAATATTACAAATTAGATATTACAAATTTATTCGCAAAATAAATTTGAAAAGGCAACAGAGATCTCATGCTGCTGTTGCTGTGCGTTATTTTCAACATTCAATTAATGTGCTTCTCAATATCACTCTTTTCTAAGATATAAGAGACAACAAACAAACAAAAATATGTGTTTATAGATTTGATATCATTAAAGTAACAGGCAAAACCTTTTAAAATAATACAATAGCTTGGCACTGATGAATTACTGGCGTTCATTCTTGGCGGATGTGTCAAGAATTTTCAATGTTCACGGTGTTATATTTGTATGTTTACTAATGTAAAATCAGCTTGAAATAATACTAATTGTAGTAAATCATTTTCAATAGTATGGTATGCAACGGGTAGAAGTAAATACAAATATCAATATATTCACACGTTTTTTTATTATTATAATTTGACATTCAAATATACCGTTTTTCTGAATAGATTGTGAACTGGTGAAAATCTATTAAATGTCTGTACCAAATACAATGGGCATGGCAAGGTAGCAACAAATGCTATAAACTCATTTGTAGTGTTCGAAATATGAACACATACTCAAGGTGTATTTTGTTACAGCACAAAAACAAACTGTTCGAACAAAATACTGGGCATTTTATATTCTTATTATGGTAAATTGCATTAATTTATTTTAAATCAATCATATGGTGGAAGTCCAGAGAATAACATTGTACTATACATTTCCTAGCATGCCCTCAAACTAAGCTTGCAACATTTTCAATTTTGTCGTTTTGGGCTTTCTTAAGGGATTCTTATTTTCTCTATTTTGCCACACATTTGTGGGATAGGATTTGTATATATGTACAGTTTAGACAAAACCTTCAGGTTTTAAAGTAAACAGTCTTAATGTCTGAATGACATTTTCAAAAAGGTTTATTAAAATGAACATGAAAAAGTGTTATGCCACATTTTTGCAATAAGTGTCAGTAAAAGAGTCTCATGAAATTAATGTCAATGCAAAAAATATAAAAAATGTCATAAATAAAAGAATAAAATATATAAACATAGATGTATCATTTTAAACAACAGTGTGACCAACGCGATTCATCGCCTGAAGACGCACAATAAGATTTGACGTGTCATATTGATGTTTTTCTTATTTGTCCATTTATCGACAATTTTCAACCATCTTCTACAAGTAAAAACAAACATAATGAAAAAATCTGGAAGCAAAGTGATCCCTCGGAAGCATTTATCACAACAAAATTACATGAAAATTGCAGACTCGGTTTGATTGAGTCTGTACATGATGGATTATGAATAAGTGCAACATCCCTCACGCACCCTAGCACCGGCTTGAGCGGTTCGCATTTCTCAACACATAGTGCTGGCATCAATAAGCCCGAAGGACCAGAAAAATATGTCAACACTGAACTACGGGGCAAGTTTTTACAGCTGCCACACGGCACTTGACACATGCTGTTGTGAAGTATAAAAATATGGAAACAAACTGATTCCTCAAAAGCATTAATCACAACAAAATTACATGAACATTGCAGACTTGGTTTGATTGAGTCTGTACATGTGGGATTATGAATAAGTGCAACATCCATCACGCCAATCAATATTTCGTCAAAGAGAAATTTATGTCCAATTATTGTCCAGCCTGGTTCATGACAGACAATTCTATTACGTGCTCTTTCTCATTCTGTAAACATAATAGCAACCAAATTATATAATAGATAAAAGTGTAACTGTCTTTGCAAGAAATAATAAATGGATTAGAAAGTTATTTTCATACACACAGTTTTTATTTAAATTGTTCTTTTTTAACGTTTTGATAATATTGTTCCAAATGATTATGGGATTGAGTGTGAAAACAGTTCATCCGTTACGATATTTTATCATAGTAATAGACATTTCCAATATTTTTAGCAAAACATAAATATAATAATATTACATGTAATAAAAACAAGATTTATTTTATTGGTTATCGTTCAAAATGCATAGATGCTGCTTAGCTATTTGTTGATATTTTGTAAAGTTATAAGCATCAATCAATGTGTAAAATAACAATGGAAAATAATGATCGTTTTGTACATTCATAACCGATATTTGATAAATATTTTACATCCTCTTTCCCTAGGCACTTTTTACGAGGAAATGACACAGACGACTTCATGGGTATAATTAAAGTGAAAATTGGACCTGTAAAGTAAATTAGCCTTTAAGGTCAGATAAATCATCGCTGTCCACCGACTAACTCACTGCCAGTCAAGTGTTTCAGATTTGCTTCTGTGATGTTTAATAGAATCAGTTATGGATGTTGGCATAACTTCTTTTGCATGCATGTTCGATATAATATCATGCAACATCTATATATTGAAAAGAAAATTGAAGTGAGTTATATTCATCGTGCTAGTTGGACACCGTGCATCAAACTACTATTTTTTTTATTGCTATTCATCTTAAATATGTATTTGCCTTTCTGGTTATCATGCGACAATTTGACAAACCTAACCCTAGTTGCACTCATCGAAGGTAACATAGGTCATTTATATAATATAATGTTCAGATAAATCACAGTAAAGCATCTTAAATTATTTGCTTATGATATCATATCTACTACAAGTCTAATCATAATCATGTTTGCTATGAATTAAGTATATATTTTTCCTTTATAGGTTAAGTGTATAAAGCTTTAATTGATGACATTTGTTATAGAATCTGAAACACCAATTATGTTGGTGTAATTATCGTATGGTTGTTTCTTGAATGCTTTGTATTATAGAATGCATATCGCATTAAATATGCATAAATATTAGAGACCTAACTTTACTACTACTAGTTTTAAAATCGTCGCGTCAATTCCAAAATGTTCTATCTTCATTTTTTTGAAAAATGGAGATATTTATACCATTGGAAAGCTGTTGAAGAGACCTACATAAACAAATGACTTAGAACATTATATCACTAATTTTGAGAAAGGTAATACCAATTCAATTATGTTCTATCTCAGAAAGTGACCAACACTTTGATTCCAATATGTTCTATCTTCTGGACCAATGGTATGTACAAGATCATACCACGTGACGCTTTATTTACACTTTCAATGTACACATTTTCAATTTGATTTACACAGGAAAAATCACAAAATATGTAAGTATATTGCTTATATTCATAGATAGGTATTCATAGATTTTGCATAATATTTGTATTAGAAACATTTATAATTGACCAGCCTAATAGATTAAACAAACTAACTGAATAAAGGGTCTATGAAGTGAAAGTCATTGTAGACTTTACCAGATGTACGGATAACATTTTCGGTTAAAGTAAATATACAGGCAATGTAAATCATTTCAACTTTTGTTTCTAAAGTGATAAGAAATGTGACATTATGTTGAATTATTCTTTATTGCAGGGTATCACTCTCTGTTCTGCCTGACGAGGTCCTTATTCGAATTTTGAGCAACCTTGATAACCAGTTCTTGTTGAAGTCAGTTTGCAGAGTTTCTAAGAGATTAAGCTTCATAATAAACAGGTATTCAGTGCTTTGGAGAGATTTCGAATTTGAGCATCCTTTGACACTATCAGAGAATGATCTTCTTAATATCTTAAAACATTCAAGACACTTTCAGACCGTGATGTTACCTTACACAACTTTTAGGTGTGAGGTGCCTAACATAGACATACTTTTCTGTAAGCATTTTAGTGGATTGAATTTATTTTGGCTGAGTTTAAGCAGATGTCCTATATCAACAATATGTTTCCTCACAGATTGTCCAAAACTTGAAATACTTGACCTCTCTGAATGCAGTAATCTAGTAGATGATGACTTCAAAGCCATTAAAAGCTTCAGGCATCTTAGCCAACTGAATGTTGCATTTACACAAATTACACCGTCCATGTTAATTGAATTATGCAAGTACATTGCTTTGATTACTTTGGGTGTTACTGGTGTGAAATTAAGCCTTCAGGATTGTGAAGAAATCTTATCTGAACAGTACAACACATTGTTTTATTTCCAGATATCCCTAGATGACACAGTTGACATATCTGAATTCAAAGACAGAATTGAAGAGAGATACATGGACTGTTCGATCAGAGTTATAAGACATGTATAGAATAAGTCTTTTTGATGCAATAAACCTTGTGACTGAAGACAGTAATGATACTAATTGTTTTATTGAAAATGTAGAAACTGAAAAGTGTCTAAATGCAACTAATAGTGATAATAAGCCGTGCGAAGGAGACCAAAGTTTAAATGTGTTTCACACTGACGATAATGACATTTCAGAAAATTTACAAGAGTTATATGATGTGGTGCCCGATGAAATTGTATTACATGATGAACCTAATGAAAACCTTATAATTGAAGAAAATGGTAAAACATACTTAAATCTAGACTTAGTCGAACAAGGTAGTCGTTCTATAGATAGTACGGATGTAAACAATAATACTCAACAGGAATCTGAGTCACTAATATTACAGATAAATGATTGTCGTAATGCTATGCCAAAGTCTCCTCGGGAAAACAACAGTGATAGCCAGCAAAATCAAAGTTTAAGTAACCAAAATAATAATGATACTATGATTGAACATGAAGGAACGTCATCTGTAGCTCTACAAATTGAAAAACCCAGAGATAGAAAACGAGTGAAAGATGAAAGTAAATGGCAAAAGAATATTAGAAAGAGAAAGTACCAATCTGGTGAAGAGCATATTAATTCTTCAGGTAAAATATGTAGGAAGCGTGAAGTGCTAACAAAGAAAGATTGCATGGGAAATTGTAGATTTAAGTGCAGCCATTATTTTTCGAATACTGATAGAAAGGAAATTATTGATGAATTCTGGAAATCAGATAAAAACGTTTTTTATTCTACTACTACAGAGAGATCACAAAAGGTTTCAAAAAGGCTATCACATGCTTCGCGGAAGAATTTTACATATAAATATTATCTATTTACAACAAATGATCAAATTAAAACAAGAGTGTGCAAAGAGTTCTATATTACAACACTTGATATCAGTCAACGAAGAATACAATGGCACTACAACAATATAATGAGCCCAAAACAGAAAAAACAAAGACAAAATAAGATTTCAGAGGAAAGTTTGAATTTCATAAGGCAATATATAAAATCTTTTCCACGGATGCCTTCCCATTATTATAGACAAAAGACGAGAAGAGAATACCTTGAGTCTGGTCTTTCAGTCGCTAAAATGTTTGAACTTTATTCTGAAGAGTGTGAGAAGAAGGGAATTGTTGCTCAGAAAAAGCATACATAAAATAAGGTGTTCAATCAGGAATTTAACATTGGTTTTTATATTCCAAAAACCGACAGATGTGATTTATGTGAACTACAAAAACATGTCTTAAATGACAGTCTAAATTCGGAAACTCTTCAAAAACTTAAAAATCATCTAGCTGACAAAACTGACACAAAGTTAAAACGTGATCATGATCGAGAAATATCGCTGAATAAAGACCAGGCTACAGTTTGTTTTGATCTTCAAAACGTTATCCAGTGCCCGAGAGCAAATGTTTCTAACTTTTTTTTATAAACGAAAGCTGAATGTATATAATTTTTTATCTGGTCATTGTTCAGAAAACAAAGGTGCTTATAATGCTTTATGGAACGAGACAACTGCAGGTAGAGGTGCAAATGAGATATCATCCGCCTTGTTGTGCATCTTGTCAGCCATTAAACATGATTTACCAAGTATTTCTAAGTTTATTTTGTGGTCAGACTCGTGTACACCTCAGAACAGAAATTCTGTAATGACATACGCTCTTAAAACCTTTATGAAAGATAATCCTAGCATAACTGAGATAACGCAGAAGTTTTCCACTCCTGGTCACTCTTCTATCCAAGAGGTGGATCATATCCACAATCATATTGAAAAGCGGTTGCGAACATGTGAAGTGTATAGCCCTATTAGTTTAGTTCGAAATTTAAAAACTGTACGTTGGAAAAATTCAATGAGAATCATCCAATTGCAAAAACATAACTTTTTTGATTTTCAGAAATCAAGCTCACAATTTAAGTTCCATGAAATTCCGTATACAAAGGTTAAGTGTCTAAAATATATCAAAGACCAAGATTTTTTTGTTGAATATAAAAAGTCATTTCAAGAATGTACCTATAAGAAGGTTAACATAGGTAGAGTTATAACTAGAAATGGCCCAGCACAAGTGTAAAAAAGACCGTGCTTACTTCGTAAAGAACCTATTATTTCACCAGATAAAGTGAAAGATATAAAAAGCATGTTACAGTATATTCCTGAAATTGAATGTAAATATCTTAGGACAATTCTTAAAATTGGGAAACGGTCATCCACTACGAATCTACAGAGTGAAACATTAAAAAAGAAGATGAAACGATAAGATAATCAAGGTTCGAAATTCAGCGTTTTGTTTTGTTGTTCACAAAGCAAATGTTGATAACACTGACATAATGTGTTCCTTATTAACAATAAGCTCTTATTTTTCTTGTTGTATTAGACCAGAAAGGCTCAGAAAAAAATTATGAACTGTTCAATTTTTTCAGATTTGATATAAAAATGTATTATATTTGATCTAGAAAGTGAAGATACATGTATGTATCAAAATCTAAAATAATGTTATAAGACTGTTTTTTCACATTTTTACATAAAAAAGTTGTTTTATTCTTTTGTTTGTAAATTTTACTGCATAAGTTTAAGCAGAAATAAATCAAATAGAACATTGTATTTCACAAAAGTCTTGTTTCGTTACCATGGTTACGTCTAAAATGTTCTATCTTTGTAGGACATTCTGGAATTGATTTAAAATGATGAACGTTTGAATAAAAGTGTAACTTTATTGTTTTAGAATTCTGATTTCGTCATAAAATACCCTGAAAATTCAGATAAAGAATTGCATGCATGCTCACATGTATACACAGATGGCATGTACCAAAAATGAAAGTTTTATGTTGAATAATTGTTGAGATATGATACCTAAAAAATTTCAGCTCGGTTTTCTAAAAAAATATTTCTGTCCACTTAGAACATTATGGAATTGAGGTGACGAAATGTTGGGCGACAAATTCACTCATTGACCTACTCGCTTGTAAACTATACATACATATTTCTTTTATTCTAGGTATTCTGTCCTATTCATTTAATTATTACCAGTAATTTAACAAAACACAAAAGCAAATATATAGCTTTATTTACTTTAAAGTATAATTTCATGCAAGGTCATAAATGCTTTATATGAAATAAAAACTAGAACTGTGTCCAAAGGACACGGATGCCCCCACTGACAAAATATATATAGTATATAGTGAAAAAATCAACAAAGGGCCATAATTCTGTTAAATTTGGTCGCAGCAAGAATTCCTTCCTTTGCTGCCATCTACACATTAAGGTTGTTCATCCCTGGAAGTTTAAGCAAGATCTGCCATCCGGTTTAAGAGGAGTTGCGTTCACAAACTTTCTATATGGTATATAGTGAAAAAAATCAACAAAGGGCCATAATTCTGTAAAATTTGGTCGCAGCAAAAATTCCTTCCTTTACTACCATCTACACATTAAGGTTGTTCATCCCTGGAAGTTTAATCAAAATCTGCCATCAGGTTTAAGAGGAGTTGCGTTCACAAAATTTCTATATGGTATATTGTGAAAAAATCAACAAAGGGCCATAATTCTGTTAAATGTGATCGCAGCAAAAATTCCTTCCTCTACTACCATCTACACATAAAGGTTGTTCATCCCTGGAGGTTTAATCAAAATCTGCCATCCGGTTTAAGAGGAGTTGCGTTCACAAAATTCCTACATAGTATATAGTGAAAAAATCAACAAAGGGCCATAATTCTGTTAAATTTGGTCGCAGCAAAAATTCCTTCCTTTCCTACCATCTACACATTAAGGTTGTTCATCCCTGGAAGTTTAAGCAAAATCTGCCATCCGGTTTAAGAGGAGTTGCGTTCACAAGATTTCGGGACGTACGGACAGACGGACGGATGGACGGACGGACAAGTGCAACGCTATATGCTCCCACTTTGTGGGGGCATAAAAATCATCTATAGAAAAGATACCCGGTCATATATTCTGTTCTCTTCAATCTAACTTCGTAGACCGTAGCTACTGGTACCGTAAACCACAAAATCTGTAATTTTCTGCATAAATTGTGGGCGAAAAAATGTACAAGATGTTTGAAATCCACGTTAGTATTTGAGTGTGTGATGTATCTGAAACTGGGTGCTATTTGAGTCATTTATCTTTATAGTAGCCGATACTGTGATAATTCTCTGCAACAAAATATCCAAAATGAGATATATTTCATTCATGAAAAGGCCAACAAGGTAATAAATACATACAAAATAAACAAGCACTTTACTTGGGAAATGATCTTTCATTCATTGTTTAAGCATTTTGACCTACATGTTATTCAAACTGGAACCATCTTTAAACCATTTGTAGATAACAACATTAGGTCATTCGTATGGACAACCAAAGGTTAATTGACAGTACATATTGTACTTGTTATAAATTGGAATTGACAGTTATTGTGTCACGTGATATATTATCACCGTCCTGTATAAACGCTTTATTTGAAATAATTTCAATGACTTTGTACAATCATTTTGTATTTGCTTTTCAACCCTTTTGCCTAAATCATATTTTAATTTCTTTTTGCAATACATGTCTTAAGTAATTTTATTATGCAAATCCATGAATATAATTCTGAAAATCAGAAATTAAAACAAAACATTGTCTGAAATATATCTTTTTAATTGGCTTTTGAAATATGTTATTAATGAAATTTAGTATTACTATTTTTGCATATATAATTAATATCCAAACAAAGATAACTTCAAGGTCAAAATTTTAAGCAAAACAGGAATCATTTAACAAAAGTTTCCCAATTATTCTAGACATTTTATATTTAAAAAAAATAATGAAAAACATTTTGAAAAATCATGCCAATACAGGCAAAGACATAATTGTTATGAAAGAGCTTTAATTTAATTGCCAATAAGAAATTAACAAACACTGACAAGTGTTTTCACACCTGCATAGATAAAAGGAGGTGATCCTTAATTGGTAATTGAACATGTCACCAGTTGAGATTATGTTTTTCATCTACATTAAAATACACCGAATGTTGACACTTAATGTTGCTGTCCGGTTTTCAGAGGATTTTTATGCATGTTTAGCATTAGAAACCGTAGAAAATCGCCGATTTTCGGCATTCAGAGGTTCCGGTATTCAGAGGATTTTTTCAATGAACATATATGGAGAAGATACGGGATTTTTTAAAATGGCCCGGCTTTCAGAGGATTCCGGTTTTCAGAGTTTTTAGGTATATGTTTATTTTGTTTAACACATCACAGAGAGCGACACGCCTGATTTATTCCCGTTTATAGTTTATTTTACATGATTATGTACTCGGTTAAACTGCCCCGTCAAAAGTTTCATTTATTATCTTTAATAAGCATTACGTGGTTCAAGGACTTCATGCTTTTCAGTACTTTTGTCGGGATGTTTGTATATAAATAGAGATATAAATTGCGGCACGGGCAGTTAAATATTACAAATGTTAAAATGATAGATTATTATAAATTGAATTTGGATTACTGTGTGTAAATTGAATTTTGTAGTAAATGTTTCTTTAGTAAAAAAGTGTTTATTTGAAAGTGTTTAAGTTAGAAAGGAAAATTAAAAATTATTACTTTCAACTTTTATATTTATTCTACTTGAAAATTGCAATGTCTGACATTATACTTTTAGTAAATAAACACAAAACGCATTTATACATGCAGGTTTTAGTATTTTAGTAATATTTGTTAGAAAGTTTAAATATTTGCAAAACACCCCTGATGAAGGCATAATACACCGAAAGTACTTAATTATACATCCTTAAGCACTGTATGAATGTTTATTTTCTCCCGATGTAAACTTTAATATGTATATACAAAGTATGACGTAAAATATCACCAAGTACAACAGTTACTTTACCTTATGATCTACTCATATGTGGTAGGTCAAACTCGTCAAGGTGCACTAATATATTTATCAAAACGTTTTAAGTATGCAAGAATTGAACTTAATTACCATAATAGAAAATTTCAAGAAAAGGTTAAAAAACGCCAAATCCAACATATTGCAACAGATCTGCAAAAAATGTAGCCAGACATTTGTGTTTGAAAAAGTTATTTCGTAAAAGTAAAAAATACAATAAGATAATAAAACATTGTGTTGGTAAATTAGACATAAAAATCGTTATATTCGTTAAATAGATGATTTTATAAATACCCTACGAATGTTTTGTTCTAGACTTTCGAGAAATAGCTGAATGGAATTGTTATATTTTAAAGTATGAATTATGCAAAACAGAAAAAAAAACTTTAAAAAAAATCTCAATTGTCAGTTTTAAATTATTATACGCATTGGCCATTGTCTTTTTTTGCCTGAATATTATTTGAGGTTCACACGTCTCAATGACCATAACTAACTAGCCGAAGCCTCACAACACTGTCGTAAGCCTAGCTTACGTTCCTTGAAATGGACACGTTTAGCATGTTGCTGAATAAAATCTGTGATAATTGATTTACACTTGGTAAGACAAATTATTTACACTCCACGTTTCAATAATTGTTCACCAGGCGAAAATGATTCATATAACTTTGTCTGGGAAGATCTTGTTAGTTCATAGTCGGCTGCCAAGAAATGTCTGGTTCTCATAATGCATCGAATTTTAATCTACACGACAATACAACGCTGATTAAACAAACCTATTTTTGTTTTATTTACAATTCCTCTGATATTTATACATCAGACATTTCTGAGAATAGGAAAAGCGAGACAAACCACTTCAATGCATATAACATTTTAAAGCTTTAATTATAGCTTTAAATTGTGATAAAAAATAAAATACAAACCTTATGTATTGTATATAATAATGGAATTAGCTATTTTTGGATAGTACTAATTGTTTACCATTGAGTAAATAAGAATTAAAATTAACCTAAAGTTTGATGTAACACCTTTGCTTTTTAGCTGTTTGCTTACGGGAATGAACTTTTTATGCCCGTGATTTCATCAATTGTAGATTTATGTTCTTTTGTCTCTTATTTTTCCTCTATTCTTTTATTTTTTGCTTTATTCAATGCACGCGAGTATGTATTTGAGATTTTATCAAGATTAATATCAAAGGTCAATGCCCTAAAGATGTTCTGGACAGTTTTATTTGTATGAGAAACGGTTAGCAATTATCATCGCAATGTGATATGAGGCAAGTATGAAAGATTTGATTCTTTTTATTCCAATTCTACAAATTTTTTATCTTGTTTATCTTTAAAATATAGCAACGAAGGAAAAAGTATTTGATAAGATATAAACAAGTTATTTCCTAATGATATTAAATGATATCAAGTGATTTTCAAATTATTTATACAACGCCTGAAACATTTATTTCATCGCTCCGTTGACGAAAACAATAAATCACGGAATTTGAACACCGAATTAACACAGATATTTATTGCTAAAGTAATAAAGCAGGTCATATAGAAACATACCTTTTTATTACGTTACTTTGATGAATACTTGGGGCATTATATGATTTATTTATATTCATTACACATTCACTTCCTGACAACATTAAAAAACGACATGAGGTTTGAGTTTTTATTTGACAATTAGCTAAGATTGGGAAGAAGTTAATATAAGATGTTAATAAAGCATGAACCTTGCATGAGAAAAACGGAATGTGTATCAATATTCTTGAAACGGTATTGTGATAACTAGCTCTGTGTACAGACTCAATCAAACTGAGTCTGCAATTTTAAAGTAATTTTGCAGTTTTTTATGCTTCCGAGGGATCACATTTTCCAGATAAAAATTGAATCTACTGCAATGAAAACCAATGTTTCGGACTTGACTGACTTTTCTGATGTAAAGATCAGTATATAACTACAATGTTTAAAGGACAAGGATTAGTGCATGAATACTAACTAGGAAAATTAAATGTTCATTAATTACTGCTACAGCTATTTGAAAACAACTGAGACATTGTGTTTAGGCTAACCTCGTGTTTTGATGTATAAAAATATGGAAAATAAGGTGTTCCCTCGGAAGCATTATTCAGAACATAATATTATAAAAATTGCAGACTCGGTTCGATGAGTAAGACGAACAACAACACATTCATTCTAAACTCCAAAGATATGGAAATTACGGGTCTGCCGGAAGGTCTTGTCGAAAGGATGTTTGGTCAAGTACAAGGACACTCCATTCTTAATTTGAATAACAAATTTATTATCAACTTTAGCAATTATCAAGCAAATCAACAAAAGCGAATACTTGAAGAGAGGCTTATGTCAGCCATTATGCCTACAGTATCTTCAGGATAAGTATTATCTCAGGTCCTGCTGTGTTTTTCAAACATGAATATCTTGTATAATTGAAATGTGCTTAGTCCACATGCCCTCATAGTGTTGACCCAGAGTTTAATTTGATGAACGTCAGAAAAAATAAATAAAAACTAATAAAAAACAAAACAGCAAATTATAATTAAAAAACAACAAACAAGAAAGCAACCCCTTCCACACAAAAACAACAACAGCCACCTATAAGTTATATCTACAAGTTCATCTGTTCACTAGCCTTAGTTAACGTCAAACATACTGAAAAAGAAAAAGAGAGGTTCCCTCATGAGAAACGAAATTAAAAGTAATTATTTAAAAAAGACATAGAGCCAAGATCAATAAAATTGAGTCTGAAGTATTTTCTTATTTTCCTTTTTGGAAAATAAAATTCTGCTATTTAACGTAGGAGTGTATATGTATGGCAACGATTTTAGAGCATTGGTCGTTTATTTTCTAATACAATTTACTACCATATTTTGTAAAATGTCTGGATGTAATTGTTATTAAATTCTAAGCATTAATTTTTGCCACAGATATCTAGCTTTATACACGTCAAGGTTTATTCTTTATTTTATACAACTGCAGTAAATGCTCCTGACGTTTGGTTAACACAGTTTAAAGTAGCAGGCTTGGTTTATGGAAGGCATTAGTAAGCCTTCACATTTAAGCACCTGCGTAAGTAGAACTCAAAGTTTTCGTATACTTTTGTGCATGTATATTTACGTTAACCTGCTCACCGTCCGTTTGTTGTTTTCCAAGAGACATCTCGTATATAATTGGACCAATGTTGATGAAATTATTAAGGACCAGCCGTCGTATTCTGGCCTTTTGATGTCATAAATGGTGGCCCTATTGTCGTGTTCATTCCCCCCCCCCCTTTATTCTAACAGTTGGTCCTGTGTGGCTTCTATTTTTAATGTGATATTATATTCTTTATATAAATTCTATGAAGACAACAAGTTGAAATAATTTCCTGAAGTTCGAACATTATCTATAGTATTAAAATGTAGTAAATGTCACTGGAAAAGAAAGAAAAGAAAAGAAACAACAACAAAAACAACAACAAAAAACAAAAAAACAAAAAACAACAAATAAACAAAACAGAAAATGAAAAACAACAAAAAATAGAATTCCAATAAACGCCCAAACTTTCTGCTTTGTATTTTTTAGCTCTCTAGGGAGAACAGATTAGTAATCCAGGGGTCACTGGATCGTTCCTGTGCGATGACCAACTTCCTTTTGTATAATAAAAGTTTTCTTGAGGCAATTTTAGGTAAAATTGAAAACTTTATTTATTTCAAAGTAAATATTATAAATGGTCTTTGTTATTCGTCTTTGAATATCGGTTGTCAAAATTGCTAGTGTAATTTGTTATAAGTGTTTCAGTAAATTTACTAAATTTTTATCTACTTAATGATATTCTAGCGAAGCAATGAATGGTAGCTGTAAGAGAAAAAAAACTTTTACAATGAAGTATACCAGAGGCGAAATACACGTGTAAACACAAATTAATTCAATTTAGTCTCAATCCAAAATTGACCTTCATAGAACAACATTCCCGCTGAAGTTTAATATAAAAACACACGTGCAAGGTTTTGAGTGTGTTACAAAAAATAACGTGATAGAAGATATAGAATTATATTTTGACATTGAGTATTCCTAGCACAAAATATGTTGTTTCTAAACACGATTGGACTTATCTTGTTGAGAAAAGTTCGAAATCTCCATGTATGCTGAACATACGTTCTTTGATGTAACTGACACTCATCTTGACAAATGGTGTCTATGCTCGAGCTGGGTGTTACCGTATATTGGTTATAAAGACGGAGGAAGTTAGAATATCAGTGTATCAATGTATTGTTTTATTTTGGTGTTTCTGTGGGTCTTACATCTTAATAATTGGTTTGTCAGTTTGCCATTTCTGTGTTTTAATGTTTAAGCCGGTGCCAGGGGGCGTGGACGGTACCTTGCACTTTCCAGTACCGTTCATGAACAGGCTCAATCAAACCGAGCCTGCAACATTTTCAATTATGTCATGTTGGGCTTTCTTTAGGGATTCTGTATTTCTCTATTTTATTGTCACATCCGTGTTATTTGTGCCGTGTGGCGGCTGTAAAAAGTCCCCGTACATTTAATCAATGGTGTTATATTTTCGATCCTTGAAGATCGTTCAGCACGACATTATTTTGTGTATACATTTTAGATGGTATTTTAAGTTTCTTATATTTGGCCTTTTTTAACTTGGGTGGTTCCAGTATTCCTACTTGAATACTGTTTAATCACCCTTAGGATATGCTGCCTGCTTTTTAAATTTGTCTTTTGACGTCTTGTCTGTGATATGCAGGCTTCATAACCTCAGATCCCTTTTCAAAATTCCATTTTATTTAGTTCCGCCAATTGTTTTCGTTAAGGGCACATGCATTCTTTTACTTGGGGACCATACGCCGCTTTTCATGCAATGACACTACTGTGTCACATTTAAGGTTCCATGCTAAACACCGTATGAACACATCTGCGGATGTTTCTAAATTCAAAATTTCACCATTTCTGTGTTTAAATGTTAAATTCTGCTTAAGCCGGTGCTAGGGGGGCGTGGACGGTAACTTGCACTTTCAAGTGCCGTTCATGAACAGGCTCAATCAAACCGAGCCTGCAACATTTTCAATTATTTCGTGTTTGGCTTTCTTTAGGGATTCTGTATTTCTCTATTTCATATAATATTTCGCAAATTTGTTTTGTTTTTATAAGTACACAAGTACTTTTGTTGTGGCTTTTTAGTTGGTAGTTGGCAAAAGCCTTCCTGATTAGACGTTTTAAGTTCATAGAATCCATGCGATTTTTGTGAAGTTGTCTTGAGTGCATATAGTTTGTTTAAAATATAATAAACAAGATCAACAAGGAAAGACGGCTTTCAATGAACGCAACAAACACGTTTTTATGTCCTCGCATACGCCACCGGAGCATAACATATAATGTAGTAAACTTAAACGTTCCTCTTAAAACCCACCAGTCCGATTTCGCCTAGACTTTTCAGGATTGTACCTTGGTTAATAGGCTTAAAAAATCGTTCATAGAATTTGATAATTTGATTTTTTGCAGAAATCTGGGTGACTAAATTAAACATTATTTAGCTGTCAAAGAATAACATCGTAAAAATGCAACACTTGTGTAAATTAATAGAGTATGAAAAACATAAATAATTTTTTTTAAAAAGTGACGTCACTGGGGTGTGATCTCACAATCCCTCAGGTTCAATGCAGTTCACGGTGTGTAGTCTATAAAAATAGCCTCGGTAAACATTTTTGTTTATTCAATAGAATATTTAAATAATAATACAAGAAAACAATAATCGACAAGGCAGGTGTAAGTTCTTTGGAAAGGAAATTCCAGATGATTGGCAATATGCATTTCAAAATAAATCTTTTCAAAGAAAATACTCGAACGTCTTTAGTGCAAATTAACTTTAGTATATCAGTGACAGGCACGTGTCTGATCTGACAGAATAGTCTGATAAATTACTTCTTTATTTTCGTCTGTTAATTTAAACTTTATTGGGAGACAAAAACGATTGATTGGCTCATTAGCAGTTTCTTATCATTTTGCAGACACTATTTGACAACTAGTCAACTCTCCAATTAATAAGATGAGACTTAACTGGTGGCTTGTTTGCTTTGCTTTTATTGATCTTCCTTTGGCGGATTAACAACATATTGCTTACGGAAATATGAAATAAAGATAGATGGCCCTTTCTATTCATACTGTTACATATATTATATCTTTGTACATTAAATTTCTAATTTTTATTAATATTGACCAATTGATGCTGTATTTCGTTGACACACACTCTTCTTTTACTCGGACAAATCTGTGGATGTTTACACATGCAAAAAACCAATATCAACTAATATAGTGTTCTGCTGTTCTAGCTAGTGCTAGGTTCGCTGCTGCTGCTCGTTACATAAATAACGCTACCGCAACGATAAATGTTCCGGATCTTACTTCAATTGTTGCAAAATCGATTCATTTATGTTAGCGGTTAAATACCATGGCACTTAATTTGTCAAAATGTTGGGACGGGAGTGTTTAAGGCTTTTGTAAAAAATCTGATTTCAAGATCTAACTATAAACAATTTTGAAATTGTAATCAAAAATGTAAAGCGACGCTTACAAAACGCAGCCTAAGACACATCTAGTCACACGAGTCCGTTAATGATAAGCTCATTAAGCTAGTCTTGGATCGTCACGGCTCTTAGTTAGCATTAAAATAAATTCGGACAATTAAAATAAACAAATTATATGTTTGTTAAAGTTGTTGAAGTTTTTCATTTGAATTATATATTTTCATTTCAGGTAACAAATGCTTCACGAGGTTAACGTTAATACCATATATCACAAGAAAGATGGTTTCATTCCTTAAGCTCGTATCTTTATTGTTATTTTACAAACATGAAAACAGAGCAAGCATTACATTTCCTTCCTTTTAAAAGAATGTTACAGATTAATGCAAGCATATAAAAGATTCGGTACAGTTGTAAAGAGTTTTGAAAGAATTGAGAATGATACATTTTACGATTTATGATTTCATAAATGCTACTTTTATAGCTTAAATCATTACATTGTACAATATTTGACTTTATTACATTCGTTAGGATCAATTAAAAAACATGCATTAATTGATTTCACTTGCTTCAACAAAAACTAAATTAAAGTTTGTGAAGCAAATATAAATTTGAAATTGAATTGCATTTCTTCGTAACCACGTTCTATAAACAGGGAAATAGAGAAAAACAAAATCCCTAAAGAAAAGCCAGCACGGCAAAATTGAAAATGTTGCAGGCTTGGTCTGATTGAGCCTGTTCTCAAGTGCAAACTACCATCTACGCCCCCTTGCACCGGCTGAAGCAGAATACAATATTTAAACACAAAACTGGTGAAATTTTGAATTTAGAAAGATTTGCAGATGTGTTCATACGGCGGTTATCATGTGACACAGAAGTGTCATTCCATGAAAAGCGGTGTATGGTACATAAGTAAAAGATTGCGTTGCCCTGAACGAAAAAACAATGGGCGGAACCAAATACAGGGATCTGAGGTTATGAAGCCTGCATATCACAGACAATGCGTCAAAAGACAAATTTAAAAAGCAGGCAACATATCTTAAGGGTGATTATACAGTATTCAAGTATGAGTACTTGAACCACCCAAGTTCAAAAGATCAAGTACAAGAAACTAAAAACACTCATATAATATGTATATGCATCAATAATGTTGTGCTGAACGATCTTCAAGGATCGAAAATATAACATCTCTGATTAAATGTACGGGAAGACTTTTTACAGCCGCCACACGGCACAAATAACACGGATGTGACAATGAAAAGAGAAAAACAGAATCGTGTGAAAAAACAGGGTACGATATATCGTGGAATGTTAGTAATTTGAATACATGTTTAGGCATAAACAATCCTTCAATCCTCACGTTTAATAAATGAAAAAGAATGAGTCCTTATAATATTGACTCATAAAGAAAAATACAGGAAAAGTAGGAAATTTATTGTTTATTTAAAGTTTAATGTTATTGTATGAATGTATGAACAACTACACTTAAGAAAGACATAACCCTCGGTTTTATCTACAGTTGATAGTAATAGGATTGATATTAAGAACTATTTTGTATAAGTTTGTTTGCGATAGCTTTTAGATTTTCCAAATAAGCTGTCAAGGGTGCAACACGATTGACTGGCCTCAGTGCTTGACATTTAAAAAGTGCATGGACATGTATCATGCAGAAATGTACAGATTAAAAATACATGACATTGTTTTGAATCGTGGATGTAAGCCTACACATTTTCCAACTTGATAAAAGAGTTATTTTCAACATCCCGTATTGATCTTGAGGATATGCATTATGTTCCATGTTGATACTTCTGTTAGTTTTAAAGACTGATGCATGTAAAGCTTAAACAAATTTTTTTTTTATATTTAAAGTGTAAAATCAATTTAATACAGTTGATATTCAAATTCGTTATAGCTATTCTGATTTAAAAAGCATTTGATGACAATAGTGATTTAACCAAAACTACAGTTGTTCTTCTTTTGTTAATTGCTTTCCATTTACGATCATCATCATAGTGCGTTGAGAAATGCCAATCAAACATGTATCACCGTAATTCTAAAACTGATGATAATCGCTTGGCACTCAAACATAACCTAGGCAATAAGTTGGGTTTATAAATTTTATCCGTTTTTGTGTATTTTATATACCATATATCATGTCTTAAAGTATGTTTGTTGCACAAAAAGCAAGGGAAAAAACTTTAATGTATCATTGATTCTTCATGGTTTCTCTCATATTTAAGACAAATGGCTGCTTTTGATTTGAATATAGTTTAAAGTGTACGAGATATAGCTATATATCTGCTGCAAAACTATTGTTTGAATTTTTAAAAAGAACACTTACAAAATGCCTGTATCAAAGAAATATGGTAGTAATTTACTTAAGAATCGAATCGCGCATAGATCTACGATGTCATTTGCGGAACAGTTAAATAGAGAAAATAAGAATCCCTAAAAAAGTCCAAAAACAGCAAAATTGAAATGTCACAGGCTCGGTTTGATCATTGAAGGTACTGTCAAGTGCAAACTACCATGAAAGGTCCATATCACCGACGTAAGCAGAATTCAACATTTAATCCTGTAAATGGTGAAATTGTGAATTTAGAAACATCCGCATATTTGTTCATACGGCGGTTATCATGGAACCTTTCAATATGACACGTTAGTCCCATTCCATGAAAAGCGGCTTATGGTCGATGAACGACATTCACCGTTTCTAACAGCTCGCCATGAGGTAGCCAATTGATTCTAATAGCTCACCCTGAACTGGCTCAGTTGAGCTAAAATTATTGTTAGTATTCTGCCATCCAAGAAACATGACACTGGAGCCGTACGGAATAAAACTATTATGACCAGTAACTGGCCTTTAATGTAGAAACACTATTTGTATGTAAACAAAAGTAAACACTACATTTTGTGTTAGAGTTTATTATATGACATAAATATAGATGCAATCGGATTGGTCCAAACAGAAGTCAATAGGACAATTTATAAAAATCATATTCACTGGGTGAATTATCATATAAGTTGAATTCCCAAACTAAAATTAGATTGAGACTCATATGCTATGACCATACATCGACAACTGTAAATGGCGCGGATATATTAAAACATAAGTATTACTCTTTAGGTCATATTTCGCAGTTTGTGTAAAATAAAGTAAGAGACTGAAGGTCCACGCATCACGTACATTAATAATAAAATACGTACGTCATACATGTGTAAAGTATTCATAAGGCACTTGATGTGTACATAAAATGTAAATCTTTACTTACACATCTTAATTTGTTATCTAAAAGATTTAAACTTTTCAATATTATTAATTTGTTATAGGTTTCGAACGGTATATCCTGGAGTATATAGTTATGCTCGGCTAGCACCTTCGATCATTCGTTATTTCTGATTATGCTAAATAGTCTTAAACTTAACTTAGAATGTTCATATTTAATGGTTGTGAGATGACTGCAACTTTTCGTGACTCCTTATTAGTATGAAAAAATGCTTTATTTCCTATTATATATTATTATTATTATTATTATTGTTATTATTATTATTATTATTATCAAGCCATCCATGCAGCGTTCTGCCCTGTCCCGTTTTAATTTTGGTCTCCTTGCCGGTGATCCTGTGTTACTGTATCGTGTAGGGCTGTGTTTATTGAACGCCGCCCGTCCTTATTGATCATATTTTACACAATTTAATCTGCCTTAAAGAGAATCAGTTTAAAAAAACATGTGTTTGCCTTTGAGCGTTTGGTTGTTGTTGTTTTTTTGCTTATTCTGTGAAACCAATTTGATGTTCAACTTTATTCCGATTTGTCTGATTGAAAATTCCTTCGCTGCAAAATATTGATTTAATCAAAATTGCAGTTTTCTTTTCATAAGCTCATTTCCAATTTAGTACTCCTCATATTGCGTTAAGGTATGTCAATCAAATATTCATTCCTGCAGTTCTTAAAATGATGATAATTTCTCTGACACTGAAGTATTTATTACATTATCAAGAAGTTGAGATTAAAAATTGTTCCGATTGCTTTTAAGTGAACACTTTATCATGTCTTTAAATATGTATGTTGGACATGCTCACTGTTTTTCATGTAAAATACGTGAACAGATCAACAAGGAATGGCAGCCTTCATTGAACGCTGCCACAATGAAAACACAATAACATAGAACCACAACCACTAGGTAACCAACAAAAAATAACGCTGGAAAATACCCTGAGGATGAAAATATAAAAACACTCAATTTGTGTACGGGGAGACTACAAACGGCTTTCACACGGCAAAAACAACACCATTTTGAGTGTAATATGCGAACAAAGATCAACAAGAAAAAGGCTTATTTATTGAACCCAACCCACAAACACGGCATATATTCTATATGCTCGAGCTATGATAATATTAGATATGTTTAATTTCTAATACAAAAGAGAAACATGGAATCCAAAAACAGCGCCCAGAACGGCTAAATTGAAAATGTTACCGATTTAAAATCACCTAAAATCTCGAACTGAAAAAAATGAAAAAAACATTGACTAGATAATATGTTCTCTTCATTTCGACATAAAAAAAATTACAGAAGAGAAAATTAAAGAATTTTAACATGAATAAAAATTAATCTGTTACCACATGAACACATCTGTTCACTAATTCAAATTTTCACAAATTAAATGTTTCAATGTTTAATTATGCTTTAGCCTTAAGCCAGTGCTAGGGTGGTAGACAAAAGCTTGTATTACCAAATCTGTAGCAAACGGCAGCATTTTCAATTATGCCATTTGTAAGGATTCCGTTTTGGTCTTTTTTTCGTCAGTCAAAATGTTTGATATGTATCAAAGCTGTTCAACTACAAAATAGAGAGAAATAGAATCCCCAAAGAAAGTCCAAAACGCTAAAATTGAAAATATTGCAGGCTCGGTTTATTGAGCCTGTTCATAAAAAGTACTGAAAAGTACAAGCTACTATCCATGCCTCCTAGCACGGGCTTAAGAAATATTCAACATTTAAACATGTAATGGTAAAATTGTGAAATTAAAATCATCCGCAGATGTGTTCATACAGCAGTGATCATGGAACCTGCAATGTGACGCGTGCGTATTGTTCCCCAAGGAAAACACTGCCGATGCTCTAAACGAAACAAAAAATGGCGGAACTAAACATAATGGAATTTCCAAAAGGGGGTCAGAAGTTATGAAGCCTGCATATCACAGATAAGCTGTCAAAAGACCAAGTACAAGACTAACATCTTACCATGGCAGGACTGGTGTATAAAATTTAACAGTGCATTTTATATTAAAGGGTATGACAGAGAAATATTCCATACTGCATGCTATCTTTTTCAAACATCTTATGTTTGGATGCTATACATTCTTGCTAAGTGAGACGTTCATAAAAACCTATATGTCATGAACTGACCTACAAACACGATACTCATTAAGACAGACACCACAAAGGGACAAAATGAAAAACATCAATATCGTAACTTGGTTGTGAATGGGGCGACATCAATTTATGTAATGCAATAAAATAAGCGTGAAAAAAACACTGGCATAAAGCGCAAATTAAACACTTAAAAGCGGATATTGTCGTCGGCTTTCTTTTTTTATTGTATCGATTAAAATAACTGATACATTCTAGACTATAAAAGTATCAATGAGATGTTACAAAAATCACTCAATTGGAATTCATTGCGTTTGTTAAGCGCTTTTCGGTTTCTACTTGAAGGTGCATCGAAGTAGATGTTTGAGAACTAATCAATATATTCTTTTTAAACCGTATTAACTGATGATATTTTTTTCAAGAAAATAAAGCAATAGAAAAGATCAAGCACAATACCAATGCATTTTACACATTCCTATCAAATCAAATTTCTCTTAAATCACAACTTTAGCAGTGAATGTATGTAGAACTGCTTTATTGCCGTTATATGTGGCTATCAGAAGCGTAAAAGTCTGAACACCATCCTGTCTGCTAGATGCTTTGTCTTCAGTTAAGTCTGTGCTAAATTGGTAATAAAATTGATAATAGGTTTGTCAAAAGCTTTATTTCTAATACTATAGATATTAAGTTTGTAGTGTATTCATTAAGTTCTCATACTCGCTAAGTTTATATAGATTGATATATGGTAAAATATATATTAATAAAGAGTATACCGTTTTAACTCGTAATTTATTTGTTTATTATTAATAAACTTTATGTACAGTAATATCATGTTGTTTCCATAATCGTGTGATACTTTCCCTAAAGAGTACTGACATAGAATGTCCCTGTTATTTAACACATACTATTAGGTAAACAAGATGAAATGTTCCAGCTGCTATTTAAGTAGGATTTTTAGTAGATTGACTTTTTTTCAATCGGAAGTACATTGTCCCGTTTTATTTGCCGTGCTATCATTCTTGAATTGATTATCTTATTTCATTAAACAATAAACGTTGTATGATATAAACATTTTCTGAAGGACGGGTAACTTTCTCAGTAATTGAATGCTTTTGGGAACCTTGAGTTTTATGTAAGTAATTGAATTGAAGACAAAAATGCCAAATGTTTATATTTGGAAGATATCATATATGTCTACTATGTTATATCACATCAATTTGGACATGATATTATGTTTAAAAAAGCGGACAACCCGTCTGTGACATGTAATGCATGAAATCCGCGCAGTTTTCGTTTAAATATATCTTTAAAGGGAGTCCACTAAGGGTTTTTGACGTGAAAAGGACCGAAAATATTTTTTCAAGATTTTTGTTTAGGATGATGTATGTCTAGACCAATAACTCATGTACAATTTTTCAGCCAGATCATTGGCGCACTCCATTTCCAAGAGATAATTAATTGTATTGTGTAATTGGCCCAAATTATGAAAACCGCTGCAACGCTTTTCACTAAAATCGACTGAAAATTGCATTAAAATCAAATTTAAAAAGTGTATATTTATATATTATCTATTGCTTGGTTTCAAATTTAAGTGTACCAGTTGATTTGAGAAAGAATTTCAAAATTTAACAGTTAAACTTTTCGACCTCAGTGGAGTTCCTTAAGTGCACTTTTATTTTACTAAACAAACATTTATTTCAACTAAATATTACGATTGCCATCGCGTCTTCTTTTTTTGTACTTTTTGTAGTTTTCTATATTTTTAATGTATTTTGGTGCAATTTATAGCCCAAGTTTTTTATATTCACTGTAAGATATTGTTTTAATTCACAATGAAGCATACAATAAACAAAATGTGTTTCGTATTGGTAAACAATGTATGTTTCTTTTTATCTTGTGACCTTCAAATAACAGTCTTCTAAATCACAGCAACGTCATACTTAAGAATACTGTTTGTAAGGAAGTCATTGTTCACAATCAAGACAAACGGATTTAATCATTTAAATTAATCAGACATAAACAGTTATTTTGACAATTTGTAGGTTAATTACGATATAAACATATTATAGTCTAAGATATATTTTATGATTCGTAATGCGCTTTGTTTGAAAAGTTTAATAAGATTTATACAAAATAACTGCCATATGAACACTTCTGCGGGTCAAAACTCATTTTTACCCAGTTTATCTAATATATTGCATTTGGCTTAAGCCGATGCAAGGGAGCGCGA
Source organism: Ruditapes philippinarum (assembly GCF_026571515.1). Lineage (NCBI taxonomy): Eukaryota > Metazoa > Mollusca > Bivalvia > Venerida > Veneridae > Ruditapes > Ruditapes philippinarum. The sequence goes on from NW_026860913.1 coordinate 514,805, forward strand.
ACGCGTGCAATTACCACTACCGTTCAAACAGGCTCAATCAAACCAAGCCTGCAATATGTTCAATTTTGCCGTGTTAAGCTTTCCTTTAAGAATTCTGTTTTTCTCTACTTTATCTATCTAGAGAAAAACAGCTAATTATTTGAAATCGGTTAAACTTCACTTTGTTTATATTTACAATTGTCTATAAATTCTAACGAGTTTGATATCGTCGGGAAACAGTCGTTGTTTTCCTTGTTATTTGTTTTATTCACATATTTACATCTTTTTATGCCTTGTAAGCTTTAGCACGGATGTTTAGCTCTTCATTTGCAAAATCAATTATTGTCTGCCGTTTTATGGTTTTTAACCGAAATTGTTTCAGCGGTTGTCGCGACGGCTTCGATTCTGTAAGTATAGTAATTATAAAACAAAACTGTCTCATATTCCTAATATCAATCAATCAATATCTAGGTTTAACTAAAATATTTAAGTTAAGTGCTCAATGCCTTACTCACTATGTATCATAACCAGGTTTTTAACCATTTTGAATAGAACATTTAATTTGATTACACATTTTATTATTCCATTTTACGCGTATTTCTATTTACGTACTGTGTATGATAATTGACACCCTGTCAAAGCCTTGCCCTTTTTGCTTCTCCCGTTTTTGATTCAAAGCATTCTGTTTGGTTCGGGATTCTGTTTTTTCTCTATTTGATCGAATCTGTACATGGACGGTACTGAAAAGTGCAAGTTACCGTTATCTTCCCCCAGCACCAGCTTAAGCAGAATTTGAAATTGAACATCAAATGGTAAACCTTTGAATTAAGGAACATCCGCAGAAGAGTTAATAAGGTGGCTCTCATGCAACCTTCTTTTTTTTCTTAACCTGTCTGTAATAGACAAGCTTCTGAGTACTCTGGTAGTGTGCCCTGGTTGTGTCAGGGGCAGCGTTTTTGTCACGTCGCATTTCCTGGTTTATTTATTCTAGCTCTTGGCTGTTTTTGTAAATTCTGATCCTCTTTCAAAATTCCATTTTTCTTCCTTTTGTGCACGCAATTTTATTTCATGGAATGTCATGTATTATATTGAAGGTTCCATGATCATCGCCGTTTGAACACATTGTTCTATTTTTAAAATTTGAATTCTGCTTTGAAACCAATTACATTGATTACCCCATTAATTGATCCGGTGCTATGGGATGCTAATGGTTTGTTGCATCCCCATGAATGGTCGGTTTAAACGATTTTAACAAACAGAATATTTTCATTACTAGAAAACTTCTCAAACAAGGCTACTACTATCATATATAACGAAAGTATTTTACTAAATTTTATATTCATAAAAATCGAAACTATTCTTCTAAATGCAACAATCATAAAAAAAACGAAACTATTTTAAAATCTACTAGATTTTATAATCATAATTTTAATTTAATTTCAAAATTTCATAGCAAAATGAAAATTTATCTGCGACTAGGGATTATCAAACCAGATTTTTGTGGAGATGTGATTAACAAACTTCATAACATATTGGGTCGTTGTAATGTTTTTGCTGTCTTTTCTAAAAAAAAACAAACGTTGTATGAAAAGAGGGTATGACTCTTTTAAGACATTCCGCATGCTAAGTGCCGATATATTTCTATCTTGACTCCATTCATTTTATGTATGAAAGACTTTAATGTAATTATAGAAGCTAATGTCTTACATTTTACCTTTTCAAAGCATTTTGCCAATAATGACACATTGAAATTGATAGTGCATAAAATTAGATCAGTAAATGCAAAGGTGTTTGACTTCTGCTATTTTATAGGTCTTATTATAGATGTGCATTGTCTGCTTTGGTTGTAGCATTGTCTGCTTTGGTTGTATGAAATTGAGGAAGTAGCAACAGCTGCGTTATTTAATTTCATTTGATATGTAATAGAAGAGACATCAAGTGGAATAGGTATTTAATTAACCAAACCCAGATCAAACAGGTAGAGACAATATAGTTCATACAGTAGAAATCAATGTGCACTTTAAATGGGCATACATTATCAACGGATTGAACAAAGATACTACTTTATATAATATCAAAATAACTTTTCAAATAAAAGGTTAGGGATTGCTGAAGTCGGACTGTCAGATATAATACGATGCTTATAGATTGCAGCAGTAACCACTGTTTTTTTTCAGTGTGTACAGGCGGACTTCGACATCAATAAATATAATATCAAGACTAATATACAGGGATCAATGATTTATTTAATTGTCAGAAACAAAGTGTTGTGATAAAGTGGTATAGGGGAAAATAATTTTTCTAAATAATGCATTAATCCTAAACCATACAGGCAGATAAAGGAACAAGAATGAAATTAGCAGTGTGGCAGATTTCGAAGGAAAAATATTCATGTTCAACTAAAACAACTTTCTTGGAAAAAAAGGTCCATGAACTGATCTAAATCACACATTAAATGTAATCGAATATCGATGTATTTGATTTGAAAACAGTTCATATGATTATTTTAAGGGGTTTATCATCACTATTCCAGGACAAATCGACACTAAAGTAGGACAAAAGTCTATTATGATGCATCGATATCAATTTATTCTCTTTGACAGTTTCTGCAAAAGAATAAGACGAAATATATCTGTTTGAAAGAAATACGTTTGAACTATTCCTAATGAACGAATGGCGCATGCACAAAATAATTCATTTAAACACATTATGCTCCCACTCTAGGGATAGGTGTGTATAACCGAGCGTTTCCATCACATGTTATTCGAAAAGTACTTGAGCTAAATTAAAGAATTTTTCTAGGATTATTGATCAGGAATGTTGATCATTATGTGAAGTTGTGGACCTGGGGTTTTTTCAGTTTTGTTATAGTTATTATAGTTATTGCCCTTGACTTAGTAAAAATTTGCATTATTCAATTTGTGTCGCCCGTAGGACAAACGTTTTTAACCAAGAGTCAAGAACATCTACTGGAATGTTGTTCAGCATGTGTAGTTGTGCATCTTGGTGATTGCTGGTGGATGTAGGCAATATTTGGATAGTTATTGCCCTTGACTTAGTAAAGAACTGCAATTTTAACCTAAGAAAAGCAAAAAACATTTGCCTTAGAGTCGTGAAAGTTTAGAGGAATGTTGGTCAGCGTGTGGTGGTAATACAGTGGGGTTTTAAATGTTAATTTATTAAGTATTAGTAGAGTTATTGTCCTTGACTTAGAAAAGAAATTGCGATTTTCAAATTTTTTCTTGTGTAACTAAAAAAATATTTGACCTAGAGTCTTGAATTTTTACAGGAATGTTTGTTAGCATGCGTAGTTGTGTGTCTGTTTATTTTTCTTTTAAACATACGTTAGGATATAAGATAACAAATTAAATTCTAACTGATCATTGCTTATTGGATAAAAAAAAGATGTCGACAATGGTAAAATTCGATGTCTTTTTTACATGCCCCAACAACTTTAGGGGAAGTCAAGCAGTATTTTCTTTTGTCTGTCTGTCTGTCAACCCGTCCTGCTGTATGTCAGTATGGAAACATTGGAATGTGGCATCCGTGTCATCTGGACACATGTCTAGTATTCTGTTAACGTACAATATTCATGTGTGTTTAAGAGGCATTCTTTTACGCAACTCTTTTAGAATCCAGCATACAATTATGGTAACAACATAATTTTACCTTTTATAAGTTATAAAATATTTTATAACATGCTTTTCACCCTTACAGCCCTTATACCTTTAATTCCCTTATGGGCCCGTTTTAGTTGATTTTATTTCACGTTACATGTCCCATTTCTTTTTATTTTGTTTGTATATTGTTTCACTGTCGAGATCTTTAAAGTGTTTGGAGAGTTTATAAAAAAAAGTCGAATATTCAGCCAGTTATATATATATATATCTATTTCACAAATGTATCATCTCCTAACGTTTTCAGGGATGAAACCTTTCTCTATCAGGGAGTTTGCTGTTTATGTTATAAATCACTTATTTACCCTCGGTTATAAATACAACGGTCATTGAATTTAGTTCACCACCTGGTGTTGGATACAAAATATAAAAAATACTATAGAGACATACTTATCCACGGAAATATTAAAAAAACAGAAAACTACAAAGCACTGTAGCCGTTGTAGTAGTCTATGTAATACCCCTGAATGCATAACTTCCGTGTTTGAACCGCAAAGTGTATCATTTCAAGGGGGAAAGATACTACCTATGATATCTATGGGAATTGCAACACCAATAATGTACTGTACCTAATATGTTGCAGAGTATGCAATCATCCTGTATATGTAAGGTAAACGGGGAGAAGCATAATTGAAAGGATACAAGGGCATTCATGGACAAATCCGTGTCTTACCATTTCAATTATCAGCCCATTCAGAAAGTGATGTTAAATATAATATCATAAAATCATTGAAAAATAAACAAAGCGGATTCGTGACGAGTTTTGGATTAAACTGTAAACAAATTACAAAGTTATTGTTGTTATAATTATTGTTAATATTGTTGTTTTAATGATGATGATAATGAGTATGGTGTTGTCATGATGATGGTGATGTTGATGATGGTTGCCTTGAGATTGATAATAATAATGTTTTTATTATTATTATTATTTTGTTATTATTGATCATTTCATTAATATAATTGTTATTACTATAAGTATTTGTATCGAAATAATTGTAATGGTGATAATTGTATATGGATTACCGGTGTTTTGATTGTCAATTTAATTACAAATTTCAATCAGGATGGAAATAATATGCCATTGTCCATGTCTTATTTTCATTTTTCTTTATTTGCTAGCCATGAACGTGTTCGACACGAACGAGCACTTCAGTAGTACCCACCGAACTTTCGTAAGACCGCAACTAGCTGACTAGCCTCATCGGATGAAAGAGTTCAAAGTCCCTGACAGGATTCGAACCAACAACCGCAAGGGGAAAGTGACTTGAAGTCATGGACCTTAACATCTCGGTCTCGATATTTATCCGAGATGTTTTATTTGATAATTTACGAAACATAGCAAATGTTAAATCGAATAATTAAATTAATCAATTTTACAAAGATATTACCTGTAATTATTGGGATGAGCTGTGTTATAACACATGAAATAAAAGAAACGAATACTGATTATACTTGCTCCCTATAGTTGATAGCAAATCACGAAAGCGTTAATTACAGAGAGGATATTTGTTTGAATATGGACTGTATCTCATTAAGAAGTGAGAATGTGTAATTATTTTCAAGAATGTAAATCTAATTGATATAACGCCAGGAACACTTTTATACGTTGTATGTTTTATTTCCCTATAATTTTTCATGTATAGGATGGGAACAAAAGTTCTTTATTTCACTTATTTTTAAACAGTGTGTTGTGACGTATATCTCACGCATATTTCATCCCAAGAAAGATAGATACATTTACAATTTCCGATAATTAGGTTGGGATTTTAAAAACATGCTACAGGAATATATGTAAAGAACCTTTACAGAATAAGTAAGTGTTTTACCTACTAAGATGTTTGTATACCAGAGTTGGGTGCACTTACATTCAAATAACGTTATAAAACATATACTTACGTACTAAACCTATCTCGTACCAAGGTCCGTGAATACCACATATGTACAATTTGCAGGATTTTAGTTCTTAATTCCTGCATACACTTATATCAAATTGAGTGAAAAATAGCTTTTGCCTTTTTAATTTTTGTTATAACTGTTACTTTACTTAAAGATAAACTATGCTCATTTTTGAGTAAAATATTTTAATCGAACCTATGAAATTCTCACCGAGTATGTTTAATTTGAATAAAAAATTAATAAACTATGCATTAAAAGTCACGTTCTCTATAATATGACAAGTAAAGATTGTCTTTTATTAAGAATTAACGACACTATATATTCATACTGTGACGATCTGAAGTGTGTAGAGTTTATTACATGACATACCAACTTTTTGTGAAGTCAAAACATGCTTATTTCATATTACAAAGAGACTAAGCAATTATCAATATTTTCTGATATCAAATTTGAGCATTGTATAGCTTTAAATTCGTCAATAATAAAAAAAAACACTAAAAAAAAAGTAATTATTTATGAAATATTTGATGTTCCATGGTAATTGCCGTATAACGTGATGATTTTAATGAATGAAATTTATTTATTACTGACCAACTTTTTAAGCAAGGCAATCGCTATCATTAATTGCGTAAATATTTTACTAAGTTTTACCATCGTAATTCATATTTAGTTTTAAAATTAAATTGTTATTTAAAAAATCTTTCACGACTAGGTATTAGCAGGCCTGATTTCTATGGAGATGTGGTTTACAAACTTTGTAGGATCATGGATCATAGTAATTTTTTCTGCTGTCTTCACTCAATTTATCAAACGACTTATGACAAAATTATTTTATGGTTTTATACATTGGTGTTTAACCCTTTTACAGTTGCACGCTACACGTTCCTCTTTTAAATATATCTGACGGACTAAATGGGAGTCTCTATGATGGACAGTTCTTAAAGCCTTTTGGGACTGAATTCTCTTAATATCCGCCTTCTGTCTTGCTTCGTCGGGCCCTTGTAAGTGTATTTCTTGTTGCTCTGCCTTCCTTTAAGGCATCGATTACTTTGGTAATGGTCATTAGGCTGTACCTTTTTGTACATTTTGGCCATTGTTAGAATTTCCTATGGCGGGAATTCGTTTTATTTACAGTTTCGTGTCCAATACACAGAGGGGTACCGCCTTGGAACGGTCAGTGGTAGTTTAAAACAGGTTTTAGGCGCACCAAACCTCACTTTTAGCCCAATTATGTGCCTTCCTTGAAGTTCATGTTTTTCAATGTCTGTCTTTTACTTGTTTTGTAGGTTTGCATGTTTAGTGATAGTAAGTATTTTCTCCCCCCTTTCTCCCATTTTTACCCCCCCCCCCATTGTTTCACCCTTACAGCACTTGTCCATTCAATTCACACATGGGCCTGTTTAAGTTTATATTATTTCACACATTACAATTTTGGTTTGGTTCCTTCTCTGTGTTCTGCTTTGGTGGCTAGAGTGTGCCGAAGGCTGCGTCCTGTGAACGTTGCCGTTGCTTTGTTGATCTTTATTCTCTTTTATTTTTAACAATTACATGTTAAAACAAAATGTTAAAACAAACCGATGCTAGGTAAATTTCACTTTCCAGTACAGTCCATGAAAGGCTTAATCAAACCGAGCCTGAAACATTTTCAACTTAATCTGTGTCTCAAATGTTGATAAAATCTACAAATTAGCGGAATCAAGAATTTAAACTCTTTACCATTAAATGATATGATATAATATATTTTCTCTTTTATTTCCCTCGAAAGTCGTCAGCGACATGCCCCCCCCCACAATTATCTAGCCTTGAGATGTTTATAAATTATTATATTCGGAGGCTTTCAAACAACCCTTTCTCTCTATTTTATATTTTATGATGTCTTTCTAACTGAATATTTGTTACAATCTGCATCATAGTTTCCCAAACTAGAAAAGTAAGATAAATGAAGACAGATTGAGAAAAAGCAAAAATTACAATTTAATCAATGTTTGCTGCAAAAGTCATAATTAGATTTATGCTGAAGCCAGTGATTTGATTTCAGGCTTTAAATGATGTGCAAATTGAAAACGTGCATCTTGTGAGAATGAATTGTAAATATAAACACCGTGTCCTATTTCATAGACAACTTGAAAAACACAGATTATACTGACATGAAAAGTGAATGGTGTTGATATGAAAAAACGTATAAAGCATTCTTCACATTAAAATGATAAGACCTTAACATTATTTATGTCTCGTACGTACTCAAGAGCATAGTTTGAAGTGAGTTTCATTTCATTTAACGATCCAAGCAAGAAGACAATGCAATATTGCCATAATATATTTCCAACAATCCTTGTTGGGCCTGCAAGTCATTTTAATTATCTAAAATATTATAGAAATTTTTGAACCAATTGAAAATTATCTTATGACTATATACATTACCAAAATAATCGAGGTTCACGTATCAAGAAAAACATAACAAATTCCGTGTTCTCCCTAAATGCGTTATCGGTACGCAAGCTGCATGGTTTCATTATCCTATCTTCAGTTGTGGAAACTTGATGGTTGCAAATCACAGTATATAGTATTTGTCTTCATGTACAACTTCTATCATAGACACTGCTTTATAATAAGAACGTATAAAATATTCACTACGTAAATTTCTATAGAGGATCATTCTTGTTCTATTCATATCTTCAATTAAAAAAACTTGCAATGATAATTGACATAATAAACAAGCTTTTATGATTTTTATGAACGCTCGCTTGTAATTTCCATATTTCATTCAATCAACGTCAACAACAACTTTAAAACAAACAAAACAGTGTTGAAAACATATGTGACATTGACAAAGGGTTGCAGTATTAAAAACCAGGACTTAGTTTTGAAATTAGCTTCCATTTTGCTATTAAGACTCCATTTAAGAATATTTACCAGTTAGATATTATAAATATACTCGAAAAAAACTGTGATCTTATGTAATTGAATTGCTGTTGTTGTTCCTAATTTGCAAAATCTAATTATTTAGCTTCTCAATATCACGCTTATTTTACATATAGAAGAAAAGCAAAAAAAAGAAATATGTGTTTATAGATTTGATATCATTAAAGTAACAGGCAAAACCTTTTACAATAATACAATAGCTTGGCACTGATGAATTACTGGCGGCGTCCATTCCTGGCGGATGTGTCTAAAATTTTCAATGTTCACGGTGTTGTAATTGTATGCTTACTAATGTAAAATCAGCTTGAAATAATTCTAATTGCAGTGAATCATTTTCAATATTTTTAGTTCTATAAGTATTTTATACATCAGGTAAAAGTAAATAAAAACATTAATAGTAAGGCATTCTTGACAAGTTTTTTTATTATTACTTTACATTCATTGGCATTCAAATATACCGTTGTTTGTTTTCTTTTTAGTCCCCTACCGGTTTACCGGAGGGGACTTTAGGTTTACCCTCCGTCCGTCTGTCCGTCTGTCCATCCATCAGTCCGTCCGTCCGTCCGTCCGTCAGTCCATCCGTCCACAAAACTGGATCCCGCGATGACGCAAAAAGTACTGAAAATATTTTTTATGAAACTTGAAATATGGGTAGATGGCAGTCTGGAGATTATGCACATCCTTTTCTTTTCTTCCTATGTTGAAAATTCTGGTTGCTATGGCAACAAATAGACTGAATTTCAAGATTTCTGATTCTAGTTTTTATGTTTTTTCACTATAAGTATTCTTAACTCTTAAGGTATTTTCTTCAAACTTTAAATATAAGTTTCTAGTCATCAACCACATCATATGTGACAAGGCTTACAACTCTAGCACAAAATTTATCAGAATTTCCTCCCTTGAACTTAGAATTTTATGAAAAAAATATTGTTGTTTTTTTTAACTTTCTTTTACTTCAAATTCAAAATAAACATTCATTATCAACACCTTCATTACTAATTGTTCTTTGTTACACTCACATCGTGTATGACGTCTTGCATCTTTATTTCAAGAGTTATCTCCTTTTTAAGAATTTTGCTTTTAAAAATGTTATATTTTGATAACAGGGATGTTTAAAAAAATAACTTTTGAGTGTCCTTCCTTCCATCTGTCTGTCTGTACATAAAAACTGTTTCCTGTGATCACTTTTAAAACTTTTTCAACAAATATACTTAAAATAGAGACATAAGTGAATGGCCAATGGCCCTTCAGAATGTTGTTGGGGTTCTAACCGGTAGGGGACTTATGGATTGCTTGCAATACTATGATAATTGCTTGTTCTTTTTATTCTTTAACTAAATAGAATGTGAACTGTTGATAATCTATTAAATGTCTGTACCAAATGCAATGGGCATGACATGTTAAGAACAATGCTATAAGCCCAACTGTTGTATTTGAAATATGAATATATATACTCAAGGTGTACTTTTTTTACATCATTTCTAGTTAAAACCTTGAAGCTTTCGTTTGCAGTGTAAACGTTTCTGCCAAACGCCTTGACATATCATCTCTATGTAATACTTTTATCTCCGTTAAATAAGAAATGGTCTGTATAGAATCACAGCGAAATGACAAAATGTTTAGCTCTCGATGCATATTCCGATTTGAAAACAAATGTCTATCCACCAAAGTATATACTAAATGACAATTTTAATCCACATAAAATATCTTGTTTATCTTTTGCATTACTTTAATGAAAGTTTTAAAATACGTTTTTATTGAATTGCGTGCATAGCTTCTCATGATCAGACTGCAGCGGGCCCATGGGTAGCTTTAATTGACGCCAGCTGGCTGGGTGTGCACTACAGATGATTCATTCTTTTTCACTTACATAGCGAGAGATATTATCCGTAAATAATTTATCTTTTTTTCTTCATTTTTTTTTCTTGATTTTTTAAACAAAACAAAATATTGCTTTAGAGGAAAGAATAAGTAACTGTGCAAGTCTTATTCTGATTGGGAGTATGTATCATGGTTACTCAGTATTACAAAACTTATATTATTCTAGAAATGTTACAGGTGTATAAAGTAGGCAGACAGTTGTTTATCAGGAAAACAGTTAATACGCGTGGTTCTTCCAGGACTTAATAATAATTTGTAACCTCTTACATGCATATGTATCAATATCACCACAGGTTCAATCTTATTTAGACACGTAAACGAATGTGCCCGAGTGCAGCTGGAAATCACCTTCACAGTGTCATTGTGACTTGACGAAGTAATTTATGTTCTAATTTATCCCACATTTACAATGTATGGCATTGCTTCTGTTTATCTAACATGATATGTAGTTCTATATGGCTCATGAAGCATACTCTTAGTATAGAAATTTTATTATTAAAAGGTCCATTTATTTGCTAAATTCAATATTGTTTGAACCGGTTCTAATGAGCAGTGAATACTCTTTCTCATTAACAACTATAATCTGATTTATGTAATTAGATATCTGTTTTATTCCACTTCAGCGGGCTGTAAACTAATTATATACTCACATGTTTGATTTTGCATAAAACCTGCAGCGACAACTTAGATAAGCTACGTTAAATAAAGTAAGACTAAATTGGAAGTTGAAACACTTACAGTCCTGTTTATCTTTACTCTTAACGACATTACGTGATTTTCCTTAAGCTAATATTTGATATTAAAACATATGTACATGGAACCTGACGTTACCTAAATGAGTTGAGTAGACTTGTGATAAGATAAGAAACAATGCCGCATCACAATCTTGTTTAACAAAACAAGAACCACCATGGTATGTCTGGCAACAGAAATTGAAACCAATCAATAAAAGATTAACATTTGAGCTGGAATACGTTAAACTTGATTTTAATGAGGCCGGTGACAGTGTCTCGCCGTGTAGTTTCGCTGACATGTTTTGATTGCAGTTGCAAGTGCATGTTGGACAAATACGAAATTTTGTAAAGTTTCGATAGTGCGTCAGAATTATATGATAAGTTAAGTATCATCATTGCAGGGTATACACACATTCCTCCTTGTTTGTTATATTTGTAGGTGATGTTCCGACATCGGGTATGAACTTCTAAAGTGATCAATCACAGCATCGTATAGCTCTTGCGCTTGTGTATGATCATTTGTATTATAAAGCCTTATCCAACTCATAAACTATGGTTTATATGGTATTGCGAGTTTATTTTACACTATTGTTTACAATACTGAATTTTTTTGGTATACAGCTATCAAAACTATATAACAAGGGGTGCTAGCCGAATCTGATATAGGTTTTGTAGTTGTGTACGAGTCTAATAAAGTCAGTATTGTTTTAAATTTTTTTAATCACCTGTTTATTTCACATCAGAATTTTTGAAACTTTTTTCCAAATTTTGTTACTTTAATTACGTCAAAGATATGACATGGTTTTTGTATTCTCAAAAATGAAAACGAGGAAACTAACTACAGGTGTGTGAAGTGACTTGGTATGGATCTGTTTGACCTGGAAATGAAAACAAGGCTGCAGTTTGATTTGATCCAATAAAGGTTTCTATTGGAACATAACTTGGTGCAAATGCTGAAAATACTGGATGTATTTTATGAAGGTGTGAGATAATATATGTTACAAAAGTTATCATTTTCGAGAGAAATTTAGCTCATTAAATTGATAACTCACACTGAGAGTTGAATATTATGCCTGATCATTTGATCATATGTTTCTGCACAAATAGGATATATCATATGTGTAATATATCAAAATATCGCGCAATTAAAGTGAGATTATGGTCATATTTCATTGTCATGTGGAACTGAATCGACTTTTAATTTTAAAAGATTAACTGTTTGGTCATTGTGTTTGTCCAACAGTGAATATTGAAATATGTTTAAGATAAAATATAAATCTGCCTAAATATAAAAAGACTGTCCAACTCTTTTTTAATGTTACAGGTTAATTCCAATGGATACTTCAGAAATGTGTTTGGGTCACATGGGTTATTTATAGTTCATGCGAGGTAAGTAAAACATTTTTGGCTTTCACTTGTTCTCACATTATTAACCCTTGGTGGAGATAATGTCACTCTTTTTATACAAAACGACATGTGAGTTCATAAATAGGTTATTTTGAGTGGACAAAAACTTTAATGTTGACAAAAATATGCATAAATTGAACCAATTTAATAAATAAATTGTATTGTATAGTTAAAGGATATAAATCATTCATTCCATTGAACATATTTACATCTATATATGATTGCTTCGCTTTTTGTACGGATGTTTATCTTGTTATTTATAAAATCAATAGTGGTCTGCCATTAAACGTAATAAACCAAAATTGTTTTAGCGACTGTCGCGACGATTTCGATTTTGTAAGTAAATAAAAGACGGTACATAAATGTCCTAAGACACCATTCACTAATAAGGCAGTGCAAATTATAGTGATTGTTTCAGATATTGCATATTGCTAGTCGAAGCTGAAATATGATTCAATGTTTTCAATCATTATGCTTGGATATTAAACATTTTGTATTTCCCCTGTATTTTAAACATTGTACCACTATTTTGCTCAGCAAGACATGATTAAAGGTGGAAATAAATACTTGTTTTTTCTTTCTTTGAGACAGTCTGAAGATAATGGTGATAATGATAAGACGTCTCAAGAAGTGCAGTGATAGCACTGAAGTCTGCAAACAACAGCAACAATATATAAATGCTGCAATATCGGTGAACTTTTATTTGCTTATGAACCACCATTAGATATAAAATGCATGTAAACATCAACCACACCAGCACCGGATAAATCCTTATTACACCTGTAGGTTTAATCAAGTACTTGATTCATTCGCGAGTATGTTTATTCGGCGATGATCTGAAAACCATTAAATTAAAGGCATCGTACTGCAACGTAAAATACAACGTTATCATCCATGTTTAGACATAATATAGCATTCAAACGGGAATACAATAAGCGAAACTGATCAAATTTAGTATGAACATAGACCACAGCTTCTGCATATCATCATTGTTTATATTTGAATTATAACAAAATTATTGTTTCTATTATACATGTATATCTCTACATGAGAAGGCTAGCATTGGAAATTTATACTTGACAATGTAATGTTTTGTCTTCTAGAATGGTATATCAAATATATATCAGTTAAAGCTGAGGAAGACTGACAGTGGCAAATACTGAAACATTGATCTTGTTCACGGAATGTTATCCCTGTATTTACTTCTATCGGATAGTCAGTTGCGTTATATATTAAGCTTCAATACGGTATTGGAGAAATATAACACTAAATCAAATCAAGAGCGTTATGTATTTCAGGAATTTAGTTTATCCATCATCTTTTACAAACCGGATTGTTTGGATAATATGTAAAACTTGGTTAGTAAATTGAATCTTTTTTTTTTCAGAAATATACTAAATATACAAATTATTTCGCTTACAACATTTTTCATATTGAATTAAACAATTTCTTTTCATACGCTGACAATTTCATTTCTTTTACATCGAGAGTCAGATGAGATTTAATAAATATGCTTAAACTTATCTCGGTCAGGCAATTATAATTTTGTTACATATTTGTCAATATATGCATGTTCAAGCTTATCTTATCATTGGTTAAAATATTGTGATCCCTACGATGTTAAAACCTTTTAAGTTGCAATGTTCATCTTCTTATAACTAGTTCTGTCTTTAGTAATATATCTCAACAACAGACTTCATTCAATACAAAATTCTATATTTCTCATTTTATTTCAATACGTGTGTCAATAAACGTACTAAAGTTGTAGTTTTATGTCTTTGTAAGCAATAAGAAATTTCAGTTTATAAATATCAGTAAGATATAAAATCATCCCCTTTAAAGCATTTATCAATTTCTAAATTTTAAACTAACCGGAAATTGCTTTTGATAGACGTTTTTGGTTTGTAAAACTACTTTTTTAAAATTCAAGTCACATGAAATTCTTAATTCTCAATTTTTATTGTAAAAGTAGAATTTACAAAACAAATTGATATAACAAGATAACAGCTATAATAAATATTACAACAAAAGTCAAGAGTATATGTTGGTATTTCGATCGAATATCAAAACTAATTTCAATAACAGTGTTTGAATTTAAGAAAGTTTATCATTGTTGCGTCAGAGATGAATATAATAAATTTAGTATGTATAAAATATAAAAAAGGATACATAAAGAAATTGTCATCTAAAATGATTTGGGGGAAACTCGGAATATTTATAAAACTTATAGTTATTGGAATGTAATTATGTTCAGCTAATTTAGTTCTTCATCAATTATATCTGATTAATTTTCGTGTAGTTCTATCAAAGTATCAGAATGTATTTACACTGCCTAGTCTTGAATAACCCATTTGCCATTAACATGCTGAATTTCTTAACGAGCTTATCCAGTTTCCAGTATGCAACTGTCCATTATCAATTTTGGGGATATCAAGATGAAAATGTATAGTTGGTAAACCAACAGTGTATAGCCTGGTCAGACTGTACGGATGTATAGGCTGGTCTGGATTTATACTGGTGACAACGGTTGAGCATTTTCGGTTACAACAGGTTAAGAGTTAAAGTTAAGTTGTCTGTCATTCAAAATGCCTTTAAATATTATCACATACATATGTCATGAAGTTGATTAAGTAGCGTACATAGTTTTTTTTGTTATTTTTTTTCCATTTTTTTCATTTCCTTTCACTCTTTTTCCTGCTTTACGTTATATAATTTTCGTTTTGAAGATATGTCTATACTATCAAGTAAATGAAAGTATGCATGATAACAATAACTTAATATGAAATTGATAAATATGAATACAAAAATTGAATAACAGATAATGTTAACTTCTTTTGATTATATTAAACATACCAATTTGATAACATTTAAGACAATTTCCCTTTTACATATGATGTAAGGCATTATTGATGGGAAGATTTCCTGTGGCGAGATATCCAGTATTTAAATACATCAACAAACTGATCGGTTTCTCGGTAATCCAATGTTAACAAGTTAGATATGTGTGTTTGATAGATATGTCTGGAAACCTGACATGTCAATAATGAAAGCTTTGTGGAAATTAAATAAATTCAGATATAACAATCACAACATATGTTTTGAGAGCAGCCGAATATATTATAATACATAATTTCATTATATGTAATCCATATTGCGGTTTATGCTCAAGTAATTTGTCTTTATATTGACAAGACGGCTGTAACACAGAAAATTCAATTAAGTGATTTAAAAGATAGTTTAAGTTAATGGCAACTGTAAGAAAGAGAACAATTGTCTCAGAAATGTCAATGTTCTGTTATGAATGTAATTTACCTATTTCACTTCAATGACAATATTAACACAGCATCTCATCTTGGTAAACTAAGAAATGAAATCTTTATAACAAAACAAAATGTGTCTTTACTTTAAGGTATTAAAAATTTAACAAATAGCAGCCCGATCAAGTTCAATATATATGATTCAAGAGCAACGGAAAGTTCACATAAAGCATCAACTGCAGTAAATTTTAGAACTTGTAATACTCATGCCTAGAACGTTTTGAATAGGTTGCTATGGTATAATGGCAAATTTTAATATTGTAAATACTTGGTTAAACACGTCAATCATGCGGCGGTTCGAAAGCCATTATATAAATGTTAAATGAATTTAAAAAAAAAACTTCTTGTTGCAGGAAATATACTAATGACATATAGTAAGATTAAACTGTAAAAATGTAATAGGTGATGTAAGACTTCATTATTCTTATCATTTCTTTAAATTTAATGTATGTTCAACTCAGCATATTGTTTTGTGTAATTTCATTGATCATACAACACTGTTTAAATGAAATGTAATGAAACTCACATATACGAGGGTTGTCCCAAAAGATAAATTTTATAGACGGTTCATTTTTAACGCCAATAGATAATAATTCACACATTTAACCGTTTAGTTTATTATTAAACATTACAACAAATCATTTACAAAATATTTACCCTAGTTACTTAAAATTTCAGTATTAACGACATTGTTTTGAGTTGCCGGCGCACGTCAAATAATTTGCATTTTGTTATGAATAGGCTAAAATTAATTACGTATATTTCAAATATCTGATGATGTGTCTGAACAATGTCACGTTGACTTTCTGTGCTGCTATGTTTACATTATCTCAGAAAAATTTAAATAACTTCAGAAACGGACAAGCTACGGATAAATGAAAATATCTCGTAGAAAATAGGAAAGTTAAAATGCCGACGTTCGAAGAATTTGCGGCGCAGTGAACAGATCACTCGGGTTTCGTGACTATTTCGAGATGACACTTGTTACGATTTTCAACAAATATACCAAATAAAACAGTTTAGCAACATATCCTGAGCATTTGTTTACTAAATGCATGAACGGAACAAGAGTTCTGCACTACAAAAAGCGAAAATAAGGAAGACACGAAAAGGAAGACCGCGATCTCCGTCGCCTATTTCCTACAGCTATAAAAGCAGGTGCAACGAAACCGGAAGTTCGCGTATAGCAAAAATTAATGCATGCCATCCAGACATTCAACATACATTAACAACCACATAATTTAAGTTTGTAATTGACGATTCATGGCTAAAACTGTACCATTATTTTGCGTTGAAAGCCATTGAGAGTATTTGAGAAAGGCGCATTATATAGATTTAACGCCGTCTTTGAAGTTTGACGTGCGCCGCGATTAAGATACTAGTAGTTGCCATGGTATTAACGTCATATGTTTGTTGTTTGTTGATATTTTTCTATGTAAATTTGTGAAAATGTTTCTATAATATGGGTCTATAACATAGTAAAATATCAAGTTCGTACCTATTTTATTTAGCTTTTAAACAATCTTGTCACAGAATATTGGGAAAACCCTCGTAGAAGCTTCCGTGATCACCACTGTGATTCTAAATTAACTTGAACTGATAATTTACGTATAATAACAAACAAAGTTACACTTTCAGCGTTTATGGAAATGTTCACTTAAATGATTTTGTTCAGACATTTTGCAAAATAAAATATAAATTTAATTATTATTATTATTATTATTATTATTATTATAATTATTATTATAATTATTATAATTATCATTTTTTATTATCATTATTATTTTTATTATTATATAATATCATCATATTAATTTCACAAATAAAATAAATTATCTGTTTGAGTTTCGTTTATGACAGACATAAACACATCCCTTTCTTTGTAAATAGCTTGCTTAATAAACGCTTGATATTAAACACGGAAACCCCTCTACATTCACTGACATCAGGATCAGTTAATACTACTTTGCACTGTATTGGAAGAAAATAACTGCACTGTCTCTTGCCTCTATATATAGAGAGAATTCAAGTTTATCTTTCATTGTACTACAAGAAATGTTTGGATTAGCATATTGTGAACATAAAATGACGATAATCATTTACAAAGCAATATAATTTCATATCGTGTTTGTATTAAAGGATTTCAGAAAACATACCGTATGGTTTGTATAATGAACTTTTGCTCTTCGTATGGAAATTTAAAAAAAAATCAAATAATTGTGAAAAATTAAAAACGTTTCCTATGTGTGTTTAGTAATTAGTTTGATTAGTTATATTTCAATATATTTCAAAACTATTTGTTTTGATATGTTCAGATATATAATTTATTATAAATTTACACAACATGTTACATAAAAGCAATTGTAAAACAGCAATAATATTTGTTTAATGCTTATCAACTTATCAACTAATCATAAACAAATGTGTTGTTATATTTGTATTTAACAACTTTATGTAAAAAGCATGTGCATTGTGATATTATTTTCACGAAATTGCAGGTTAAGTTTAACAGCTTGTAATTGTTATGTATTAATATCCCAGCCCTGAGTATCATTTATTATATACTAAAGTTGTTCAGACATTTTGTAATAGAAGTATAAAAATGTTATAATCTTTAATTGATTAAATGTATATTTCAAATTATTCACTCTAATAATGACCTACAGTTGATATTGGAAAACGTTTAGGATACAATTGTAAAAACATCGTCCTATTATTTTATTAATTGAACGTCACATGTAATTTACGGTGGATATTTGAAGAAGTTTCTTAAGCCACGTGAGTATTAATAGTTCAATCAAAGTATATCATAAAATAGATAGGAATTATTGCAAAAGGTTAATTTATTTTGACTTTTACTTGTTCATTTAATATATACCCTTGGAGGGGTAAAACTAATATTAATAAAAATACAACAAATAGCAACATTGAGAGGTGATCGTTGATATTCAAGATGCATCTCTAAATTTGAATAAAGGATCAATATTCACTTTGATTGATTACTTACTAAAAAACTCTCAGAATTAGTACTTATTTTGTCATTTTTCATAGAACCACTTCACTTTTTATGCACATGTGATTTTCTAATTATTAGATGCGTTCAAACCGACAACAGAAAAAATTCAATAATGTTTCAACTCAAGGTTTATTTAACATGTGTTAATTAAATGGATCAAAGTTTCTTTTATTAATTTTTGACACTAGCTTTTCCTAATCTCTCCGAGTTTAGTTGAATGGGTTATTCTATATAAGTGAATACATGTACAATTTTAAGAAATCTGAATAATAGAGTATTTTACATTTATCTTCGGATTTACATGTATGGTTTAGCTTCATACATTTCGTTTTTGTTATAAATACACAATGAAAATTTCCCTGTAAAGTCTTTGAAGTTGGAGTTCTAACATATTTGTTGGTGTCCTGGTAGGCACCTTGCCGGTGATACTGTGTTGCTGATTTGTGTTGGGGGCTCGTTGTCCTTCCTTGTTCGTCTTTTTTTAAATATTTTTCGTATACTGTTGTTGCATATATTTGTTGCGTAAGAAAACATGATATATATATTATGTTTATAACAATGCATATAAAGATAAAGATCACTGTGATATCAAGACAAATATTTATGGCTTTTTGTATCAATTAGAGATCTTATGTTATCGATAAATTCATTTGTAATCCTATATATCACTTTAGTTTTAATAAAACCTTGAACTACAAATACATTTAATACCTATCAAAGACACTGTCTCATAACAAAAAATAATTTATTGTCATATTGATTAAGGATACTATTTATTTTGTTGCAAATGCTCATCCGACACAGACATATGCCCATAAACATTTCAGACAAATCTTATAACATAGCAAATTGATCATATTTATTCGTTGGTAGAAATATAAATTAGTCTGTCCAAAATCATATTCGGTATTCACGAGACAAACGTTCAGTTCTGCAAATACTAAAGTATATTCTGCATATTACATTAACTTGGTAAAATATGTCGGTGTTATACATAAATAAAGTGTTTGAAACATGTACATGTATGAGTACTTTATTTCATGACAAAAATATAAAGATATTAAATAATAACAAAATTAATTTTTTACAATTACTATGTTAATGCTTTCCGTCAGATAAAAATGTGTATCCACATAGTACGATAACTTACACATATTGAAATTGCTTGCTTGTTGCATAGCAGCTTAAATGTAAAGTTAATTATATGGTAATGATTATGACAGTGTGACGCTTGACTTAAAATCAGATACATCACATATCCATGAACATGTTTCAAGTAAATAGAGAAAACAGAATTCCTAAAGAATGTCAAATGTTGCAGGACGGTTTGATTGAGCTTGTTCATGTACGGTACTTGCAATTCACGTTACCATCCACACACCGTTGCCACACTTTCAGCAGATTTTAGCATGCAATCATGGTAATGGTGAATGTTCACAATAAAGACGTTCTTGACATTTTGATTGGATAAATTATAAACGTTCGAGTGTTGTGTTTTTATGTCAGCAGACATAACTAGATAAGTTTCTTTCTTATTATCTAAAAGTTTTTTGTCTGGTTTAAAAATGTATAAGACAAGTTAATTCAGGAATATGTCTAATATTTGTCGACCTGTCTCCATTGTTCACTTGTATAAAATCATACGGTAGCATTCATTAAACAATTTTATACATATTCATTTTCATATGACGCAATGAACAATAAATCACTGCGATTTTTAGCAAACTTTCTGTATTTATTGAAGCTGATTTACATAAGAATGAATATGCATATTTCAACGAGATTATTTTATGAAAACATTAATATCATGTTTACGATGCACTTTTTGCACGATCTATATGATTGGTAAAATGATGTAATGTCCAAACACGCTAATAGTTGTATAGCATCACAATATTTCTATAAAAATCCAGACGCTTCCTTTGTCATAAGATATATATCAGGTTTCTTTATTCTGTAAATAATTAATCAGTCTAAGCTACGAGAGGTTCTTTTATTCAGTAGACAGTCATGTTGTTACCTTGCTAACGATTTAGTCGTAGAAATATTTAAATATCTACATCGTAACATCGTATCAGCAAAGCAAGATATATGAAAGGTCTATAAAGAAATAAAAGTGATGAAAATATGACAACAAGTAATTAGTTGTTTTATATAAAAAATCAATATTATTAGCAGAAAGATTCTCTATATAACTGCCATGTTTCAATACAAAATCATAAAGTACTGTATATGTCTGAATAATATATTGACAAACATATTAGAAAGTACTTTTTCTTGTTGTTATAAATTAAATCATCAGAGGTTTAGTGTAAGTATGCATCCTATTATCTTATATTTCTATATTTCATGTATTGGTGCCCTCTTTATATAATATATATCCGGATTGTTGTTTGAACATAAAAAAAGTAAGTAAGTACATGATAACGCTAATTCACTTATTAATCGTCTGGGTGATCATAAGTGTTGAAACAATTCAATTTTAAATATTAGAATTGCGCATTGTTGCATTTATTGAACTTGTTAAAAAACCTCGGAACTGTTTTATTTTGTATGAAAATTCAGGTCCTTGCATTTACATTTTCAGTATGAATTTAAAACGTATATAAACATGCAAGTAATAGCTGTTTGATAGATAGGTCTGGAAACATGCTAGACATTACTGTTTGACAGATAGGTTTTGAGTTATTTCAAGGTTATTGGTTAAAGAATATGTAAAAAAACCACACTACTGTAGCCTTATTGTGAAAACAAATTAAAATATAGTAGATTTCATAAATTTTGCCTTGAGCGTGTTTCATACATATTTTTATGTTTGAGTGCAATTCTTACAACTGAGGTACGTATTCGGACCTGTGACTCAGAGGTATAGAGCGTTGTCTGTTGTTGGCGGAATGTCGCAAGTCCGAATCCCATCTACGACGGGCGATTATTCATGATACATTTGCATTTTTACGAAATCAAAATGTTAGTAAGAGTATATTGTCATCTATTATGAAATCCGAAAACTACTGAAACATATCTCCTTATGCAATAACTGTATTTGCCTTGATTTAATTTTGAACATAAATCAAGTGTGCAAATTAAGTGGCGTTTGTTACTTTCAAATTTCTTAAAAAATTATTAATTACATTGTTAAAATGAATTGGTTAACAACAGTTGATATTTGTGATATAAATAATACATATTTCGGTCATCACAATTTATTAGTACTCAATAATTGCAATGCATTACTTAATAAATTCAAAATAATAATAATCTAAACCAGAATCGTTCTTACTTGTTTTAAATACGAGTATTTGTATTAATATGTTTTTCAGTTTCTTAAAAAATCATTTAACCTCCGCCTATATGACTGAAAGACTGTTGGGAAATGGCGTAAAATGAAACAAACAAACAAATTTAACCTTGTGTCCAGATATATCTCGATATTTTTTTTATATTTTTATAAAACTATTTTATAGCTCATTTCATTGTGGCATTGCTACATTGTGCCAGTAGTTACCAGTATGAATAATGTATATTCATAAACATAAAACACCATCACAAATACACTTCCTTCACTTCATTGTATAAATTAAATATTTTTTATTCTTTAACATTTCTTTACGACACTCTGTCATAGCTTATCATTTCTATTATCTGTCTTTGTATAAAGTTGATAAGCAGATAAAGAAGTCGACAATGAAAAATTAGAGAAAATTGATCGTGAATATTACAATACCTTTATCCGCATTTACTCTCCTATTGGAGATTTAACATCATCTTCTCTGTAAAGTATTTGAGAGATACAACGACAAAACCTCTATAATAATGTCTATCTATTCACAGTGTTCTATATTGTTATAAGTGAAGGATTGTTTGGATTAGCATGTCAAAGCACGTTTGTATAATTACAGTGTAGACATTTATTAAGAAAATTTGTGTTATATATACTTGTAAGGGATAAAGTTAAATACAGGAAAGGTAATTGATTATGTAATATATACTTAAAATTGATTATGGTATAGTTCTTTTCAGACAGAAGGGATTATTTTACTTCATTCTTACTTGGAATTTATTCCTTTAAATGATGCTTTTTAAAAGAACATCAATACATTTGCACCGCTGGAAAGGAAATGCAAACGTTTGGTTTAAGAAAAGAAAAAACATATAGTACGAAGCTTTAGTAAAGTATTAATCTAATTATGTCATTATCCTGAATCAAGAGGTTTTTGTATTCATTTAACTGACTGATAATGCCTAAAGTTGGTTAGGTCATTTCTTCTATATGTTTTAAATTTAGATAGAAGTATGCAAAATATGCGTTATTAAACCCATTACGTTCAATACTTTTTGTTTAAAGTGTTCAAATAGATGGCCATATAATTACTTTATCACAAACTTAATATTAAATCTCTATATGTATTATATTTTTAAAAATAATATTGCCAGGTTCAGTTAAAATTGAGCATAATGTGTCTATTTCTTCCAGACAATGTTGTTTTTCCATATGTTTGATGAAAATGATTTTCACGTTTTGCTTTATGTTATAATTTTTACACCATTATTAAAACACATCCTAAATGTCTATATATTATGATATCGTTTTGTCGAAATAATTCTGACCGTAATTAAAACATCATGTAGATCAAACACAATAATAACTGGTCAAATGTAACATTCATTAAAACTGCGCAAATGTAATCAAATTTGTCAGGAGCCCGTCTTTTAATAGCTTATATCTATCATTTCAACAAAACTTCATGTTGCATATTGATGCTTAATTAGTTTGTGAGTTTACAATTCCTTTTATCGCAGACTCGATGTCAAAATAAGATTTTTGTCGTAAAAAATGGAGCAAACTAAATAAAAGAACAAATGAGTATGCAGTATTTTACGGCGATTCGACACAAGGCAATAAATCTTAGAATTACAAAATTTAATAATTTGATTAACAAGTTAGTTTCCTTCCTCCTACAATGATACATAAATGTATTTGATTTTCTTAGTTCATACAAAGCTATTGAAAGCCTAATATTGGTATTGATATGATATTTACAAAGCAATGGGTTGCTGTTAAACATAAAAATATTGATTTTTTAAGCAAATTCAATCCTATATATTGAGGTTAACAAACAATGTGCGTGCATTTGGATAAAGTAACGCCTGATGGATACGTGATTTTAATATATATTTTTTCACTGTGGGTAAACACATCTATTGAAGCTCTTAAGAAGTAATACAAGTTGAAACGGATAAGCTTTACTGTGCACTGATCGGGAATAAAATGTGTTTATGTTCGCAATTAACAATTTATATTGAACTAAATACACTTGAAGTAAACTATATAGTGGTTGTATGTTTATGTTTATATTGACACAGATATCTATTGAAATATAAAACAATACATTTCATTAGCATCTTTCAATTATATAATTAAGACGTGCAAACAACATTTAATAATAGGAAAAATTTACAAACATTAAATGTTTAAATCTTAAATTGAGTTTGGTTGCCGTAACTGAGATACAAAAAAACTAAATGTGCTGAAACAAAGTAAAAGTTAAATCTGCAATGACTCATCATATGACATTCTTATGTGATTAAACAAGTAAAAGGAAAGGACCGGCAGTTATGCTTGGTTAGTGAACTTCAAGTCAATTTAAGTACAGTAATAGTCTGTACACAATTATTCTATCATTTTCAAAATAACCATCAATTTACAGAATTGCTTTAAAGTTTGTGACATACATTTTATCGGTACTGGATCAATATTTTTTGTTTCGGTACTTTGTGAAACTGTTTGGTAAAATACATTCGAGATTCAGACAGAATTCTAACAGTCAGGAATATGAAGTAACCTCCACGACAATACCAACAATATTATTATATAGCTATATGCGTCGTGATATCAAATGTGAATTCTGTGATAAATTCACCACAGACAGGCAATAGCTTCATTAGTGATATAAAATACTCTGAAGTCTTGATTAGACCAGTTTTATTTTATTTTCATTCATTTGTTTTACTTTTTGTATATACCTGTTATGAAAATACATCAAATCACAAAAAAAATTTAACAAATCAGGTGCAAGAAAATAATCTTATGGTATTTTCTTTCGTTCTTCTTATTTTCATTTATTTACTTTTTTTTTCGTTTGTTTTTCTTTAATTTATTTTTCTTTTAAATCTGCAATTGCTGATGTAGAAGTAGCGGATAAATAAAACTAGTAAAATAGTTCCAGTTTTAATTAATGTCATTATCAAACGAAAATGAACTTAAGTAGGAATATTATGTTTTATTGATTATATATATTCATATTCTATAATTCATTTCCTCATTTTCATATTTATATTGCTTTCATATATTGTATTCTATACGATAACACATTGAATTAATGAAATATTATCACGTGTTGATTTTAATTTTATTTCTGTGTTTCAGGCTATCATCTTCGAGAGAAACAAACGTGTTTGCGTCATGAAATTGATGAAGATGTCAGATTGCATTTTCATTCAACTGATTTGAAACAGAAAACGTGTGAAGTGCAAGTCTAACAGTGCAAACACATCCGAAAATACTTCTCTTACTTCTCTATTAATTCACTCCACGACTATGATGTGTCGATAATGGCATAGAGTTGCATCGATTGCTTGAGTAAAGGCGTCATTGATGTTGAAACGTAATTTTCGCTTCTGTATAAAAATGATTCCCCTACAAAAAACTGTGTGAAGTGAGTCCTTCAGTCTTGATGAATAAGGCAAACAGAAATCTGTAAATGAGTTGGGAAGATTTTCGGGAGATTTGTCTGGGATACGGTACATCTGTACGATTGATGTATAAGTAAATGACACGAGGAGACTTTTCTTATACATCAATAGACATTTTTCATTTTCATTCTTTAGATAACAGATTTTAATATTTAGGCTAGTGAACGATATATATTGACAATACGACAGTAATCGATTGTGTAAGTGACTATGTATTCAAAATTATTTGCAAAGCGGTTAAAATGAGTATTAGGTATGGCATTTATAAAGGTAAAACATTATAAAATCATGACTTAAATATAAAACAGATAAAAAGGACACTTGACAAAATTACATTAAATATTCATCATTATTGATCGCAGCAAAATGGCGCACGCACTTCAATTATTCACATCCCTACTTTTTAGTTTATTAATTTTAGTTAGTTCAGCATCATTTTATACAACAGAAGATGAGCGTCTATCTGAAATGCTGCCGAGAATATCATAAATGGGATGTTTCATCTGGAAGTAGCTTGTTTTATAAAATGGCAGACACGCCGAGTCTACTACTGTTTAGAAGATCAAATGATGTTGATGACATAATTAATGGCACAACCACTTTAGTGACATTTACGGATATGAACAGTACCAGTGAGTTAAATGAAGGATATATTCCAAAAGGATATAGTGTACCACACATTATTCTGACATCTATACTATTATCAATTATCATGCTTGTGATTGTGTTCGGTAATTTGCTAGTTGTCATTGCCATTTTCACTGATAAAACACTTAAAACAACACAAAACTGGTTTATAGCTTCACTAGCTGTAGCTGATTTTCTGTTAGGATTAGTGATAATGCCTTTTTCTCTAGCTAATGAAATGATGGGATATTGGATATTTGGCAAGGTCTGGTGTGATCTCTGGAAGGCGATTGACGTTTTGCTATGTACAGCTTCAATTCTCAGCATTTGCCTAATAAGCCTTGATAGGTATTGGTCAATAACAAGGGCTATAACATATCCTCGGAGCAGAACACCAAAGAAAGCAGCCTTAATGATCACCGCGGTTTGGTTTCTGTCAGCAGTTATTTGCGTGCCTCCGTTAATTGGATGGAAGAATCCGTTACCTGTAACTGAATATCCCCTGTGCCTTCTCAGTGATGATATCGGCTATGTACTTTATTCTACTATGGGATCGTTTTATGTTCCATGCGTGATAATGGTTTTTGTATACTTCAAAATATTTCGTGCAGCTAGACGCCTTGCAAGAAAGAATATACGAAAGAATAAAAGGAAACAGATGTCGCATGATATAAAAGATGAGATAAACACGCATTTTAATTCACATGATACGGAAAGTGTTGCTCGGACTACTCCAGAAAGTGATAGAAAACGGGTAATGAAAAAACCATCACTAGAAAGTCTCAAAGAGAAAGAATCTTACATATCTACAGCTGGTCAAAACAATATTGTTCGATCACCTAATGAATGTGATAATTCAATAAAAGAACACGAAAACAAAAAAATTAATGTAGACCAAAGTGTTGAACTTAAACATGAAAGCAAGCAGCTTGATTCAACAAGTTCAGAATTGACAAGAAATGATAGTTCCATTTCAACAAAATCTGACTGTCAAACAACTAAAAATAACGAACCAAGAAGAATAAGCATGCAAAAGATAAGTGAGAAGTTTTCGAAAAAAAGACATCGTACAAATGGAAATAAGAGCTCAAAGGGTTGGCGGGCGGCATCTGTACGTGATCACGAACGCCATAAACGAAAAATAGCGAAAGCACGTGAAAGACGTGCAACAATTGTTTTGGGTCTTGTAATGGCTGCGTTTATTTTATGTTGGTGCCCATTTTTTACATTGTATATAATAACATCTTTTTGTTACTGTGTTGGGTCAATCGTATTTACTGTTGCATTTTTCGCAGGCTACTGTAACTCAGCACTAAACCCAATAATATACACGGTGTTTAATCGTGAATTTAGACATGCCTTTCACCGTATCATCTGTAAAAACAGCTTACGCTGTCGGTGAAATATGAATTGTTAGAAATAAATATTTACATTCGTGATTCGTTCACGAAAGACATAACAGATATTAGGCAATAATATATTATTATTTTCCATCGAGAAAACCTTACCAAGCTGTGAAGATAGATTTTGTTTGTATTTTCCTTTTAATTTATAATACAAAATTTTAAAACATATATAACAATACCATATAAACATTCTAAATGTATTATTTTGTTGACGAATAATCAGCACATGACCTATAATCGTGTTAAGATCATTCTAATGATACAATATGTGCATACTATTTTATGTTTCACATATATAACTCATACATGTATGAATTAAATGTTCCCTAGATTCAAATTATATAGAACAAATCTGATATGTTTTTTTTATAGTTTATGAATTTTTTTTTGATATGCTATCTTAGTTTTCTTTTTTACGGTCTCAATGTATTTGATAATGTGCTGGTTTTACAAAATAAATCTAATGACGTAGAAAAAAATTTATTCAGTATTTAACAATGACTTGTCCAAAATGTTGTTAATTGAACAGATAATAACATAAAGACAAGTTTGTATTTTTTTTACTATATTATAGATAATGACTAGATCCTAAAAGAATTGTCAGTGAATTTACACGGATAGTCAACGTCAATAAAATGTCTCTCCGCTCCACACCCCTTTCTCATCGTGTATTTGTACAGGGTCGTAGAATGTTCCTGCAAAGTGTTTGCACATCTTAATGATTCCTGCAAATAAAAAGCAAAATAGATATGTATAATTTTATATAATTATGTTATTATTTTTTCTAAGTTATTTATTTACATATCATTTAAAATGTAGAGCCTTCTTTTAACATATAAGTTTACAATTATTGAGTAATAAATAAATAAAAAAATGAATGAATGAATGAATAAATAAATAAATAAATAAATAAATAAATTTAAACTTACATTTTTATTTTTTGTAATACATAAATTTATTGTCTCCTTTTTAATCAGACTAAATTTTATTTATAGTAATAAACGAAAGTAAAATTAAATTTATCATATATTTATATTATTTGTCTATATCTTTTTACATTTTCACTCAGTCGCGACTCTTTGTTATTTCTTGTCCTTTTTCTAATGTACTGTCAATAATTATTATGTTCTCAAATTATGTAATAT
Source organism: Ruditapes philippinarum (assembly GCF_026571515.1). NCBI lineage: Eukaryota > Metazoa > Mollusca > Bivalvia > Venerida > Veneridae > Ruditapes > Ruditapes philippinarum. Next base: position 543,565 of record NW_026860913.1, read on the forward strand.
TTCGAACGTTTTTTTTCCACGAAAAGCCGCCTTATTTACAGTAAATAATCACGTGTCCTTGATGCATTTTATGCTTTCGGTTCTGTTAATTTTTCATAATTTTATTGTGCTATTCAACCTTGTATTTGTATTGTATGTTTGTGAAAAATGTTTGAAATAAAATATGTTTATACTGATTGTCTGAGAGTCCTTGTAAAGTCATTGGTAATATATTTATGAAAACGCATGAATCATCACATAGGTACACGTATATCAGAAATCTTGAAAAAACGTAATAATACATCAAACATGAAAGTCATGTTCATTTACAATTCCTTTGTGGGACAAAATCAATTATTTCCAATAAGTTACCGTAAGACAGATATGTATCTGTTGTTCTGGATTGTTTTCTATCAATATGTCTATCCATTTCTGATTCTGTTGCCTATTCTTTTTGACAGCTGATCAAAAGGTTAACAGTGTCTGATATTAACTCAGATGAAAAATTAAGGCAATGCATTGTACGAATGTAACATATCAGAATAAAATTATATAACTGATTAAGCAATCACTACCATCACACAAACATCTCGTAAAAAAAGAGAAAATATGTCTGTACATTTTGTAAATGATATTACTATATAATACACTTTACATCTATAACTAATAATGATAAAGTAGATAATTATAATGATATTATGGAATGCTATATTGGTATGTGCTGTATCTGGTATCACAAGCCTCTTGCATTGCCCAAATTTCTAAACATATTGCTCCAAAATGTATTATAATAAACATATATAGTTAAGTTGTATTACAGGGTATATAATTATAAATGGAAAACACCAATTAGTCATGTTTATTATATATTGAAAAAAAAATCATGAAATTAAATGCGTATTTTTATATATTTCCGTATTTGTACTGTAAAAAAAATTAACTACTGCAGTGTAACATATTTTCCGTATTTTTAAATGGCGTCTTGCCGGACTACTTTCTTCTAATTTCAGCCAATACACAACCTTATTAGGACATTCGTCCTATTCATAAGTTAAAAGAAAAGAAAAGTATATAATAAACAAAACATTCTAGTTTGTTTTCTATAAATACAGGATTTATATTCATCTTGTTATATGAAAATTATCATGTTTCACTCATATGCTGACACCCATAAAATATTTATTTTCATACCACTCGATGAAAATAAATCCTTAATTTATAGAAGAAACTTGAATATCCTCTATATATGTAATATAAACATAATTGCTTGGGAGATGCATGTAAAGCAAATATAGCTGTAGCATGTACATCTTTCCTGTTCATCATTTACTTTGTAATTTTATATGTAGTAATGCTTTTAAAAAATTCAACTCATACAATCTTGATCTTTTGTGCAACAATTTGCATTACCATATATGTTTGTAATTTATTTTGTATTATGCATATCAATTTCACATTCAACACATCGAATGTTTTTATAGCAAGCATTATTTATACATTCTGAATTCTCGTATGTACATAAAAATCGTCATACAATGCCAGACATATAAATTCGCAGGAAACTAAACAAAAATATGTTATATTAGTTTGTATGATAACTCCATTTATTATATCAAACGTTTGTTTTTCAACCAATCGTCATTTATTCGTAATGTTCACATATTGAATTGTGGCACTTTAATTAACCTGCATTTGCTTAATGGATGGGTAAATTACGCATAGCCCTTTTCGCGTACAAATGCTGGTGGCCTAGTGGCTAAGGTGTCGGCGTCTAAACCCAGGAATCATGGGTTTGAGCCCTCCCCGGATCATGTTTCCTCATATGACACCAGTACTGGTTACTTTCAGGAAACGGACTCGACATTAATCATAAATATAAGTTAAAGAACTTGTCTTGTAATCGAGCTAAAATAGATATGTTCAAACTAAAGTTGTTGCAATAACACTTAGAGAAATGTAATGACACTCCCTGAACTACCGTTATGTCGTAAGGTTATTGTTGTTAACATTGATCACGGTGGTTACAAAACAGCCTTTGTACGGTCAAAGTTGCGTTACCTTGCTTCTTTACGAGTAAGCGCCGGTTTTTATCGGAAAATAAACATACTTAAATGATGGACGAGGAGCAGAAAACCGATGGAAAAAAATCTCACAGATAAATGCTTTGTTTCACGGAACATTATAATTATTCATGTTTAATGTTTTCATTTGTTCCGTTGATATAGATCTGCATTTAATCAACAATAAAGAAAACAAAATAAAGGTGTGAGTCCTCAGTGTATTCTGTCTGTAAAATACAACGTTATTTTTATGATAATGTAATGGTAATGATTAACTTTCAGTTTGCTGTGGCTACAAATCATCAGCCTGTAACGTTTCATGATAAATTTAAAGTTTAAACATTATGCTCATTTTTTCATCTTCATGATGAGCTAAATTAAATATATACATCAAGCCATTGACTGTAATAATGGTGATTGAAAAAACAGTTGATATTGGAAAATGTTGAGAATAAAAAATAAAGCTGTTTAAAATATAAACACAACCTGTCCCTCTTTTTTTGAAAATTGAACAGAACAGGTAATTTCCAATGGAGATGTTAAGAAATGTCTTTGGACTATGTTAATAATTTATCGTTTATTTGTAATAAATTATAAAATTGAAAAGAATAATGGCATCATGTAAACTTATTATGACTTTCACCAGTTCACATACTATATACTCTTGGATGGGCATAATGTCACTTTAAAAACACAGTTATAAGAAATTATGCCGTTAAAAGGAGCGAAATGACTGCGGTTAACATATTAATAGAGTTTGTTTAGCAAACTCCGAGATACAAAAAGGCACCGTATTATAAAGATAATACACTCGTTTATTTTGGATGCCTATAAATGTGTGTTTCTTGTCTATTAAAGATTCAAACTATGCTTACATAATGCCTAAGACATAATCTTCAATGTTTTATGAAGAAATGAAGTTTTATGTTGGACGACTGAAAACCCCACACTAGTAAATCAATACCAAAACCCTTATAACCTCGAGTTCAAAAGGTTCGTATTAAAACAATATACATGTAGCTCCACCCAAGCCTCGTTTTTATTTTTGAGAGTCAAAAATACATATCACATCCTTTTTACTATTGAAGTAACACACATTGGAAATGTGAAACAAAGAGGTCATTAAATGTGGTTGAAAACAATACTGATTCTACTGGACTCGTATAGAGCTGTAAAACCTCATTCAGACTCGACTAAATACTCGTCCAATATAGGTTTGACATCTGTGTACACAGCATTCAGTATAGGACTCAATTATAACAAACGTATAGTATAAAAACAACAATGGTAAAAACAGCTGCAGAAATATTGGTTATAATAACACAGTATAATAAAAATGTCGTCAAAGTAAACATATCATAATTATATTGAAAAATCTTTGAAACGTACAAGGGTTTCGTTCTGTCTTCGGAAATGTTCATATCTTAGACAAAGAGAAAACACGCCATTCATTTCTTTTACATATTGATTAACCGACATCAGTAACAGTTAAGAATTCATTTTTATGCAAAATGACTGAAATGATCAAATAAACGTTAGCAAAATGTAATAAATAATAAAAGTACAGCATAAGTTTGGAGTAACAATAGTTTTTAAAAATCATAATTATACTGCTATAGCAGTATTGAAAGAACAGAAAGTGACCACGTTACATTGATTTTTTATAAAATGAAATGCCTCAATGTAACCACAATTTTACATATAAATTATATAAAATATGGGTCATCGACTTATTGCATTCTATAAATATTAATGTACTTTTGTGTATGGAACGAACGCAGTGTATATATTGAATATATTTTTATTATATTTAATATGCAATGGTTTATCGCACATTCCGAAATCTACAGAAAATCTCGGTGAGAGCTTTTAATAGACACGTATTCAGCAGAGAGACAGAAGACAAATTCAATTTCCACACACAATCAGCAAACGCATGTTACATTGATATTATTCTGATTTATATACAAATGTTGCATGACAGGTTTGATCAATCTTTTTACAGTGCAACACAAGACAGTTACCCTGCATATTTTTCCTCACTGAATATAGCTCTGTTATTGACATAGTTATATTAGACTATGAATTTTGCTAAATATGACGCACATTGATGGCATTTGAAAATCAATATCAGATATTTTGATTCATGGATTCATTTTCTATGATATTGAGATACTGGTCGTTTTGTTTCATCGTCGGAATCTACTGGTACTGATTTCGCTGAACTACATTCATGACGTGCAAATTACGTGTATACGAGGGATGATAAAAAAACTGGATTTTGTAAATGACTCTTTACCTGATAAATAAATTTAAATAAAAATACACGGACAATAAATCGGAATCTTTCTCCTAAATGATACAAAAAATACCAACAAAAATATTGACAAATAGTATAACTAGTATAACTAACAAATATACGTTAACGACGTCACAAGCGTATTGTCCTTAACGAAGCAGCTTCTTAATCATTCACGGAGTAGGCCAATACGTGGTACACATGTTATCCACTGCCTATAAATATTTGTATATCTGTACAAGTCGGTTTCATATTGTATTATAATAGAATGGATGATGATAAAGAGCTCCTGTAATTACGCAAACTCCCGTTCGTTCCTTCTGTAACTTGATTGTTGGAAAAATCGCACATGCAATAAACTATATTATGTATTTCAAACAATGTAAAATAATGCTGTTAAATGAAATGTATCATACATACGAGAAAATAAAAAGATTAATACAACTAAGAACAAAATTGTCATTATTTTAAAATAAGTAAAACGCATAGCCGATTTTGAACCGTGACTGTTAAATTGTTGACACAGTTTCTCCATAAGACTACTGCATAAATTAATAAAATAATTTATACAATTGTAAACCAAGAATACAATTTATGTAATTAATGCATTAACAATTATCATAATAAAATCATTAGAGATGACTGCACCGTCCCGTAACTACTGTCGAACATCACTGACAATGTCCGCAGTCAATCAACTGTCATTTTTCAACGCCTTGGCAATTGACGTCACTAACGTCCTTGAAAATTTCTTCTTTCTGTCTCTCCCTAACTTGTTTTCTATTTCTTGATTACTCTTTCCTAATCCTTTATGCTTACTAAAAACTATGCCGTGGCTTTCTGGAAATTTTCTCTTGTTAGCCATAATCTTTGTCTACGTTTTAAACAGTTTCCCGCCTTACTTTTGACAAACTTTTCTTATTGATCGATTTCCTAGACGTTCCAACGACATAGTTTTAACGCGAGTATTGCTTTAACAAGTGTCATTTTTTTCTGACATCGTCAAAGATTTGGTTCATGACGTTTTGATTTGTTTTGAAATCTAAATTAGCCAAATTGTAAAATATATGCAGCATTAAGCGCCGGATGACAACGCAAATTTACGCACTGCGCCGGTGTGCGTTACCATGGTTTTTGAATTCGCTGTTACGGACAAGCTATTTGCGTTATCAAATTAGATATAGCATCAGTTTACAGGTATTGTTTTCCGATTAAGTGTGATATATAACAATAGGTGATACATGTAGGTTAAAAATTCTTCAATTGACAGTCACAGTCCGGTTTATTTTTTATCATCCCTCGTACATAACGAGTACGCATTGGTTACCGAGTATGTTTTGTTTTTTGTATTGACCAGTGCACAATGTAAGGGATTTAAGTTACAAGTCATTTGAGGTGTATTTTGTTTTGATTGTGATATTTATCTAATTTCAATTACAGAAATATTTGAAAAATAAATAGTATTACATACACTCGTATAAACATGTGAAGACGGTCCTCTAGGGAAACATATGTATAAACATTCATACTTTATCATTTTCTTTCTTTTAAATATTTATTTTATTCCTCTGTATAAAACATGATATAAATATCTAAACCACTTTTATAAAAATAAATTTAATTTCCGGAATATAAACATTACATCCAAACAACAAAAGTGGTAATATCGCTAGCACATTTATCTTTCGTCATAAGGTGATGTAATCAATAAATAGCAGGCTTTATCATATACTTATAAATGAAACATTGAGAAATATTGATGAAGTAAAATGTGCATTTTCATTTTCCGTATTTTCACTGTAAAAATTATTTTTCAATGTAGTGAAATATGTTTTTCATATTTTTACTGGTGTCTTGCTTCCAATACACAAAATTTAAGGGGAAGTATTTCAAATTGTAATGTCATAAAAAAATGTCCTATAATCTTATAAACAGATTTTCTTCTATGAATACAGGATATCTTTCATATTGTGGTATGAAAATTATCATATTTCACTCACGGCTACCGCTACTTTTTAAAATATTTTTTTTTACTCGATGAAAATAAATCCTGTAGTAAAAGAATATACTGGAAAATCCAAACCATTATTTATTTCGAATTACTTATAGATTTAAATGAAAACGAAAGGTTCTCGATACTTTACTTTATAGAAAGGTCTCGATGGCCTAGTGGTAAGTATGATAACATAGCGATCGCAAAATTGCAAATTCAAATACACAACAACTTATATTTTCTGTTTTTTTTCAAACAATGTTTTTTAATTATATGTAGCATTAGTAGATGAATCATTATTTTTAATTTCTTGTGTCTTTTCTTGAAAAATATCATAACTTTTTAAAACTACATAGATGTCCATTTATAATTTCAATTTGTACAATCCTACAATGCATGAATGACATGCACAAAAACTTATTAGTCAAGTTTCTAAATATATGGGGAAAACATAAAAAGTAATATTTCATTAAGATTCGAACCTATAACCTTCAATATGAAACTACACGTCTTATTACTACATATCACCGAGGTTAGTTAGACAGTTTAAGTTATACATTAACCATGTTTACCGTTATACCGTACTTTAAAATCCGTATAATTTACTTTGAAATCCGACAATTACCGAAAAAAGGTCATGGATATTTAAATGTATTAGGGCAATACTGCAAAACAATACTACCGAGAATGCCTTGTGTGTGGTTTGTTTTCAGTAAAAAGACATCTTTTTTTCAGATATTTGTAATTTGTTTAAAATATTTATGCTTTGTTTTCTTTGAATGCAAATCACACGAGGTAAATTTGTCTATGAGAATGATAGCCCTCAGTACCGTAAAGACCCCTTTATACAATAAACGGTACATTCGACCGGGTTTTAGTCCGTGCATACGGTTAGTCGATATTTTGGAGTTCGTTATAAAAGTGAAATTTTCTGTACTTTAAACTAAATTGGGACTAAGAAATGAGTTCCTTATAAGAGATAATTCCTTATAACTGTGTTCGCTATAACCGTATATTTTTATATATAATAAAGAAGGGCAAAGTTCGGGCCAAAATAAATTGTGCTTTATAACCGGAAGTGATGTGCTATTAGTATTTTCAGTTACTATTTCATCACTTTCGCAGTTCATTTATTTACATAACTAATTTTGTAGATATCATATATGTTCGTCGATCTAAATTCCATGTTGATAAGGCAATTATTTGAGATTTTCTAGTTTAAAACGTATTAAAAGCATGTCCTGTAATTAAAAAAAAATAGCTTTATTAAGTTTGACGAGAAATTGTTTCCGTGTATTATTTGATATAGATTTTTCTTTTTACATTTGTTAATTTTTGTTACATTCTTAGATAGATACATGGAACGAACCTTAATAATGCACGCTTGTTTATAACGATCATAAAAAAGAAAAGAAATAAAAATGAAATAATGACAAGAAAATTATAGCCTGGTGCTATTTCAGTATCTGAATATATAAAGTCATTAACCTAAAATTTGTACAATTCTGATATTCAACTATATCTCGTCCCGTTTATATAGACCTGTGTATAAAATCCTCTATATTTCTATAATAACATACAAGTAGCATATTTCCACATGTAATATCGTGCCAACACTTGGAAAAATAATGCATTTTAAAACAGCAAGAACTGATCAAATATGTATTTATCTGATGCAATATTATATCATTAAAATCATTTCGATCAAAATAGTGGTGTTCATTTTAGCACAAACCTCTCAATACTGTATTTATTGATGCTCTAATAAATGGCGTCGGAAAATAGTTGATTTATATGCAAAGTTGAAATTGTTATTCCCCAGCTATTCAGCTAAAGCGGCTGTCTATAAATGTAGAACTGTTATCAGTGACGGGACACTCGTGAAGATATGGTCAGCGTCTACTGTGAAAACAAAAATATCAAGAGTATTTAGAGATATTCTATGGAATTCGACTTCACGCAAAATGTAGCTCTGACACAATTATCCTAAACTGTGTTTTTTTTCTTTTTGGAGGCGTTTTATAATTAATGTTATAATAACGAGCTTTAAAGGATAATAATTATTATATCTTGAAGGAAACAAGTGTAAGGCACTTTCATAAAAAAAGGATGATAGAACGCCGAAAAGGGCAAAATTGTAAATGTTTCTTTCCGGTTAAAATAAATTGAGTTTTCGAAAATAAATTACTTTCAACTGTAAAAAGTAAAGACAACTTAATAACAAAAAAGTATACATAAAATTAGAAACAAAAATGAATAACATTGAAAACGTAAGAATTGTTATAAAGTCATACCGTATTTTTGTGAATTTATCGCAAAATTCAGTTGATGACTCAAATTAATTTACAAAGATAACATATATATTCAGGTTTATTTGTTTGTTTTACGTTGATTGTACCACTGTTTATGGCCATAACTTGGACACTTGGCTACCTTATTGGCTGTCCTGGATAATAAATCAGTAATTACATATTTGTTTGTAAGTGACGATTACGTATCCCCTTGAATAAATAATAGAATGAGGATCGAAGCACTAAGATTTCTGATTTATACGAGGATGGTGTAATAATAGTAACAATTTATGTGAGCTGTAAACCAAATCAAGAATTGTGTAATTATTGTATATTTTCTTTAATTTATTTTTACATTAAGTAATTACAAAAACATCAAAACACGAGGTTGTCTGATTTGTATGAGAGTATAACTCAGATTGCCGAGTGTTTTGATGTTCTTTCTCTTTTTATCATAGTCAAAAATAATAACACGATCCCTGTTGTCATAATATGAAACCCCAAAAAGTTACCCGTAAACGAGCATCTGAATATGATATGCATATCGTTATCCCTTTCTCTGCCGTCACAATTAGTAACCCCAGAAAAATATGAGCCAACCAATGGGTATGCTGTGGAGTGCGGGTAACTTATACTTGCACTCCAGTTAACGCACTGTGCATGTATATGTTATACAATTTAACTCCGACACATTTTTAACAGAAATGTCCCCAAACTATGTTACAAGAGATGAACGATCAATGACGTGTAAACTCGATGTTCGAGATTAAAATATACTGAGAACTTCTTCTCGCCTATGGATCGAGTAAGCGACCCCTGGTTTGAATTTTGATATCAATTTTCTGTGCGAGCAATAATCGTTTACTCTATGTTATCGGAAGATGAAGTAGCACAACTCAACTTGTTTCAATCTAGTTTTCTTTGAGTCAATTACCTATTCGTCTTGCTACGAAATTCTTCATACTTTTAAATTTTTATTACTATCCCCTCGTGTCAAAAAGAACATTTTCATTCTGGCAAATCAAAGATCGACAGAGTTTAATTGTAATATTGCTGGATTTTGTAATTTCAGTTTGGCCTTATCTAAATTCAATCTGATATACGTAACGGAACAATTATTTCCCGAGTTTTAAGGGTCAATATAAACCAATAAAAACAAATGTGTGTATGTAGGATATAACTAAATGACTGACTTACAAAAATTCAGATACATCTAACATGATGATGATAATAAGGGAAGTCAAAGTCCGGGCTTCACGTGTATATTTAAAAGAAAATCAAACAAAAACAACACTAAAACGATTAAAAATATATAGATTTCTATACCTAACTGTGAAAATTTAAGTGTCATTTCCTGAATCTCAATGATTAGCGGCGGGGTATTCCAATAACGGAACTTTTCTGCTTAAAAATAATTGTTATGATGCTCCGATTAAAAACGAAAGCGGTTAAATACTGAATGACACCTTTAAAACGAACAATGTGGAATAAAAAAGATTTTTTTTTACCTGACTTCCTCATTCATAGGTTTTGCCTACTTTCAATTTAAAGTTGTTTGTTAAGTATATTCGCTTAGTGCTTGTGGATTATGCATGCATTTATACATGTATTATAAACATTGATAAGTCTTTATGTTTTACATATATGTACAATGTGTAGTAACGGCATCATTGTTTCATTTGCTACAAGCCTATACAATCCATAGTGTAGGAGATATTGTTAACTTCCAATGACAATATCTTTAGAGAGGTCATCAGACCACACAACAGTGTTCCGAATAATTGCTGGTGGAATCCATTTTTGCGTATCAAATTGAAGTTAATGTAACCATTCTACAAAAAATTTATAGGAATGCTCCGCTTTAAAATATGACCTTAATTTAACGAAAAAATAGCATCGAGGTGAAAAAATCGGTAATGGGAAAAACCGGAAAATATCAATATTATATAACCAAGTGAGCCGTTTACCGAAATTTTGCAGCTCCTTTAACTTCGGAACACCTCGCCGAATATTCCTTATTAGAAGAGCTTATCCGGAGACAGACGGAAATAACCGATATTTTTCTGGTGTTCGCAGATGCAATTCGACCAATCAGAAATTCGTACTTTCCCGCAAATTGAACAATTCAACAAATCTTCCACTACACAGTGTATATTTGTAGAATACATAATAGCATTCTTAATTTAATTTGACCCGGCATTAAAAGCTCTTTTCACCTTAAATTCTAAACAAATATAAAAGTTTCAATGCAGACGATCAATAACGAAACAAGATATGTCGCTATTACAGCGTGCTCGACTATCCTCAATAACAAGACCTTGGATAAAAGTTTTGAAAGTTCAAAAGAGGCCATAATTGTGTCAAAATTCATAGTATATTTATTTCCATTTGACAATTACCTCCTGTGATGCTCTCAAATAAGCGTGTAAACCCATTCTTTTCACCAGTTTCGGTGAATACAAATTTACTCTAAAAAAACTTAACCAAAGTGTGACACCGAAGTTTTGGTGAGCACAATAGCTCTCCCTATTCTTAGAAAAGTCGAGCTTATCAATAAACTTATATAATTTTGATTTTCGCAAATGACATCTTTTCAATTAATAGACTTTTTTGTTATATTTCAATTTTCAGATTTGATTGTAAGTATAGCTTTTAAGCTTCATTAAAAATTACTGCATACAGGAAATGTCATATTTGGGTGTATTAATTAAAAATAAATGCTGCGATCAGGTTAGATTACATACTGTGCTAGTTATATCCCCATCCGAATAGGCTTTCATAGCATTGTTTAGGATGAAAATCACAAAATAGAAAATAGGATAAACACATTGAAACAAGACAGTCATGCTGTTTTACAATCCTTGTTATGGACAGTTATTTTAAAATAATTTCTATACGTCATTCACGAACTTTTACTTCTGGATATCTTTACATCAATGTGTCTATGTCTTATTTATGCTATTTGACAATATAACTCTTTGTCACCAGTATGGAGCCAAGCCAGTCTGCACACCCTTGCAGTCTAACATTATTTATTATATGACTGTAATATTATATATCTGATATTACTGTTCTTGTAAGGTAGATGTGTTTCATTTAACTTTGCTTGTAAGTATATTTATACGCCATTATTGTTTATGGTAAAAGGCATTATGTCTGTGCCTTAATAAAATCTTGAATCTTGATCAGGCTCTATGCAAGGGGGCTTGAACGGTAGCTTGCACTTTAGAGTACCGTCAACGAACAGGCTCATGAGCATCCGACCGAGCCTGTAACATTTCCAATTTGCATTTTAAGGCGTTCTTACGGGATTCATTTTCTTATTGTACACTGTCGGTACCTCATTTTTCATTTTGATATTTAATTCCCTTACTACTAGAATGACCTGTTTCAAATTCGAAGCTTGTCTAGTCTCTAACACATATGTTGTTAATTGAGAGTTTACTATGTGTGATAAACTTAAAGCGACCGAGATATCTCTGTACTTTAGATATTGTTTTATAACGTGTGGTTTTGATAAAACGTTGTTTATTCAGCTACGAATGTTTTAACAAGTTATATTTCTTTGATTACTAGAATTGATGCAAAACAAAAACGAAGATCGTTTAATATGCATCCAAGTACCAATTTGTTGACAACTAGCATTTTGTCAGATCAAAATTGTTTCAATATTAGCATGATTGTGTTAATGTTAAAATGGAATCTGCGATTTCGTTTTTATTTATGTAATATTCATTCGTGTGAGACAATACAACGTTTCATGCTTAGGTGAATACTCTTATTCTGAAGTGATGAATTTGCTTTAAAGTAGTGTAATTGTTATTTATGACGAGACAATCATTAAAGGTCTGTGAAATACAGAATGAAGTTAGCTGTGAGTAAATAATGTCGACTGAAATGAGCAGTTATTGTTGTCGCAGCACGTTTCTATTCCGGAAATGTCACGTTTCATGATATATTTCTCTAGAATGTCAAATACAGTTAATCTTTGGCTAAAAATCTTATAAAAAAAGAATAACGATGGGACATTGGCATTTATTGCCGAGCTTTAGTTTAAATAGGATTGATTTCCGTTTGATTAATAGGATGCTATAAGAGTATAGACACACTTGTGTTGTCTTGGTTAGGTTCTGGTTATTTAAATGGATCCAAAAAATAAAAAGCAACACCATGTAGCAGTTTTTCTGAATATTATTGTATTAATAAAAACGACTGAAATGTAAAATATATTTACATGATAATCAATGCCCATTTCACTTCACAAATTACTCCTCTCCAATACTCCAAACATAAGTTACAAGGTGACCTTTAAAAACATTACAAAACCTTACTTCAAGTTATACATATATAACTTTAAATACAATACATTACAATCTTTGAAAGAAAACATTCATCTTCTCAAATAAGTCATACATGAACATTAAAGGATGCCTTTAACATAATGTCAGTTGAATCTACTGGCTTACACTGTTATTAACTAAACATTAACATAGAATGTTGAATATTACAATTTACATATGAAGTTATCATCTGTAAAAAACAATAAAGTCACATCATACATGTACAATAACAATAATTTAACTCGCCAGTGTATGGCGCTGTCCACAATAATAACAAACACCTGCACAACTCAATCGCTTCTTCAAACTGTGACTATCAGTAAAACTGTAAATTTAGAGGTTATATAAAAAAATGTGATAAGGCATTGAAGAAATGATATTTAGATTTGTTAAAGAAAGTAGTCCCGTACCGCCATTTTGATAGTTTCGTGTACATAAATTATATGTATTAAATAAATTACCAAAAGTTCACGATTTAATTAATACTCGTTACCAAAAATGGATGTACACAACAGTAGGTATACAATTAATCCAATTTACAATACACTAAACCAATGAAACATGTAAACCAAATTAAAACAACCAGAAGATGTAAAACACTTCTACCCTCAAAAAACTTGAACTAAACTCAGCTTGGCCGGAAACGATGCCTCGACCAATGACAATCAAGAATTAAAGAAAGAACCATTCAGAACGAGGCTAAAAAGTAATATATTTACTAAAACACAAAATAATAACCTGATAAAACTCGGACCTGTCACACTTGCAAATATGCTCAAGAAACCAGTCAGTACTGAGCGATGAATGAAAAAAGTTCTTGCTCAAGCTAAAGAAAAATGGCTTGTCTCTGATGGGGGTTGAACCCACGTGGTCAGCATTCCTTAGAGAACGTGTCCGATGAATTTACAAATTGGTCATGTGCAACTTTTAAAAGAAAGAGCAGTTAAAGATACTATATTACTGTCGAACATTACATGATGATTCTGTTCAAGGTTGTTTCCACTGATATTTTCACCGAGAAAATGTGTTTTTTTGTGGTCAGTGCCTATCATTTTTTTTAATTTGTTGTTAGATTTATTTTATAAATATCCCTGTATAATGGAAAGTCGGACATTTAGCACACCTGGTACATGTAGTACAATACAAGGAATGAACATATTGAATAGCACATTTATAGGGGAAAATGTTTTCACCTTTTGCGCACCGTTGTTATGATTCCCTTGAAAAACAAAAATTTACTTTCGTTATTACTAACCTTATCGATGCAAGTTTCATACTTAAAATATGCATAATAAAATATTATAGTAAAACCCAGATATGATTATTTCTCTAAAATATATATGTCAAATAGATGACAGGGATGCATGACATTTTCCTTAATTTTTAGTATCATTTCAAAAGACGCTCAAACATGCTATTTGAAATGAAAAGTAATTATACCGAAACACATTAAAATTAGGTACTTTTCTTGCATATTTAAATTTAAATAGTTTAAATATCCTCTTGGCAAAATCATATTGGTATAATGAGCTTTTAACAATAATCATTACAAAATTGCGAAAATTAGATACATATACATTGAAAGGTATAATATATTTGTAATATTGATTCTAACGGCTTTTGAAAAAAAATATAAATCTGTAAGATAAAATTCCACAATTTTATTAAATGCTGTCACATCGAAAATCACGAGGAAAACGTAGCGATTCATCCAAATGAAGGAGAAAACGTCATTTACAATTCCTCGAGGAACTGAATCATTCACTTTCAATATTTTGTTTTGTAGCCGAGATATGTATCTATTTTTCTGGTTCGCTTCTTATCAATATGTCAAACAATTTCTTATTTAGTTTTTTCTTTTGACAGCTAATCTTATAGTTAAATAAGACTGGTATACTTTTGTACAAATATAACGTAAGGCAATTTATATTCTTTTGTACGTCTCGAAATAATCAACACTGCATTGCGACTTCTTATACACATTTCATCATACATAGAACATACAAGTATGTCCTATTTTACGTGTGTTATAAATTAAGATGTCATATTCTTTAATGGTAGCGTTACCAGATAGGTCTGAAACAAGAAACGTATGTATTACCGACAAAGTCAGTCTTAGAACAGTTTGACTTCATGTAAAAATGACAAGAAGAACTGATTATGCGTATGATATGTATTGGCCATGTTAGAATTACAAATTAAAGTCAGGAAATCATATTATTTCTAAAATTAGTCTTATTACATTACTCTTTAAGTACATTCTGCATATACCGATGTTTGGGAACGTGGACGGTACCTTGAACATTCCTGCGTTCGATAATTAAAAACTCTCCATATCATGATATTAAAAGGCTGACAGGCTTCAAATTAATTATAATATTTAAATAAAAAAAGATAAACCTAAGTTTAAAAATAATTATCAAGCAGGTGTCATCTGTCAGTTGACAAAATATTTTTTTTAGATTCAATTAATTTGAGGTAAGATTAAGTACATATACATTTATTAATTTATTTTAATGTTAATTTTTTAACATTCTTAAATGGCCCGCATTTTCCCTATTGAACATAGAAGAACCGAAAGTGTGTGTTATCATGCAATAATATCACTGTTTGACGTTCTATATTTAAGAAATAATATATCACAAACAGTGATTTTATCGCTCAATAACATCACTGTTTGGAGTTCGGATGCGACGAAATATATCACGAGGGCGTAGCCCGACTGATATTATGATGCGCATCCGAACGACAGACAGTGATGTTATCAAGCGATAAAATCACCTATTTGGATATATTATTTCGATTCTAACACGACATCAACAAATAAATGCTGCCGTACCTGATATTAAGTAACTTTGCGCCGGATTTGTTTTTGAATTTATTTTAAGCGCGTCGGAGTCTTTTAGTAGTTACGTCACATGTATATTGATTACGTCACATATCTAAATATAGAACGTCAACTGTGACTCTATTGCTTAATAACACACACTTTCGGTTCTTCTGTATTCAATAGTTAAAAATGCGGGTCGTGTTAGAATTAAACATATGACGCAGCCACTAAAAATGCGACGCACTGAAAATAAGTACGGAAACAAATCAGGTGCAGTTTAGCTTAATATCAGTTACGGCAGCATTTATTTGTTGATATGTTAGAATAAAAAAATTATCCAAATCGGGGATTGTATCGCTTTATAAAATCACTGTTCGTCATTCTGATGCGCATCATTATATACTCTCGGGCTACGCCCTCGTGATATATTTCGTCGCATCCGAACTACAAACAGTGATGTTATTGAGCGATAAAATCACTTTTTCGGATATTTTAGTTCTTCAATAAGTAGAGTAACTGGTTCGAGAATTCGATTACCTGACACAGGATGTAAATATTTCCAGAACTGTTGCGTTGGTATTATACCGTAAATTTGGCCAATTTAAAACTAACAGATCGTGTTAAATTGATATCATATTCTGTGAGGTCGTACACTCGGGTAATACAAAAAGATATTACGATCTACGGGAAACGATGATTTTTCGTATACCGTTTCATGGTTGGAAATCTGCCATTAACTGCGACCCGTTACCAAAGGCCTATGATCTATATTTGTACTAGAAAATTTGTTAAGTTAGAATGAACAGTTACCTTTACAACATTACTATAAATACAACCTCTGACATCTACCTTTGGAAATCGATTCTTTCACTCAATAGTCTACAGCATTTTTACTGTCGCTTGTTCGAATCCCAGCCAAGGCATGAGATTTTTTATGCATTTGCATGTTTCTGTTTCGGAATTAAAACGTTTGTATAGATTATATAAACTTTAAAAAGAAGTCAAAATGATTAGTCAATAAACATTCATGTGATTCTTTTGAAAATCTTGATTGTTAAACAATATAAAAGTTTGCTAAATAATGAATGAATACTACCTCTGTTGATATATATGATTTTTTGTTTTAATTTGAAGTAGAATGTAAGTCTTGTTACTGAGTCTTTGCTCTTGTTACTGGGTCGGGTGGGTTGCGTTCATTGAACGTCGCCTTTCCTTGTTGATCTTGTTTATCATATTTTAAAGTAATAACATAATAACATCATACTGATGACATTGTAATGTTGACATATATATATTGTGTTTTTTTAAATTTATTTTCATGCTAGGAACTTTTGTAAACTGATATTGACTATCAAAATTGTAATAAAGCATCTCCATAGAAACCCTGTTATTATATGACTTGTACAATTGTGATAGGCAAATATGAAAACCTAAACCTTTATAAAAATGAACAAACCCACACGATGTAAATATGTTTACTCCTTAGCATTTAAATGGACATATTTAGGTCATAATTCAAAAGAACATTCAGTTTCATGTAATAACGCATGTCCTTTCACCATCTACATTTCCTGATTATAAATAACATATGGCTTTTCAAAGTTTACCAGAACTTTACCAAGGCTGTTTTAAAATTGCCACACAAATCAAACATTTATCAAGTAAAACATTATCCGATCAAAGTCTATTCAATATTAAAAACTTGGCTGGTTTTGTTTTTGTTTGGGTTTTTTTTTCATTGTTAAAAGAGAGACTTTCATTTTAGATTTTATTCATATTGGCGTCAGTAAAAAATATGCAACATAAACGCAAAGAAAGATGGATTTAATGGCGATACTATTGTCTGTGATGTGATGAGGCAAACATTGGTTCATCATCCGGTGATTTCTCTGAACAAAAATTGTAGAAGATAAAAACGCATATCTAAATTACCTTTAAAATAAGTTTCCTTAGTAAATGAAATAATAAATATCTGAAAAAAAACACACATTACTTAAAAAATATTGCCCATTTTAGATGCAAAACACATGCACTGTAAGTAAAAGACTTTTTATCATGAAAAATAGATATAGTAAAAAAAGAAGAGATAGTTTTTTATCCTCGAAACGATAGGAAAATAGAAATAACAATTAATGGCATATTAAAAATATGTTTTCCTCCCGCGCAAACTTGTATCACAGCACGTGTTTGATAAAGATTATATGTAATACATCTTACAAATCATAATACTCCTTGAACGGAGGATTTAATTATGTTTTCGCAAATCAATGCAATGAAATATAATTACAAAACTAGTTCATGATTCATAATATAAAATCTATCAAGATATGGCCTCAAGAATAAGAAAACAACGTGATATTTGTTTCAAAATGGTATTAAATATTCAAAAAATATTCAAATATTGATGTTTAAAATCAATATGAGAATAGCTTTAGTACGTCATTTGGCGTTCGAGACAGTGTTTAAAATAGTTAATATGTCTCAAGTGTTTCTAGTGGCGTCAGAATATACAACTTTAAAATGTGAATATACGAGCCGGATGTCTGAGGAATTAAATTTAAATGTTTTTGCTTTATATTGATCTATTTACGTACTTATCAATTATATACTCCTGTCGTTAATAACAAATACAAATATGATTTCCGAAGTGCTCTTGTTTGGTACTGTGGTATTTATTTTTATATAAAATTTACTACATAGAAATTTTGTTTTTCAAAGCTTTTGTTCGCTTATGTAATGAATCTCATTATGTTTTTTGTTGACTGTCATTAAATAATATTTATTGATCATACTAGTTTTTCTTTAATTCCATTTTATAATTTAATAGTTTGCATTTACATTGAACAAGTATTTTATAGATTTTTTTTATATTTTATTTTCAGTTTATTTGCTACATGCGATATTCAGGGTTTCTATGAGAAATGGCCATGAAACACAAAAGAAAATATTTAATGAAAAAACGAGGAATTTTCATACATTGATTGCCAGAAACCACATTTTTACATGTCTTTATATATATAACATTATCAATTTTCTTTCGTAATGGAACAAGTGGTTGCAAAAGGAATATTAAAATCGCTACATTTTACCAGGCAGAATTTATTATGTGTTTTCATGTTTTGATTACGTTTTGTTTACTTGGGAAGATTATTTTAGTTGAAATTTGAAAAAAAAAACTTTTAAAGGAAGATGAAAATAATACAAATCAAATATTAATTTTAGCAATATAAATAAAAATGTGCAACAATAAGAACGCTTCCCCGCCATTATAAACACATATGGTTTTAACATACGATTCAAAGACCAAATTGCATTTAGCGTCATTTTAAAAATAAATAAACTTCCATTCAGCTTGCAGAATGCTTGCTAGAAATGTCTATCAATTCCTTCTGTTTCAATTACTACATGATTACTGGTTAATAATGCATGATAGTGTGTAACTAAGATAAGGAAAATGCAATCAAAACTCATTTGTTTTGAAAATATCATTTAATTAATTAATTAATACAACTTTTCACCAACAGATGAGCGTACATGTATTTATGTTATTAACTTAAATTATTATTGATTTATAGCAAGATGTTGTGCAATCATGATATATGTTTAACTAATGAAAATTGGCAAACAGTATGTTTTTTGAAATCGATAAAGTATTTACGTGTCAAGAAAAAAAAATCAAATAAAGCTGTTGTTTTGTTAGGATCGAAACGTCCTGTTTTGTTTTTGCTTATTGTGTATGAGCTGATGTCAGGCAAGGTTAAACGTTAAAGTCCCTGAAAAGTCGCCCCTTACTACAATCAGAGCTTTTATATTTTTCATTCATATATAGCATTCAGAACGACATAACAGTTGTGGTATTTTATTTTTATGGCATTTAAGCTTCTTTTGATTTTTTTTCATTTGGTCGTTTCACCGTTTTTTATTGCGAAATGTTTTATCAAACCTAGAATTTATGCTTGCTTTTTAAATTGCTTTAATGACGTCCGTTTATGAAATTCAGCTTCATGATCCTCTGTCATAGTACCATTTCACTGTGGCGCATTTTGTTCTTGTTTATTGTGCTCTCATTCTTTTATTTTGGGATCATACGTTGCCTTTAAATTAGTTCTATGTTACATTACATATAAAAACCAACACAATAGAGGCAATATTTCGCTTAAAATGATTGAATAACAATTTCCTGACACATTTTAAGCAATAGCTTTGTAAAACATTATTAAAATTCCTTGACAAAAGAGAAAGGAGAGAGCAGGCGGGGCGAGAACTCGAGAGCAACTAAATAACATATGGTGAAAACTTCAGACCCGGTATTATTGCGTCTGTTCATGACAGATAAAAATAAACACCAAACACCAATTAATATTATGTTTTACTTTCATGTTATCACATTATTATGTTTTACAAACATAGAGTGATAATTTGTAATGTTGTGTATTATACCGCAAAACTGATGGAACGTGCTATGCAAAGTTTGTATATAATCGGAGTAATGTCAATGATACATGTGTTTGTTGATGAATTTGTCTACTGTCTTATTACATATTATACGAAGCTGAATTTGAATTTGAATTATATCGAAAATGTGCAATACACTGAAACGCGCACGGCGTATAGAATTTCAATATTGAACTTAAATTAAATAAAAGGATATAACATCTGTTTGTCGTAAAACATTTTTAGAATATAATATCATTATGATTGTTTAAAATAGACCGATTAGCGTATATAAGCACCTAAAACTATATTTTCTTAAGAAGAAAAACGGACGTTTTAAGTAAAAAACATAAAAATCTCATATAGGTGCCTCACAAATCATGTTCTATTTTGATGACTTCTTGTTTGATCATATCTATCTATATTTTCCTTTCAGACTGAACAACTTCTTAACACACAATTAACAATAATGACATATATGTTAAGTCGAATTAGCAAAGTTTAAAAAATAAATAGTTCCCGATATGTACATATTCTGTAATACAAACAATGTTGGTAGATCAGAGTACGAGTATGCAATGGAAACAGGTCTTATTTTAAGAATCGTTGTCTCTTTGGCATAAGGTGTCAAGAAGTTTTTGATAAAAACTATTCGGTATATGTGCAGAATCAATGGTCTTTTTATTGTTATTCGTTATAAGGACTATTTAGGATCAATAAAATCTAATTATAACAAGTTGGCTCATTAGAGAACCAAGTCTTTTGTAAAGGACGACCTAGAACTTTATTAATAAAATTCAGAATTTCCTTCCAATAATCAGTTTTGAAATTATATTTTAATACAAATATCTATTTTGTCAATTTGTGTATCTTTACACATTTTTCTATCGTCTCTGAAAATTTCATTTTAAAATTTTGTAATAGTTAATTTAGATTAATTTTCTATTCATGTGTTCATAGAAATCTATTTTGATAATGCGTTTCGTCTCAAGAACTTGTTTTCGTTAAAAATTAAAATTCTAAGAATGTAAATCAAATCTTTTAAGTCCTTAGTAATACTTGAGATATCAATTGTGTTTCAAACTGTAATAAAGATATCATGGTAAAAACACCTTTCTCTACTTTAAGATAAAATATGATAAGATAACATCAGATAACTTTTTTTGTTTTAGCATAATGAGCATATCTGGTAATATAGCACATGATGTTACACATTGCACAACACAGACATGAGCACAACCCACGCCTCCCCCCAAAAAGCAACAAAAAAAGCAAACAAAACAACCATGATATTCCCAACAACACTAGAGACAACACAAAAAAGGATAAACCCTTATTTCTATTGCGGGCTATTGTTGAGGGCATGACATCACATCGGGAGGCACTTATAATACTTGATGGTAAATATCACAGAAATATCACAAAGAATAGAGTCAGACACAATGTATCACAAATACTTAGTATAATGGTGATATTGATTTTCAAGTAAAAGAACCCTGGGAACAAAATCTGTTAACTGAAATTGATTAATAGAAATTATGTACTCAAACAGGCTAATTCTAACCTGTAATACTTTCTATTTGCCGTTTCTTTGGAATTTTTTTCATTATTGTTTGGTAATTAAAATTAAAAAAAATCACGAACCACAAATTCTTAATGTAATGGTGACTTTACATGGAACATGGATATATGAGAAATAAGTCATAATTTATAAACGTTTCAATATCTGCTCTATAGCGTTATCTTGCGTTCCACTATATTATAGCTGTGCATGTTTTAATATCCAAAATGGTGTCTCCACTTCAAAGAATTCATGAGGAATTAATGATGCCATTCCGAATTGCAACAATAGCCAAATATTTATCAAGTAGAATACCAGCCGATTAAATTCGGGCCAATATAAAAAACATTGTGGTTTAAGTTTAAAAAAAATACATTGGCGTCATTGAAACACGTAAAAATGCAAAGTTGTTTTTCATTCCAAACAGAAAAGGCAGAAGCAGATTACTTAAATGGCAAAATTATCATCTTTTACCAGACATATATTTTACGGACAGTCAATAAATTGCTCTGTCCAAAAATAGACTACAGGTTTCAATGAAGATTAAAATAAAAAAATAAAATCGGTAACCTTGGTAAATAATATGTGTATTAGAAATTTAAACATACATATATTGTTTTGCTTGTGTCCACAGCAAAACTAGCACGTGTGCTATACATTTCTGAATTGAACGTTATGGAATTTAGTGAAGAAAAAGTTTGGATATTATAGTTGCTGCTGATCTTCGAATCGACAGAAAAATATTATAGCTATCAAATAGAAAACATTAAATGAATTGTATCATCTTTTGTGAATAGATTTTTCGGAACACATATCCTTTAGAATATGGATTGATAAATGAAAACAAAGGATAACAAGGGAAAGCGACGTTCACAAAACATATCCTCGATTCTGTCACAACCATACTACACTGGGAGGACCCCTAATTACTACATTCTAGGTAAAAGAAGCAGGAAATCATCAAAACACTTGATAAAAAGAATAGCAAAAGAAATATCCTTTTGTTGCGTCAAGTCACTTTGGTCAAAAAGAAAAAGGAAACATAATTTAATTTCATATCAAGACATGTGCGCGGACTCCGCCGCGCTCCATGTTTCTCAGTGCTTCATAGTAAAGCAAAAGCAATATAGAAAATATCTCATAATGCGGCAAACGTGCCTATAATATGTCTTTATTTATTTATATTATTGTTTTAATGTCATTTAATAATGTACTGGATCAAAGGATTTTAATAAAATTTCAAATGTCATAGATGCATATGGTCTACGAAATAGTGTGGTCTCAAAGACTACTAATCAAGGAATAATTAGCCGAGAACAGTTTCTGCAGCCTTTTAAAGATAAAACATACTGTTTTATGCGACACAAAATCAATTCAACTTAAAAGACATAATGTTTTAAGTCACATTGAACACTCTGATTTTAACAATTTTTGAAAAAAAGTTACAAGGACTGTTCTATCTCTAAATGTTTTCTTAGTTTTTTAAGCAAGGAAATATTAAAATCCACATATTTTTTACGATATTGAGTTGTTCTCCCGACACCACCTTTAGTAGTTTTTAAATTTTCAAAATCCGACAATAAATAAAAAAGTTATGCAATACTAAATATTTACATGCTTTTTTCTCAAAAGAAACAAAATGGCATTTAGACTTAGAACAAAACGTTTTTCCAGCGACGATTTTGGAAATAAGATTAAAAAAATATTACATATTGATTCAGATCCACTATAGTTTTAAAGTATAACAGTAGTCTACGTTTATGAATAGAGAGAGATTACATAATAAAAGTAATTGGGTTAGAAATAAAGTACTAGTTCATAGTAGTCAAGAAACGTGAACAAAGTTCAGAATCGTAATTTCCCTATTTTGACATCCCACAACTACCACATTACAGCTTAAACCAAACGTAATTATGTAATTTAGTGTTATAACGACAGACAATGTCAATATTGACAGAAACTTGGCGGTACATTTCCCCAGACGTAACTTTATAAGAAACCATATGTTTAGAGATATCATACATTCTGTAGGATGGGAAATGATATTAGGATAGGAAAGTGCATGATAGAAAATCATTTGTTAAAGGAAGTGAATGGTCTGAGATATATTAATACAAACTTGTATATATAAAATAAAATTTGACTTGTCATTTACATACTTATTAAACCTACAATCATGTACGTCGTAACTGATCATATCATTATCATATCATTATAATCGAAAACATTTTAGATGCTTTCGCAAATCTTTTGATTGAATGTGATAGAAGAAAAACACGCGTGGTTGATTTACAAAAAAATGGCATTAGTAAATACGTACTTGCAAACTAATCAAATTCTTGCAGTATTATGAGTCATATGCAGTTAACAAAACACGTGATGACAACAAACATACACTTATCAGTGAAATTAACACAGATGCCAGTTTAGAATTATTTTTGTTATTCACTTAATGCAATCAATATATTAGTTTTCTGAAGTAATCATAATTATTATCAAAGTTAATCAATGCAGATATTAGATTATATCGTTTTAAACGGGAACCCATTGTGTATTCAAACAAATAATTGCTGATCTCTTGTAGAGGTTATAGTAGAAACACGTTTGGTGCTATTGCCGACGTAGCCCAGTCAGCAGTTATTTGTGTTATTCGGTTCCTGCCTATAATAATGTGACAAAAGACGCAACTCCTGTAAATATCCAAGATTGTTATTTATACTATACACTTATTAAGAAAAAACATTAACATAACTGCATACACCTATTACAAAATGTAAAGTGCCAATTACAGAGTATTGCATAAATTGCTATAGAACATATGTGTATATAAAGAGTTACTAACAACTTATCAAGGTTGCATCCGAAAAGTGAGTAAACAACAATGTATCAATTTTTATCTTACACTTATTTATTAAACTGATGTAATTATACACATAACACATTCTTTAGACACTCGGACGTTGGATATCAAGCTTAGTAAAAGGTTTGTAACGGGGAGTAAAGACGAAAAAGTCAGATTATCATAGAACAGCTGAAGGATATAACGGGACTCTTGGTCAGGATTGGTGACAAATAACAAACAATACACTTATTGAGATTTTTTTCATAGTTCATTTGAATACGACGCGATTCAACACAATTAAAAAAAGCTAAATATTTCCTTGTCCTATATCATTAGTAGAATTAGAATAAGTTTCTATTTAAACCTTGTTTTTGTGCCCCCCACTTTAGTGGCGGGCATTTAGATTTACCCTTGTCCGTCTGTCCGTCCTTCCGTCCGTTTTTCCGTCCGTCCGTCCGTCCTTCCGTCCGTCCGTCCGTCCTCCCGTCCGTCCGTTCTCTTTTGTGTCGCACGTAACTCAAAAAGTATTTGACCTAGAGTCATGAAACTTATTTTCATCTGGATTTATTTAGTATTTTTAGAGTAATTGCCCTTGACTTAGTAAAATTTTGCAATTTTCAACTTGTGTCGCATGTAACTCAAAATGTATTTGACCTAGAGTCATGAAACTTTACAGAAATGTTAATCAGCATGTGTAGTCGTGCACCTGGGTATTTTCGTCTTGATATGTTTAGTATTTTTAGAGTTATTGCCATTGACTTAGTAAAATTTTGCAATTTTCAACTTGTGTCGCATGTAACTCAAAAATTATTTGACCTAGAGTCATGAATCTTTAAATGAATGTTGATCAGCATGTGTAGTTGTGCACCTAGGTATTTTCGTCTGGATTTACTCAGTTTTTTTAGAGTTATTGCCCTTGACTTACAAAATTTTGCAATTTTCAACTTGTGTCGCATGTAACTCAAAAAGGAGTTGACATAGAGTCATTAAACCTTACGGGAAGGTTGCTCAGCATATGTAGTTGTGCACCTGGGGTTTCGCTTGTGGATTTATCCAGTATTTGTAGAGTTATTTCCCTGGACTTAGTTAAAACCGTTTCATTATGTTGTTATTTGTCCCTTGAGTGCTTGAGTTAGAATCAACCAACTTTACAGGAATAATGATCAACAACTGGGACTTTGCTTGTGGATTTTTTCAGTTTTGTTAGAGTTATTGCCCTTGACTTACAGTAGTATAAATTTGCAATTTTCGACTTGTTCATGCATAGCTCACTTGTAGGCCTGAAAGTTTACAAGAATGTTGGTCAGCATGTGTACTTATGCACCTTGGGGTTTGCTTGTGGATTTATTCAGTATTTGTAAAGTTCTTGCCCTTTACTTAGTAAAAGATTTTTAGTTTTCAAACAATAATTGACCTAGAGTCATAAGATTGACAGAACAGTGGCGCGGTGGGGGCACCCGTGTCCTATGGACACATTTCTAGTTTCTTTTTAGAAATGAAGGAATTGAAACAATTTTGTACTTTAATGATATACCCAATTATGTTCTCTTCAATACTTTCTTTTATAACAAAACTGGCACCGACATAAAACGACATCGTTTCGCTATTCGAAATGTTCTTTGTTAAAACTACAATCGATTTGACGAACAGATTGACCTCGAACAGTTACCGAACCGAAATAAGATGTAACGTAAGAGTTGATAAAAACGCTTTTTTTGCTGGAAAAAATGATAAATACATATGGCAAGTATGTAAACCAGTAAAAACATAGCGCGTAAAATTTTAATATTTGATGTTGTAGTTCTTGCTGTTGATACACAAGGTTACAATTATATAAGACGAAACGAAATAAGTTAAGCTACTTTATAAATACGAGGATCATCCCCGAAATTGTGAAACATTAATTATTAAATATATTTTTACAAATAGACGCCAGATAGTAAAGGCAGCTCCCATGCAAAAGTTAAGTAAGCTGTAAGAAATAACGTGGATGCAAATAATAAGGTAATCTCATTTAATTTTGTCTATCTTGTAAGATACCTCAAATGTAAGAGTTGCCCAATCGTGTTTTCCTCAGTCTACGATTGTCATTCAGTACTTTTAAAAATATATCGTACATTGCTTTCGCTGTGGTCTATTGTTGTTTTAAATGCTTCCGTAAATCACCCTTTCCCCGGATTTTTAATTCATTTTCTTAAGATGTTGAACGGTAAAATGTATTAGTTAGGCTAATTTCGATATTATGATCCACTACTCCGCTTCTTTAAAACGGCATCTGTCATGGTTATGACGTAGTTCATTAGCAAATTTACCTTTTTACAATGTCTGTTTTTCTTAACAAGAATTGACGTCGAAATAACCACTTTAAAACACGTACAAATTGGAGGATAAGTATTCTCTTGTCTGATAAGTATGTTCCTTTTAATTGTCTACTTTTATCTTGAACCAAATAAAATGTATTGGAACTCGTAATTTGGGTATATGGAACATATGTTACCTTCTTCAAAGTTTTCAAAGAACGAGGAAGTTAACGAAAATAGCAAATAATGAGAACGTGATTGTTACCTAAAATGTTGAAGTATTTTAAAATGTGGCATTTGTAAATACGAATACACGTAATTGTCTCCTTTTATATACTTAAAACACTATGTATTTCTCATTTTAAACACTGTCCAATTACCAAACACAGTTTAGCTAAATGAAAAAGGAAATTATATTTACAAATCAAGATATATTAGTAGTAGTATTTGAAGTCAAGGTACCATCTTTAAAGAAGTGGTCATTTTTGATGATTAATTATATATTCTGTACTTCTTTCTTATCATGATTAGCATATAACACGACCTAAATCAATTATTATATATGAGAGGAAATACTTAGGTCATTTCTGAGGCTTAACGTGCTTTTAATGAATGATTGTTCTTTTCAATTCCCTGAAACAGCGCATACATGGACGCATATGAGAAATCGAAATAATAAATTAAAGCACGATAAGTTCGGAGCTTTGTGAACTTCAACATATTGAATATTATATGAGTGTACTATGGTCAGGTAGAAATGATATGGAAATTTAAAAAATATTCATAATGAAAAATATCTATTAAGTCACACTTTTTAATCATAAAACTATTCAAAAGAAACTTTACTGTTTTGATCATTCTCTGTTGTAAAAATTGTCAATAAGCAAGAAACTATGACATCAGTCATATTATGACATGTTTAAAATATAGGTATATAGGTTCATTGACGTAACCTATTAATATCTGTCCTGTTTTTATTATTTATATAACTTTTGGGTGAGACTGGCAGAAGAATATTTGTAGAAAATATTAATGGTTTTTTTTCCGCCAAATGCCTCCTCTCGTCAAAATATTTGTATTCGTTATAAAATGAACTGTTACGATAAGCTTTAACATGAACATTTCGTTATTCTTAAGAATATTTGAAAACATTCACTTGATTTCACCTAAAAAAGTAAGAAAAAGAGAAACAAACTAAATAAATGCACATTTCTGCTACCCCTTCCAAATCACATGTTCTTTTTATTAACCATCATCGTTGTCATTGTTGTTTTAAAATGTTGACTCGTTTTTCGCACCTATATTGTAAAGTGGTCTACATTTAAGAATTATCGAATTATAAATCCTTTGTTTTATGCTTATAAAAATATTTTTAAAAAAACCCTGAAGAATTTGTATTTACGAGGTGTATGTCAAGAGATGTCTAATAATTTAAAAGAAATCCTTCATTCAAACTGACTACGGACATTATGAAGTTAGTGATCTTACTATATGACAAAAATTTGCACATTTGTTAAGCGTAATAAAAAAACTGCACCAAACGACTCAGAGTTCGTATGCATTTCTTATTTCATAACATGAAACATTTATTTACCGCATTGTCTTTCAAAATGTTACATATAAAATTCCGTTAGCTAACACCGATTTCAAATTGTTTTAAAATATTTGTTAAACATAAAGCTAAACTTCACTTGCCATTTTGACAACAACATAATGGATATATAATCGGATTGCAGGACATTATGTCCTAGACATATTCATCAACTATTATCTATTTATTCGTTAAAAGCAAAGTTACAAATACTTGAGAAGTGATGTTTGTCTAATGCGCTAACAGCGTCGTCTTATTGCATATTCCGTAAAGATGTGCTTATTGGAAAGATACTGATTAGTATTTAAGGCAAACTCAATTATTTATCGTCATTGACGTATTATCCTGTGGAGAAAAATAATTACGTACGAAACGGTTACAATCTTTGACATTCAATTTAAAAATAACACATTCGCATAAATAAGGCTAGTGGTGGATCTGCATCATTTATGATTATACTGTCATTCTATTGAAATTCAGTTATCAATTATTTTTATCAAAATCGTCAACTTTATTTATTAAGATTTTTCAATTGCCTAAGAAAATCAATGAAATTTGATTATCTTTATTAGAGTATAAATAAAAAAAACAATTATGCTACTATGACATGCTTATCTAGCTCATTGCCTTATATAATAATGCTTCAGAAACGAAACAAAAGATATTGATTATTGCAAAGATAGCATTAGATACAACTCATATGTGCATACACAATCAATTGAAACATTTTACCTGTATCTTGAAACATTTTTAGATAATAAAACAGTTAGTTGAGTATATAGACATGTTTTCAAAAAGAGAAATAATTGAGAATAAAACTGGCATCGATTTTGCCTCATGTCATAACGTGTAGTGAATAGGGGCTTGGTGAAAGTCCAAATTGTACTCATCAAAAATAAACAAATGGAAATAAAATGTGGGTCATGGAACGTTTGTTGATAAAATAAATTTAAAAACGATGATAATTTCCTTAAGTTTGCGAATAGTTCTGATATTTTAAGTACATGTGAAATCATATATAACACTTTGAACTGTTTAGGAAAATGAAAAAATATTGAGGAACGATGGTAGAATTAGTGTTTTTATTTAAAGTACTGTTCATAGATGAATAAGGCAAATCTTTGATCAGTTTGACGATTGTGTTGCATTATACTGTAAGTTTTCAGAAATATGTGATTGTTATGACATTATCATGTACTTCACATATATAAGACCTGAAGGAAGTTCTTATAATAATGATAGAGACAATATCAATGGAATGTGAAGCCATTTTGAACAAATTACTTATGAATACTCGGACACCATGTTATTTTTGTCAGGTGACCTTGTGAAATTATTCAGGACATCTTCCTCGCCAAATGTCAAGACTGCATCCGTTTTTAAACGTTTGGTAATGCCAGAAATGTTTGATATATGTCTGATGGAATCTTATACAAAATGTTACGATTGTCATGTTTCTATATAAATTAAAATACTTCGCCCGCAAAAGAAGAAATGAATTTATCAACTTGTTAGCTAACGACTTCCATAGATAGATACTAGGGTATGTCATTGATGAAATTCTAAATACCTAGACGTATTTTCTTTCCGTTTCGTTCTTAACATGTATTTTCTGAACCAGGAAGATCATTTAGTATTGATAAAATGGAAACAATTCGGGATGTAGGGACATCGCTGCCTCTGAATATGATTATCCGGTTAAAAAGTAGATATTTTCAGTTTTTAATGAAAGATATTCGAGTGCCTGAAAACTACAAAAGGCACCATTTACCTCCTCCCACACGCACACACCTTGTCAACGTCACAACTGCGTGCGTTGTCATTTATTCCTGTTTTTTTCCTCTTGAGTTATCGTCCAAATATAGTCCCGTGTTAGTCAGTTCTATATCAAATATATCCATTACACAGAATATGCATTTTGACCGTTATATCTTCCTTCTGTTGCTGATTCCAAAATAATTAATCGGACAATGGTTTGTGTGCATGTTTTTATCATCACGGATGAAATTATTTGTAAAGTGTTTTGCGCTTTGTCTTAGTCTTTTCTCTAATCTCATTTGTAGCACATAACTCTAAAGAAAAGAAAAAGGAACGCAGCAAACGACAACGTATGAATTGGTAACTGTAAAGGAACTGTATAAGGATCGGATAATATTTCGATTTTTGTGTCGCCTTGAAAAAGGCGACATATAGGGGTTACTTTTGTCGGCGATGTTGGCGTCGTTGTCGTTGTCGGCGTCGATGTCGGCGTCGTTGTCGGTGTCGGCGTCCCCTTAAGCTTGTCCGGAGCATAAGTCAGTCATTATAAGTCGGATTGACTTCAAACTTGGTATGCATGCTTCTTATAATGACCCGAAGTGCAGAGCACAAGAACCGATACTCTGCACTTCTTATTTTTTGAGTTATTGCCCTTTGTTTATTTTCATACTTTATTTTTGTCCGGGACATTTCTCCTTAAGTATAAAATCTATGGACTTGAAACTTCATAAGATGATAGATCTCATTAAGAAGAAGTGCATTGTACAAGAACTGGTACTCTGCATTTCTTATTTTTTGAGTTATTGCCCTTTGTTAATTTTCATACTTAATTTTTGTCCAGGCCATTTCTCTTAAAGTATAAAAGCTATGGACATGAAACTTCATAGGATGATAGATCTCATTAAGAAGAAGTGCAGTGCACAAGAACTGGTACTCTGCATTTCTTATTTTTTGAGTTATTGCCCTTTGTTAATTTTCATACTTTATTTTTGTTCAGGCCATTTCTCATAAATTATAAAAGCTTTAGACTTGAAACTTAATAGGATGATAGATCTTATTGATAAGAAGTGCAGTGCACAGAAACTGCTGATCTGCATTTCTTATTTTTTGAGTTATTGCCCTTTGTTGATTTTCAAATTTCATTTTTGTCCTGGCCATTTCTCTTAAACTATATTGTTCACAAGGCGACACATCCGACTCGCGGAGTTCTAGTTTGTCAATAACAGTTCGTACTTACCGTTCAATATAGTCCCCTAATGGCAATTAAACCAAAATATGATTTACCGGAAACAAAGTGATACACATTTCGATGAACCATATGAAGCTGGTCGCTTGTGCTTTATCTAATTTTGCTAGGGCAGTTAAACGTTCGCAATTTCGTCATTTTACACATTTACACATTTACTTCATATACAGGTTGTTTGATATTCCTCAAATGTTGAATTCTAAGCTTTCTTATTTCGTTAAGACATTTAAGATATGATTAGTATGAGTGTGGCATATGATATGACATTAATATAATTTGCATTTACAATCCATATCATCCCGTTTGCGCAGTTATAATATGAACTATTTATCATACACTAACTCATGATGACACTATAAATACTTTGTCAATATGTCAATAAAAGGTGACTTAAAAGTACGTTGCGCAGAATATAAATGATGTTACTCTTAATTCACATGTATCATACCTTTGATTTTACACATTCAACTATAATAAATACATTTCTTGTCTTATCCTTATTTATTCGGGATTTTTATCAAAATTGGAATCATACAATAAATACTTTGCCAGAATTACACTATTATTGTAAATATTAACATTTTTTTTAATTTAAAAGTTATTTAGTGTTGATAAGCAATGTCACTACAAGAACATCTCTAACTCGCTTTACACTTCGTTCGCATAGTTTGGTAATTGAACAAGGGATATTTAATGGGATTGATAGACAGAATATATTGTAAATTATTTAATCAAAATGTAATTGAAAAATATGATTAATTGAGAAGACATTAAAAAATGGCCAAAATGTCCATAAATTTTAGTCACTTATATCAGCAAAAAGTACAATAAATCTTTCAAAATAAAGTCGATAAAATGTACAAACAATTATTTAGAATTTCGCACAGCTCCTTAAGGAATAAATAAATGCTTATCTTAGAGGAATAACATTGATCTTTATTAACTTTGTATAAAAATGTAAACAAGTTTCTGGTTTTATTGATGACAAATGTCTTTGCCATATAGTGTTTGTGTGAAAATGTCAAACCTTTAAGAAAAATGGCTGTTTCCATCGAAAAGCCTTCTGTTTAATTTGCTTTTGAACTATAAAAAGACTTCAATACTGTTCAAGCTTTGCACAAATGTTGCCTGTACCATAGCCTTTGTAACGGCATATTTAATCTTAAATTTCATGTTACCATTGCAACGAGGGGACCTGTCAAAGATGCCAATAATCACTTAGTTTACTGTTAGTTTTCATTATTTTTAAGATAAATACATGAAACCAACCTTAATAATACGCGCTTATTTATTACGATCACAACAAAAGAAAAGAAAAAATGATCGGAAAATTAAAGCATGGTGCTATTTCAGTATCTGAATAAACAGAGCAAGTGATTTAAGTATTTAACTTAAGACTTTTTTTATGAAGATCTTCTATATTTCTTTAAAAACACACAAGTACCATATTTCTACATGCAATATTGTGTCAAAACTTGGACAAATCATGAATTTTAAAACTGCAAGAACTGATTAAATATGTATTCATCTTATGTAAATTTATCTCAATAATATCATTTTCATTACAATAGTTCTTTTTTAGCACAAAACCCCCAATACTTCCAATACTGTATTTATTGATGCTCTAATAAATGGCGTGGGAAAATAGTTGATTTATATGCAAAGTTGAAATTGTTATTCCCTAGCTATTCAGCTAAAGCGGCTGTCTATAAATGAAGAACTGTTATCAGTGACGGGACACCTCGTGAAGATATGGTCAGTTTCTACTGTAAAAAAATACAAGAGCATTAAGAGATGTACCATGAAATTCGACTTCACTGTGTAAAAAAGACAAAATTTAGCACTGACAAAATTGTACTAAACTGTGAGTTTTTTTCTTCTTGGAGGCGTTTTATAATTACTGTTATAATAATGAGCCGTGAGCTTTAAAGCATAATAATTATTATACCTTGAAGGAGACAAGTGTTAGGCACTATTAAAAATGAATCCTTAAAAAACGCCAAAAAGGGCAAACATTGAAAATGTTTCTTACCGGTTAAAATAAATTGAGTTTTCGAAAATAAATTACTTTCAACTGTAAAAAGTAAAGACAACTTAATATCAAATATAGTTTACATAAAATTAGAAACAAAAATGTATAACGATGATAACATAAGAATTGTTATAAAGACATACCGTATTTTGACTCAAATAAATTTACACAGATAACATAAATATTCAGATTTATTTAATGAAATATGGTGCTTTATTTCATGCTTTCCAGTGTTTTATAGTAATATATCAGATGATTATATTTTGATAAACCACTAGTGAAATTTATAAAATATAATTTTCACTGTAGAATGCGGATGAAAAGAAAATCATAACTAAATGGAATAACAGGCAGAAATAAATGCCGTCATACGTAAATTGTGATTCTTTAGGAAAAGAAAGTCGATGTTACCATACATCATGTTAAAAAATGTATAAAAATTAGAGAAATTTAACAGAACTATATTTCAAAATTGATGAGGTGACGTCATGATGTGATGACGTCACAAAGGAGAATGCGCGACGTTACGCGGCAAAATCAGTGAAAAATACTTAAAATCACTTAAAAAGCATGAAATAAAAAGAAAATGTATTTGTTTTACATATAACATGTATAAGATTGAAATATATTTCATTCGTGAACACCAGCTATTATATTTTCACTCGTGGCTACGCCACTCGTGAAAATATTGCATCTGGTGTTCACTCAGTGAAATTATATTTCAATCTTACGTGCAAAACAAACAAATATCCTCTATATATCATTCAAATATATCTCATTTTTTTTTTTAAAATAAATATGAAATATAAATATGAAAGTGGACGGAGTAAAAACTCATATTTATCTTAAGGGACTTCTTTCGCCATTTTGTTCGAAATATCTGATAAATACATTATAAAATTTGTTGAATTTTGTTTTGGAAACTATCTAGAATGATAGAAAATGGTCTAAGAAAATAATCCGAACACCAATATCTTTAATTCAGTCATTAACGCTGTCCAGACGTTTAAAGAATTGTTTACGTGACGTCGCAATGTAGCGCTAAATATCGCGTGGAAAACAAGACAATAATCATATTACTGCGCGCTGTACAATTGCAGTTGCGTATCAAGCAAGGGGGTTCAGAACCATTTTTCTTTGATAATGAAATTAAATAAAAAGGTTATTTTTTCGTTTTTCGTGAAAATATGTGGCATTTTATCATGTGTCGTGAAAATATATTCCATATTTCACTCAAACGAAAAAATATCCTCTTATTATTTGTTTGGTTTACGTGTATTGTACCACTGTTTATTGCCATAACTTGGACACTTGGTTACCTCATTGGCTGTTCTTGATAATAAATCAGTAATTACATATTTTTCTGTAAGTGACCGTTTACGTATCCCCTTAAATAAATAATAGAATGAGCATCAAAACACGAGGCAATCTGATCTGTACGAGGGGGGTGGGGGGTAATAATAATAATAATTTATGTAAGCTGTCAACCAAATCAAGAATTGTGTAATTATTGTATAATTTCTTTAATTTAGTTTTACATTTAGTAATTACAAATGCATCAAAACACGAGGTTATCTGATTTGTATGAGAGTATAAATCAGATTGCCGAGTGTTTTTATGTTCTTCCTCTTTTTATCATAGTCAAAAATAATAACACGATTCCGCAATATGAAACACAAGAAAGTAACCAACGAACTAGCATCTGAAAATATTTCTATCGCTATCCCTTTCTCTGCTGTCACAATAGTAAACCCAAGTAAAAAATGAGCCAACCAATGGGTATGCTGTGAGGTGCGGGTAACTAATAAGTGCATTCCAGTTAACGCACTGTGCGTGTATATGTTATACGATTTAACTTCGACACATTTTTAACAGAAATGTCCCGAAACTATGTTACAAGAGATGAAAGACCAATGACGTGTAGACTCGATGTCCGAGATTAAAAAATACTGAGAATTTTTTCTCGCCTATGGATCTATTTACCTCTAGATTAAATTTTGATATCAATTTTCTGTGAGAGTAATAACCGTTTACTCTATGTTATCGGGAGATAAAGTTGCACAACTCAACATGTTACAGATTTAGTTTTCTTTGATTCAATTGCCTACGAAATTCTACATATCATACATGTAATTTCAAAATTTAATTCTATGCCTTCGTGTCAAAAAGAACATTTTTTTCAGGAAAATCAATGAACGACAGATTTTAATTGTAATATTGCTGGATTCTGTATTATCAGTTTGGCCTTTATCTTAATTCAATCTGATATTCGTAGCGAAAAAAAAATCCCGAATTTTAAGGGTCAATATAAACCAATAAAAACCAAAATGTTTTGATATAGGAAATAATTCATAATATTATCTTCTTGAGCTGAATAAGATGATCCATTTTTGCGTATCAAATTCAAGTTACTCACATTTAAAGTCTAAATCCATTAGAACCATTCTACAAAAATTTATACGAACGCTCCGCTTTAAAATATGACTTTAATTAAACGAAAAAATAGCATCGAGGTGAAAAAATCGGTATCATGGGAAAAATCGGAAAATATCAATAACGTTACATTTAACACTACGAAAAACAGCAATAGTAAACACTATAGCTACACTATAACCAAGCACTTTTATATGACCAAGTGAACCGTTTACCCAAATTTTGCTGCTCCTTTAACGTTGGAACACCTCGTCGAATATTCCAGTCTGCACATCTTTGCAGTCTAAAATTATTTATTATATGTCTGTGATATTATATGTTCTCGTATGTAGATGTTTTTTTTAACTTTGTTTATAAGTATGTTTAAACGCCATTATTGTTTATGGTAATAGACATTATGTTTGTGCCTTAATAAAATCTTGAATCTTGATCAGGCTCTATGCAAGGGGGCTTAAACGGTAGCTTGCATTTTAGAGTACGCAACAACAGACCGACCTCGCGCATTCGACTCAGGTTCTACGATTCTTGCTTATTCTCATGTCGGAACCTCCTTACGAACTAGAGGCCCGCGACGGAGCCTGAACATTTTTTTTCAGACTTTGCTTTTTTAGGCGTTAACGGGAGTAACGGGATTTCTTCATTTTTCTGTTATTGAATATCCCTATACAACTATTCTGTTTTTCAAATTAACAAAGCTTGTTTGTCGGTACTGAGCATTCCGTTTACTCGATTGTTATTGAACTAGAGGTCCCTATACAACTAGATTTCCGCGCCTGTTTTTCAAATTGACATTTGTGCAAAGCTTGTTGACTTGTCTCAATTTCTGCGATATTGCATGTTTGTAAAAATTAGAGCTTGTTTAATACTTGTCAAAAGTAATGTGATGAACATGTGCAAACAGCTTTGTAACTTGTCAAATTCTGATGACTTGTAGCATTAACTAATATCGTATGCTTGCAACTGTTCTGTCAAAGTATCATGATGACTTGTGCAAACACCATGTTAACTTGTCAAATTATGATGATGACTTGTGCAGACAACATATGAAATTGTCAAAGAATCGTGATGACTTGTGAAAGCGACATTTTATCTTGTATCATGCTGACATGTCAAAATGCACTAATAACTTGTCAAAGTATTATGATAACTTGTGCAAACACCATGTTAACTTGTCAAAGTATCGTAATGACTTGTGCAAATGACATGTAAACTTGTCAAAATTTCATTTTATTTCATGTTAACATGTCGTTTGCACAAGTCATCATGATACTTCGACAAGTTAACATGTTGTCTGCACAAGTGATCATGGTACTTGTTGTCTGCACATTTCAGCATGATTATTTGACAAGTTAACGTGCTTTTTGAACAAGTCAGCATAGTATTTGGACAAGAAATAATGTAAATTGCACATGTTTACATGCTTAAACGACAAAATAGTATCATCATTTCACAAGATAGCATACACCTTGATCACATAAGACAGTCGCGGCGTTCCATACTCTAGAATGCCAAATTAAGTTAATCCTTGGCTAAAATCTTATGAAAAGAATAACCATTGGACATTGGCATTTATTGCCGAACTTCAGTTTAAATAGGATTGATTTCCGTTTGATTAATAGGATGCTATAAGTGTATAAACACACTTGTGTTGTCTTAATTAGGCTATGGTTATTTAAATGGATCCAAAATATAAAAAAGCAACACCATATAACAGTTCTACTTAATATTATTGTATTGACAAAAACACATAATATGTAACATGATCAATGTCCATTCCACTTCACAAACTACTCCTCTCCAATACTCGAAACATAAGTTACAAGGTGACCTGTCAAAACATTACAAATCCTTACTTTAAGTAATACATATATAACTTTCAATACAATACATTACTGACAGAAATCATTCATCTTCTCAAATAAGTCATACATAAACATTAAAGGATGCCTTAAATAAGTTGAATCTAGTGGCTTTCACTCTTATTAACTAATAAAACATTAACATAGAAGGTTGAATATTACAATTAACATATAAAGTTATCATCTGTTAAAAACAATATAGTCACATCATACATGTACAATAACAATAATTAAACTCACCAGTGTTTGACACTGTCCACAATTATAACAAACACCTGCACAACTCTCCCAATTGCTTCGTCACACTGTGACAATCAGTAAAACTGTAAATTTAGAGGTTATATAAAAACATGTGATAAGACATGAAGATATGATATTTAGATTTGTTAAAGAAAGTAGTCCGGTACCACCACTTTGATAGTTTCATTTACATAATTTCTATGTATTAAATAAATTACCAAAAGTTCACGATTGAATTAACACTCATTACCAAAACTGTTAACAACAGTAGGTCAAAACATACCTCTATACAATTAATCCATTTTACATTAAACTAAACCTATGAAACATGTAAACCAAAATGAAACAACCAGAAGATGTAAAACACATCTAGCCTCCAAAAACTTGAACTAAACTCAGCTAGGCGGAAACGATGACTCGATCAATGAAAATGAAGAATTAAAAATAGAACCATTCAGAAAACAAATATATTTACCAAACACAAAATAACCTGATAAAACTTGTACCTGTCACACTTGCAAATCTGTCCCAGAAACCAGTCAGTACTGAGCGATGAATGAACAAATTTCTTGCTCAAGCAAAAGAAAATGGCTTGTCCCTGATGGTGTTTGAATCCACGTGGTCAGCAATCCTTAGATAACTTGCCCGATGAATTTACAAATTGGTCATGCCGCAACTATTAAAAGAAAGAGCAGTTTATAGATACTATATCACTGCCGAACATTACATGATAATTCTGTTCAAGGTTGTTTCCCCTGACATTTTCACCGAGAAAATGTGTTTTTTTTTTGTGGTCAGTGCCTATTATGTGGTTTCTTTAAATTTGTTGTTAGATTGATTCTATAAATATCCCTGTATAAT
Source organism: Ruditapes philippinarum (assembly GCF_026571515.1). Taxonomy (NCBI): domain Eukaryota; kingdom Metazoa; phylum Mollusca; class Bivalvia; order Venerida; family Veneridae; genus Ruditapes; species Ruditapes philippinarum. The sequence goes on from NW_026860913.1 coordinate 582,514, forward strand.
GGAAAGTCGGACATTTAGCACACCTGGAACATGTAGTACAATACAAAGAATGAACATATTGAATAGCACATTTATAGGGGGGGGGGTGAAATGATTTCACCTATTGTGTTCAATGTAACAGACTTTCATTTGATTCTTTTGAGTTTTGCTCACCGTTGTTATGATTCCCTTGAAACACAAATAATGTACTTTCGTAATTTCAAACCTTTTCAGTGCAAGTTTCTTACTTAAAATATATGCATTATATAACATTATAATTAAAACCAGATATGTTTATTTCTCTTAAATATACACATGTATGTCATATATATGTCAAATAGATGACGAGGATGTATGATATTATTTGAGTAATAATACCGAAACACATTAAAATTAGGTACTTTTCTTGCATATTAAAGCCGTTTATAATGCATTTGACAAAGTCATATTGGTCAAGAAGCTCGAAAATATTTTATACAATTGCGAAAATTAGATACATATACATTGAAGTTATAATATCTTTGTAATATTGCTTCTAACGGCTTTTAAAAAAATACAAATTTGTAAGATAAAATTCCACATATTTATTAAATGTTGTCACATCGAAAATCACGAGGTAAACGTAGCGATTCATCCCGATGAGGGTGAAAACGTCATTTACAATTCCTTGAGGAACAGAATCATTCACTTTCAATAATTTTTAGTAGGAGAGATATGTATCTGTTTTTCTGGTTCGCTTCTTATCAATATGTCAAGCAATTCCTTATTTATTTTTTTTTTCTTTTGACAGCTAATCTTAAAGTTAAACAAGACTGGTAAACTTTTGTACAAATATAACGTTAAGCAATTTATATTCTTTTGTACGTATCGAGATAATTGACACTGCAATGCGACTTCTCTGAACATTTTATCATAAATAGAGTGTACATGTAAGTCCTACATTATTGCAGTATCAATATGTGAGTTATAAATTAAGATGCAATAGTCTTCAATGGCAGCGTAATCAGATAGGTCTGAAACAAGAAACGAATGTATTTCCGACAAACTCAGTCTGAGAACAGTTTGACTTCATGTAAAATTGACAAGAAGAACTGAATATGCGTAGGATTTTCATTGGCCATGTTAGAATTACAAACTAAAGTTCATTCTAAAATTAGTCTAATAATACGAAGGATCTTTCTTAAACGTATACATGTCTAAGTTATTAAATAATCTAAAGGAGTATCGGAAACAAAGTTTCTATTTAAATAACTTTGATGTTTGATATCTTTGAAACTTGATATCTTCTATTTAGCATTTAACACTGCTTTGAGTAAATCATTATATCTGTAGTGTATATCTAATTCAACAAAAAAGTTTATTGATGACATTCTACAAGTGATATCCAAACTAACGAGAAAACACATAACGCACAAAATGCCAAAATACACCAAATAAACAAACAAACGGCCTGAAAAAATGTTTGTGCTTAAAAAGTTCATTTTCGAAAAGTATACAATCATTAAGCGGAGCGGTGGCCTAGTGGTTAAGGTGTCTGCCTATCAACCCAGAGATCATGGGTTCGAGCCCTACTCTGTTCACGACCATGTTTCGTCATATGACACAAGCACTGCTTGGCTCCAGGAAGCGGATTTGAGAGTGATTAATATAAGTTGCAAGAACTTGTTTCGCAATCAAGCTTAAATAAATATGTTTAAGATGTAAAACGACAGCGGATTAAGGTAACTGTTTACCTTATTCCGGTGATATCGGGCGTGGAAGTAGCTTGAAGCGTTTTCAATATTGCTGTTTGCACGTTCTTAATGGATTCCATTTTATTTTTATTTTTTGTTTTTATTTTCCGTCGGTAAAAATGCTTCGTTTCTTTTATCATTCCATACATTTTTTAAACGAAACGCACTAAACAAAATAAGGTTATTCTCCATGTTCAGTAGGATTTCCAGAACCGAAAAGCATGTCAAAAATGCAGCGCGTATGCGTTTTCCACGCATTTTCTAAGAAACACATGGCTTCAAAAATGATCTTCAGAAAAGCAAATTCAATTAAACCATCAAATCATCTAATCCGTGCTACAATGATATTATTCTGATTTATTAGCAGCACACTGAATGACAGTTTTAATGAATAGAGTATAAAATGCTACTGCGTTTTAAAACGAATTTTACGAGGCAAGGCTAGAATGACAAGGAATTTCAACATTAAATACATAATAATTATGATATGAATTGCAAGGGTGTTTTGCAACTTGAGTCGATTCGATAAATAAAAAATCTACATATCATGATAAACATTTGTAGCATTTAAAGTCTGATATGCTGGGAATAGATTATACGTTTAAAGGAAACAACAAACAAACAAACAAACATACATACACAACAAAAAATACAAAGTAATGGGCGTTGCTTATTTTTGATAACATATTAGTGACCTAAATTTTAAAATAATTATCAAGCAGGTGTTATCGGGCAGTTGACAAAGCAGTTACAATCTAGTATTTATTATTTTATGTTTATATAGAATTTATTTGAGTTTGATTGTGTTGGAAGTTGTAAGCATAGTTAAAACACTTTCAATCATTTGAATCATTTCTTGGGGCCAACTACCCTTACATTATTAGTCCGAATAATCTTTCAAAGATATTTTATTTGAGTTAAGATTTAGTACATATACTTTTAATTTAAAGATATACCATGTTATTTTTGAGAAAAATATTATAATTGCACAAATTTATTGCAATCTTAATAATTCGTATTGGATATTTCTTATATAAAGCTATGTATGGGAATCTGCGTTCCTTATAATGTGTCAAGTAAAGCTGGTCCTTTCATAAAAAAACCCAAAAAAAACTTGAAGTTCCCTTTTTTTAATGTCACTATATATTCATACTGTGTCCTCTTATAGTGTGTAGCATTTAAAGCATTACATATCTGCTTTGTGTGAAGTCAAAACATGTTCATTTCATATTTACAAAAAGACCGTGTGGCATTTATAAATAGTTTCAAATATCAAATTTGAGCATACGTCTAGTATATCTGTAAAGTTATTTGTAACAATAAGTAGTGTAACTGATTCTTGGATGATAGTATAATTTGTTAATATGTGTTAGGTGTGTAATTTCAAAAAATCCTGTAAATCTGTAACGTAAAACTCGATACGGGACCGTAGATATTGCTTTGATCTTAGATAATTTTTGTGAGAATAATCTTATGGTTCTCTACAAAAGTTTCATTTATGTTGAGTCAAAGTTAAACTTTAGTTTGAAATCAATTGTGTTCCTTTCTTTATATTTAATTACATAGAAAACCAGTAAGTAGATACAGAAGATATTTAGCATATTGTCTATCGGACAGTTACAAGAATTTAATGAATCATGGGCAAGGACTCTTGAGTAAAATTTCAAGCCTAAATGTTACTCAATAATCCTATAGAACACGTACGAATTTTTCTAGCAATTTGCATCATGTGAGTAGCCCATTTGCCTAGTATATTTAAGTATAAATTGTTTTTATATTGCTTTTTTTCAAAGTATAAATTGTTTTTATATTGCTTTTTCCATCTAAATAAAATCAGTTCATAAGTTATAACTAGTTTCTTTTATTTCCGAAATGACGAATTAAAACACGAATACACCTAATATCTTAGCCCCTTCACACGTGAACGCTTGTAACAATTTGTAATTTATATCTAGTCGCCACGTCGATTACAAGTACGAAATTCTGGGGGACAAAAGGTAATCAATCAGTCATAGCCGAAGGGCAAACGTTGGGCAGGTTGTGCCGATTATCACTCGTTGTCATTTTTGTTATACCGTTAGATTTGTCCACCTTCAAAACGAGCAGATCGTGTTAAATTGATATCATATTCTGTGAGACCTTATACTCGGAAATTACGAAAAGATATTTAGATGTAGGTAAAACTTTTTATCTGTATTTAATTTAGTACTTGAAATATGTTACGTTAGAATAAACATTTACCTTTACAGCTATAAATACAACCTCTGACATCTGCGTTAGAAAATTGATTCTTTCTGTCAATAGTCAACAGCAGTATCGCAGCCGCTGGTTGGACATGAAGTTTTCTGATGCATTAATTTTACATGTTTCTGTTTCGAAATTAAAACGTTCGTATGAAATATATATAGGATGTTGTTAAAAGGTCATCAAATTTAAAAATAATAAGAAATAAACATTCATGTCCTTCTTTGGAAAATCGGAAATGTTAAACGATTTAAAATGAGCTAAATAGTGATAAAATATTACCTCTGTCTGTAAATATATACACATTATTCAATTTAAAGTAGAATAAAAAAAACCAAGAATAAAGATCAACAAGGCAAAGGCAACGTCCACAGGATACAAGTTAAGCATACAAGTCTTAAAAGTAATAACAGCTCTATGATGACATTGTAATGGTGACGTATATATTTTTTCTTTATTATTTTCATGTTAAATGAGCCAAAGTGTTAACTGATATTGACGAGCAGAATTGTAATAATAGTCCGGTCAATTTGTGAAAAAATACTTCAGAGAATGGGAAAAGCACCAAACTTGGTACAAATTAACTTTAGGCAATATAAGAAAAATTGAGCATGGGACCCATTTTTTAAAATCCAATATGGCGGAAAAAATTCAAAATGGCCGCCATACCTGTTTAAAATTTCAAAACCGCTTGTTTTTACTAAGATAACTTGTTAAATCACTACAAATTAGGGAATTATTATCAGGAATATAGTTGTTATCAGTATTTAAACATTGTTTTGTCTCTTTAAAGCTATTATAATTGACATAATATTTTATTATTTCTGTTTGTCATTAGTTTTCACGACCCTTGAAATCAGATGAAATAAAATATTGTAGTTTATCATCGCTGTCTTCTAAGGATGTTAAGACATATTTTTATGACATTCTTCAAATGACCTTTTTGTTTACAATGTTCATTTATAACCAGAAAATACTTATTAAACAGATTAAACAAAAGTATTTAAAAGTTCTAACGCGTCACGTTACATCGAAGATTTATGGTTTATTGGTTACATTTGAGACATAAACTGAACATTGAAGCAAATGGAAATTTAATAGCGCTTTCTTATCTGTCTTCATTTCAGTTGTATTTATTTCACTTTTATCTTGTTGATCGCTGTAAAAGAGTATAAGCAAAACAAATGTGAATAAGAGAAATATAAGCTAACTGGTGTTAGATTTGAACAGTTATTTAGTATTTGACTTGTCATATCATAATGATATGAAATCATAATTATAAGAGTTCATTTTTTAGAATATGTGAAAAAAAAACCCCGAAAAACTGGCAGACATATATAATGTACATTTTGTCAAAGCAGAGATGTAATCTATGCTTATGGTTCAAAGTTTGTGTTAATCATGGGTTCGAGCCCTACTCGGGTCTCGACCTCGTTTCTTCATATGACACCAGTACTGGTTGGTTCCAGGAAGCGGACTCGAAAGTCAATAATATAAGCTGCAAGAACTTGTGTCGCAATAGAGCTTAAATAAATATGGTTAAACCAAAGTTTGCGTTACAGTAAATAATTGTCAATCAAATTCATTCTAAACTATTTCTTTTTTTCCATTGAAAGCACATGACAGTGCATTTGTTGTATATAAAAGCATTGTTAATTTTGTAGAAATTTTACAATTTCGACACACCTTTGATGTAATAACTGCTTTAAACACTACACATTGGTTTTCGATTGTTTAACTGCAAACTTGTCACCAGCTTCCAAGACTTATCTAGTTGGAAGTTACACTAACTCATTTTTGTGAAAAATAACATCAATGCATCAAAATTTATTAAATGCCCCCTCTTCCTTCTTTAATGCCACCACCACCCTTAACTAAATGTCAAATTCCATTTTGGTGGCCCTAAGGGTGCCCTGTGTGACAATATATTATATTTAGTTGCTGTGTTTTCATTACTTTTGGCCTCTTTTTGCAATCGTGTTTTCAGATATTTTGAATGGAAATTCCAAAAAGCAGTCTTTTTTATAAAAACTTGGCATTTTCGGGCTATAATCAGATCAAGGAAAACAATGGACAAAAGTGTTAGATCATTTGCCATACCTTGGCACTGTTTTTCTTCTGAGGGCCTCAAATGTTTGCAAGATTCAAGATACGTCTCCAAGTCCAAGGCCGAGAAAGGATGGGACATTGAAAACAATATAAGTACTCCTGGCTGTCCATAAAACATCAAGTACCTCGGGTATTTCTCTAAATTCTGACAGCTTTTGATCATGCTAGTGAGCACAAAACAACACGCGGATCACTCTGTAATGGATATGTTGTTTGTTAATTGAAAATCTTAGTCAGTAATTTGTTGGATTTTGTTTTTATAGATCAGAAGTTACCAGACTTGTCAACAAATTCCAGATTATTGTTGACAAGCTTAAACAAGACAAGAGTAAACGATATTGATATTCATCATCATGATCAAGAACGTTAATTCCAAAAAAGGTTATAAAACCATGTTTTGTACTGTTAAGACAGATTTGATCTTACATGTGCAATTCTTTTTATGATATGTGACGTAATTAAGAATTATTCAATAGCAAAAAACATTGCCAATGAGGATATGGTTAAGATTTAGTGCACTTTTGAAGCAACAAACAGGATAAACATAATGGTTATCTTGTTTGCAGTAAGAAATGTCCCAAAAAGCAACTTTACAAATATCTTAACTAAGACTCTTTGCTACCAATCCCAGTTAAATAATTTTGTGCTAGAACAAAATATGTTTCTTTTCCTGTCTTAAGTTTTATTTATAAACAAGCGCAGCAATGCAACAAAAACCAGGTTTTCAGCGACCAGTATTGAGGAATAAAATATGGCAGTGAAGAAAAAAAATGATGCTGTTATTTGTATCAACACAGTTAAATTGGTTTCAATATTTCAAAATAAAAATATACCAGATATATATACCTTAGTAGCAATGCCAGGCTGTCTTTTCATGTAAGCTACACACATGACAACTTAAGTATCAATATGTCAAAGCGTACTGAAGTTATTGCATAGAAATGCCTTAAATGTTGAATTCTGCTGAAGCCGGTGCTAGTGGGCGAGGACAGTTGTTTGCACTTGACAGTTCTGTCATAAACAGGCTCAATCAAACCGAGCCTGCAACATTTTCAATTTAACCGTGTTGGGCTTTCTTATTTTCTCTATTTTGTCCTTGCTCTCAGATACATGTATCTAAGTAGCAATCCAAAGCTGCATCTAAATTTAAGCTACCCACAAAGCAAGTTTGGTGTCAATAGTTGAAAGCAAACTCAAATTATTACGTGAAAACTGAATTTCTTTTTTCAGCTACCTTTATTTTGTTCACACACACCTTGGTAGCAATCTAAAGTTGCGTCTTGATATAGGCTACCAACATACTAAATTTGAAGCAAACTCAAGTTATGGAGTGGAAACTGAATTTTTATTTTTAGCAAAAGTGACCTTGACATTGATCACAGGCAGTAAGGTAGCAATCTCAAGATGCATCTTGATATAGCTACAGTACCAATATACCAAGTTTAATGTCAATAAGCCTAAGCAACTCAAACTATTGAGCGGATACAGAATTTCCATTTTTAGCAACAGTGACCTTGACAAACCTAAGCAGCCTCTTGATATCAGCAACCCACACACCAAGTTTTGCCTCAATAGGCCAAAGCAAACGCAAGTTACTAGTATTGAGCGGAAACAAAAACAAAAAATTGGCACCCGCACGCCTGCCCGTCATAACAATTACCGGTTTTCGTAACAAACTTAAATGACTAAACATTTTCGGGACTGCATTCCATGAACGTTGGTCTCTGTGGTAGATCATTGTATTCATATTTTGAGATCCCTGTGATTGATAAAGCATGTAAGTTACGGTTGTTATTGTTATTAAGTCTCTGTCTTAGACTGTCAATCCTTTCAAGACTATGTTTGACATAGACTTCATATGAAAGTCTTACCTCAAATAGACTTCCGTCAAATAGAGAGATACTGGATATCATTGTAATACATTAAATAAAACACTGAGCATCACCCATAGAATTTCAAAATGAATAGGGCTTGCAACGCACAAAACTATTCACTCTTTATATATCCTCGTAACTAAGATTTAATATTGAAGGTAAATGATGATATTAAAAAAAACACACACACAAAATAACTTTAAAACCATGAAAATTAATATTGGGTTATATCTTAAAGGTTGCAATCACCTTCCAATTGAATAATGAATAATCCAACATGAAACTGGTGTTACATTTAATAGATCTGAAATATCAATGCCTATTAGACCGTGGGTGTATTCTATGCTTAATGAGGGTCCATCAACCCTTTCAGGCACTATATAGGATCGTGGATACATAAGCTTTTGTTTTTGCAATTTCATAGTATCATAAGATTTGTTTAACATTATAGGACTTTAGGTAAGATTTGGTGCTAGCAAAATATTGTTGATTAAGCTGAAGGAAATATAAATACTTCCAGCCTTCCTTGCATCTACAGGAAGGGAATGTGTTTATGAAAAATTCAGAATTTATACAACTTGAATACTTCCTATATGGTAAATTGGTCACAATCTACACAAGAAGCATTTTAAAAAGTTATTTGGCATGATATGTTTTTGTTTTCTGCTTTGTCTACAAAATGATTGTTAGCACATATTAAATGCCCTTTTATATCGTATCAATTCGCCTAATTATGATCTAAATTTTATTTGAAAGTTCTGAAGAATTTGCCTGTGAACGTTATCCTACTTAAAATTATTTCTGATGTAACAGTGCACTTCAATTTTTTATTATTAAACCTATTCTAAACTAAGGATTTCAACACATATATTGAATTTTAGAAAATAATAAAAAAATTTGTTCAAAGCGCTGAAATAGACTGTTTTGTCATTTCACTGAACTTGTTACCATGGAAACAGAAACAATAAATAACATTATGATTGTTAATTATTATTTTTAATTATAAGTAATGCAAATCTCTCATGTTAAGTGAAAATTTGGATAATTTCCAGTATAATTGTAACTATAAATAGCTTTTGCTGGAAAAGGAAGGTGTTAATTCCATGTAATGGCTGCCATTTTGAAAAATGGCTGCCATGGCAACCATCTTGGCATTATAAAATGGGTCCCATGCCACAAAATGTTTCTTTTGTCTTAAGTAACATCTGTGCCAAGTTTCATGCTTTTCCCATTTTCTGAAGTATTTTAGCATATTTTGTTACAAATTGACTGGACTATAAATCATCTCCATGGAAACCCTGTTTCCCTGAAACCCTGTTATTACATGACTTTTACAATTGTGATAGGAAAATGTTAATATCTAAACCTTTATAGAAATGAATAAACAAATCCACACGATTTAAAAATACTGTATAAATAACGTTGACACAATGATTGCTCTACAACATTTAAATGGGCATACTTAGGTCATAATTTAAAAGAACATTCAGCAAAACGCATGTCCTTTCACATTCTATCTTTACTGATTATAAATAACATATGGCTTTTCACAGTTCACCAGAAATTTATCAAGGCTCTTTTAAAATTGCTACACAAACCAAATATTTATCAAGTAAAACATTATCCGATCAAAGTCTATCCAATATGAAAAACTTGGTTGGTTTTGTTTTTGTGTTTTCATTGTTGAAAGAGAGACTTTCATTTTAGTTTTTATTGATATTGGCGTCAGTAAAAATATGCAACATTGATTCTTGTTCCCGAGCGTAAACGCATAGAAAGATAAATTTAATGGCGAAACTATTGTCAGTGACGAGGCAAACATTGGTTTATTATCCGGAGATAACTTTGAACGAAAAGTGTATAAGGTAAACACGCAAACCTAAATAAACTTTAAAATAAGTTTCCTTAGTAAATGAAATTTATAAATATCTAGGGAAAAAACGAACACATTACTAAAAAATATTGCCCAATCTTTATTCCAAAACACATGCACTGTAAGTTTCTGTAATAACTTATATAAAGCTTTCAAAGGTCAAAACATTACTTTTTAATATCACGAAAAAAAAGATATTGTAAACATGGTAGAGAGAGCTTTTTTATCTTCGAAGCGGAAAGAAAATAGAAATATTAATTAATTGCATAATGAAAATATGTTTCCTCCTGCGCAAACTTGTATTCCAGTACGTATACAATCTGTTTGATAAAGACTATAGTTTTTACACCTTACAAAGCGTTATACTCCTTGCTCAGACGTTTGTTCTGAAAAGAACCATAAAAATGAGAATAAAAACCAACAAGGCAAAGCGACGTTCACAGAACTCAGCTCCCGATACAATCCAGTCACATCAGCCATTTATACAATTATTCTGTTACAATCCTTTACATTATATTGAACCGAATACATCCCAATAAAAATGAAGAAAGAAAAAACATTCTTGGAGATTTTATTATGTCTTCCCAAACCAATTCAATAAAATGAAATTACAAAACTAGTTCATGATATAAAAATTCTCAAGATATGACCTCAAGAATAAGAAGACAACGTGATATTTGTCTCAAAATGGTATCAAATATTCAAATATTGATGTTTAAAATCAATATTAGAATAGCTATAATACGTCATTTTAAGTTTCAGACGGTGTTTAAAATAGTTAATATGTCTCAAGTGTTTGTAGTGGCGTCAGAATATGCAACATTGATATGTAAATACACGAGCCGGATGTCTGAGGAATTAAATTTAAATGTCTTTGCTATATATTGGTCCTCTTTACTAAATTTGTATACTCCTGTCATTAATAACAAATACAAATATGTTCTTCGAAGCGATGTTGTCTGGCACTGTAATGTTTATTTCTATACAAATGTAACCACATAGAAAATTGTTTTTATCAAAGTTTTTGTTCTCTTATGTTATGAATGTTATCACGTTTTCTCTTGCATGTCATAAAAGAATAGACCGTGTGTTTTTATGTTTTGATTGCGATGCATTTGTTTACTTTTGAAGATTATTTTGCATTGTGGTTGAAATTTGAAAAATAAAAACTTTCAGAGAAAGATGAAAATGATACAAATCAGCCAAATCCTAATATTGACAATTGAAAACAAAATCGGCATCAACAAGAACAGCCGTATAAAAATATGGTTTTAATATTTGATTCAGAAACCAAAATGCATTTAGCCAAATGTTTCAAAAGGCGCGAAGGAAGCATGTCACATTCTTTATTTTCGATAAATTTCCATCAAAAAAATTGTTGCTAATTTCAGAATGCTTCCCATGAAAGTGTCTATCTATTCCTCCTGTTTCCATTTGATAAGTAAATGATAACAGGTTAACGGTGTATGGTATATGTTATTTATTAATATCATTATTGGTTTATAGCAAGAGGTTGTGCAATAATGTTGTATATTTTCTTTACTCCTAAAACCAATAAAAATCAACAAACAATACGCCTTTGTAAATTGCGATAATGTACTTACTTGTCGAGAAAGAAATCATCAAATATACAGAAGCCGTTGTTTTCTTAAGTACTGAACTTCCTGTCTTATGTATGCTTATTGTTTATGAGCATATTTCTATGTTACATTACATATAAAAACCAATATCATAGAGTCATTATTTCGATTAAAATGACTCAATAATAAACTCCTGACATGTGTGACACTTTGGTATTCTGGGACAATAGATTTGCAAATCATTGAAATCCCTTGAAAATTGTACGAGTTACACATTTCGAGATCTATTTCCCTATATTTAACATAATTATGTAAACAAATAGAGGGCCATAATCCTGTCAAGAATAATCAAGTCACAAGACCCTGACACTATAGCACAGAACACTTGGTAACAATCCTGTTTAAAAATATATGAATGTGCAAGTGCATTGTATGATCTGAGCAATAAATGGTTAGATTAACTTCCATTAACTGATTAAAGTATTTACAGACAGTAAGCATTAAACAAATTAAACATTATCTTATTTTTTTGCAAAAACTAACTTTTGCAGACAGGTGGTGGGTGGGGGTGGGTAGGAGAGAGCAGGCAGGGGGCGAGAGCTGGATAGCAACTGAAAACTTCGGATTCAGTTTTGCTGAGTCTGTTCATGACAATTTATATTATGTTTTACTTTCATATTATGTTTTTTAAGAGATGTAGGATGAATGTTTTGTAATGTTTTGTATTATACCGCAAGAAGTGATGGAACTTGTCATGCAACATTTGTATATAATATGTAATAATGTCAATTTACATGCGTTTGTTGATTCGTTGTGTGAATTAAATTTGTCTACTGTCTACGTGCTAAATTTGAATTATATCGAAGATGTGCAAGCATTACACTGAAACGCGTATGTGTTTCTCAAGATATTTAGAAAAGTACTTTATCATTGTAAGTGTTAAAAGTACACAGATTAACATGCATTTTACAACCTGAATCCATGTTTCCATAAGTGGATAGAGGGGCATTATTAGTAAATAACATTACAAATTTTATACAGGTGCATCACACATCATGTTCTCTTTTGATAACTAATTGTTTGATCATATCTATCTATATTACATTGACTGTATTACAAATTCTTTACATACGATTGACACTAATGACAAATATGTTGAGTCGAATTAGCAGAGTTTAAAAATATTTAAAATATTTACCTCCAATGCCATACGTAGCAGCAATTTGGAGGTCAAAATTCTAAATAATATAGTGGACAAAACCATGAAAAGGGTGGTATAAAAAGCTGATTTATGTAAAGTGTCAAATTGTGTGATATATATGAAGGAACATATTGTATATGCATATTAGATATATCAAATGTGTTTCGAAATGGTAGAAAATTTGATAGTAAAAAAATTTTCTTTACTTTTAAGATAAGATAAATAAGATATTTAAAATATTTCAGCAGAGTACGTGAATATAATAGAATTAGAATCAAGAATAAAATTTAATGAGAATGACCAGAAAATGGCAGCCAAAGGAGGAATATTTAATATTAGAAACAAACACACTAGGAAAGGAAGGTTATCGGGCAAATATACATGTTAAATTGCTGCTTAAACAATATCCAAATTGCAATGATCGGTCTTCTGCAAAATGTCGTCACTGGTGACGAATGATCATGACAACGCGTCAATGGTCGATTTGCACCCCCATACTCCGGATTCACCTAACCTTAGCTAAACAATTATTGTTTAGGTCAAAAATTTGTTCAGTACAAACACGTCGGTTCTGCAATTTTCCAGTGTCTTCAAAGTACACGTATACCTAAAATATTATGAACACGCCTTCAAAGCTTGTATTCGGAGTCTGAAATTGTGCTTATAATTTGGAGTTGAATATTTTGCTGGCAGAAATTATAAAATTCAGTAAGACTTTGAAAAATCAAATGTTTCTTGCTAAGATGCATTTATATTCTTAAAAAATCATTGTAATAAGTATCTCACATATATGATAATTGGTTAACTTAAGATATCTTAAACAAGCGCTTGGACAACGAATGGGTGCTAATAAGGTAGATAAAGAGGTTAAGAATTATTTCTACTCAAGAAAGTTTTAGTTGGATTGTAATTGTACGCATTATAAAAAGTGTATAAACAATAAAGTTATTGTCACTAAAATATATTTAGGTCGACTATAGTTTGAACAATCTTGGTAAAGCTTCACTTCACTCGTTTCGAGGATCTTGTACCATCTTATAGGTTTAACAGCTTCATTATGATTTCAAAAATAACTGTTACTTTGAACAAGTAGTGACAATATCTATGTCCGATAAAACTCAATGTTGCTATTCATACGCAATTAAACTCATTAATTTCATTAAATGAGAGTTTTGACACAGTTTTAACAGGAGTGATAATTGTTGTATTTGTTAAGTTAGTTATTTGATAGAGTCAATCTACTCTACTTATATCTTCAGGAATAAGTTTAAAAGGACTATTGAGGACAAGTTAAAATCTGATTACGTTGGCTCATTAACCCAGTCTTATTAAGAGGACGACCTAAAACTGTATTACTAAAATTCTGAATTTCTTCCAATAATCAGTTTAAACTTAGAATTTAAATACAAATATTTATTTGCGTTTCAAATGTAGTTTCCAATGTTGATCATTTTTTGCAATCCGCCTGTCTTTACATATTTTTATATCGTCTCTAAAAAATCATATTTTATAGAATAATCTATTTAGATTAATTTCCTAGTTAGGTGTTCTAATTTGAAATAACGCTTTGTCTTAAAAACGTTTTCGTTAAGAATTTAAATTAAAGTAAATCAAATGCTTCCAATCCATAAGTTTACTTGAGTTATCAATTGTGTTTCAAAATGGAATAACATTTTACAGTTTTTTGTGTTGTCTCTAGTGTTAGTGGGAATGTCATGGTTTTTGTGCTTATATTTGTGTTGTGTTTTGTGTCAATGCATGTGTTATATTACCATGTATGTTCATAAAAGATATCTTATTTTATCTCATCTTATCTTAAAAGCAAAGTGTTTAAAAACACTAGGGACGACACAAAAAACCGGTAAACCCTTAAATCCATTGCGGTTTCTAAGTGTTGGTGGCATGACATCGAAAGGCATTGATAATAATATCTCAGTATGTATCACATACACTTAGCATTATGTGGATATTGATTTTCATGTTAAAGGACACTGGGAACTAAATTTGTTAACTGAAATTGATAACTAGTTATACACAAAAATGTACATGAACAGGCTAAATCTAACGTGCAACATTTTCTATTTGCCGTTTTTGGAATCTTTTTTCTTTATTGTTCGGTAATGAAAAACAAAAAGAAATCGCGAACAACACATGTTTTATGTAACGGTGAGTTTACATGGAACATGTAAATATGAGAAGTAAGTCAAAATTTATAAACGTTTCAAAATCTGCTCTATAGCGTTATCTTGCGTTATACTATATTACAGCTGTGCATGTTTTAATATGCAAAATGGTGTCTCCACTTTAAAGAATTCATGAGGAATTAATGATGCTATTCCAAATTGCAACAATAGCCAAATATTTATCAAGTAGAATATCAGCCGATTAAATTCGGGCCAATATAAAAAACATTGTGTTTTTAGTTTAAAAAACGAAAGTTTCTTTTGTGTATTTATTGACGTTTAATACATTGGCGTCATTAAACCACGTACAAATGCAAAGTTGGTTTTCATTCCAGAGATAAACAGCAAAAAATGGCTTAAATTGCAAAATTATCATCATCAAGACAAATATTTTTGGGACGGTCAATAAATTACTCTGACCAGAAATAAACTACAGGTTTCAATAAAGATTAAAATAAGAAAATAAAATTGGTAACCTTGGTAAGTAAAATTTAATGTGTATTAGAAATATAAACACACATATGTCCACATCAAAACTAGCAGTTGTGCTATACATTTCTGAATTGAACGTTATGGAATTTAGTGACGAAAAAGTCTTGATATTATAGTTGCTGCTGATCTTCGAATCGACAGGAAAATATTATAGATATCAAATAGAAAACATTATATGAAATGTATCATCTTTTGTGAATAGATTTTTCGGAACACTATGGATTGATACATGAAAACAAAAATAACAAGGGAAAGCGACGTTCACAAAACATATCCGCGATTCTGTCACAACCATACTACACTGGGAGGACCCCTAATTACTACATTCTAGGTAAAAGACGCAGGAAATCCTCAAAACACTTGATAAAAAGTATATCAAAAAATATCCTTTTGTTGCGTCAAGTACTTTTGGTCAAAAAGAAAAAGGAAACATGTTTCTTAGTGCTTGATAGTTAAGCAAAAGCAATACAGAAAATATCTCATAATGCAGCAAACGTGCATATAAGATATTATCATATAGGAAAGGCGGCGTTCAAAAAACGCAACCTCCACACGACCCAGCAACAAGAACCAGCGACAAGGAGCATAGGAGAACCATAGCCATATAAGCCTAACCTTTCATTGCCTGTCCACCAATATCTTTCAAGTTTGAAGTGTATACCATTAACGATTTTTGAGACAAATGCAAATATTCAAAAGTCAAACAATTGTACTATAAAGCCTTAAAGGCTTTCATGATTATCTCTCCTCTACAAATGTATTTTAAATTTGAAAGTGAGTGCACAATGTCCATTTTCTCAGTTACTATTAAATTTGTTCACTTTAATTTTGACATACAGCTTCACTATAATAACACTATGACACCATTTCAGAAGGACATATAATCCTAATGTTTATTTCTGCAAAGATAAAGCTTTTTTTGCTTATTTATTTTTTAAGGTCAATATCTCAAAAATTGTCAAAAGAAAACACTTTTCACTTTAAAATATTTGGAATATTACTTTTTTTAATTGACATGCATTTCTAAAGGGAAGGTTACATAATTCTATGCACCCTTTTGTATTTCTTTGGTAGGTAACTTACTGGTCAGGTACATTTTCTCACATTTGAAGTTAAGAAAACAAGTTAATGTTAGAATGGAATGAATAGAAGTTTGGTTCCTGAAAAGGTTAACCAATGTTTACACAAACACCGACAAGAGGGGCATGACAATAGCACCACTTGTTTCGAAAGTTTGAGCTAAAAATAATTTATTCAGCATTCAATAATAACTTATCTAAGTACGCTATAGTTATTTAAACTTAGGCAAAGAAGGAGGAAATGCAGAAAGTGAAGATGAACTAGTAGACATATGATGTCAAGATATTCTTATAAACTTTTCAATGGTTAATTGGTTTTTACCAAAATGAACGGACGGAAGACATTGTTCATTATAAACTTTGATTGGCATGCTAGAGATTAGAATATTACTTGTTATTTCTTTATGATCGTGATTATTAATAGCAACGGATATACATGTATACAATCATTTATAATCCATATGTGTAACGCATGATCAACACCACACTTGTGGAATTGTCCCTTATTATGTAATTGCTATTAGCGAATACCCCCTCTTAAGGTATCTGTTCACACTTAGTAAAAATATGACACTGGTTATATTACCATGTCATGTTGAGCATTATTGTTTTTTATACAATAAATGTAATATCTATTTTAATAACAATTAAAATGCAGATTTTATGAATATTGTTTTCCTCTCTCTTTTTTGTGTTTTTATGTGCTATTTTAATACTGAGTTTTTTACGTTTACTTCTCTTTTTTTATTTAAATTGTAAAATAAATTTTAAGAATTCAATTGTCATATTGGCCGACGATTATAAGTCAAAACTTAACTGGAAAAAGTCAGTAATTATGGTTAATGTTTCAATATAATTATAATATTGTTTATTCTTAAACCATGTACATGCACATTTATATTTTTCTTTATCATTTTTTAAATTATCAATCAATTAAATAATTAATAAAATCTAATTTGTAACTTTGAATAATTCCTCAACATCTTTACTAAACACGAATGACAAATTAAATAAAATGTTTCAAAGTATTAAAACCATAAAAATGTACATTTTTTCACAATTATTGTACATATTTATTGTTTTTTTTATCTCATATAGATAAAATGAAACATGCTATTGTTGTTGTTGTTGGTTTTTTTT